>NC_139940.1:58956064-59006064 GCF_963454915.1 Gymnoscopelus microlampas
AACCTTTTGACCCCTAGAGTCGCTATTTTTGGGCGAACTTTTGGCAAAAATTGCAGATCTAGAAGTTCACAACGCTCATGTTGTGGCCCGTTGTCAGCTTGTAACGCGGCTATTTTCGCCGAATAGATTTTGTGTAGAGGAAAAATAAGGAGCGGACCTAGTATATATACAGTATACAGTTTAAGTGGTTAAAGTGATGAATATTACAGTCAGTAATATGATTGAGTGAAATGGACTATTCTGCATAACGAATACTTTCATGTTTGTAAGTATATATTCATGCCAATGCTTTTACTGAAGTACAATTAGTGTAAAAAGTACAGAATTATTAGTGTAGTGTAGACACACAGTGCAGGCAACTTAGAATCATACATATAGTATTTAATAGTCATATAGAAATGTATAAAATAATCACATGAAGGCTTATTAAAACATAATTATGTAAAGTTTGTATGTTTGTTCCACATGCATCCGTTGAGTCTTTGCACTCCAAAACTAAAATTCAACCGTAGTTTTTTTTTTCCTGAAATGTTTTTTTAATCATGTACTCACACTCATACTTAATCTGCAATATTATACATACATAATTTTACATCATGTACACACAGTGAAATCCTCAGAGATGATTTATACCTCTGTAGCTCTGAGAGCGTACAAATGGAACCAAATGGACCCGTAAGGGTCCATTTGGTTCCATTTGTACGCTCTCAGAGTTAAACTAACATTGAGGATTTTACGGCATATAGGCAAATATAGATATGCGCGTGTATGGACGTTTTGAAACTACATTCTCACGTTTCACTTCTCTGGGCGTTGGGTGTGAAATGACTCGGATGTTGATCGATCTTTGTGATAGATCGTAGACGTTAGATTCTTTAGCACCGTGCACGGCCTGTCGCCTTGTGTGACAGTGTCAGGGCACGGCCGCCTTGGGATTGCGGTTCAATCCCCAGCTTCCCTCTTGGGTTAGCGTCGAAGTGCCCTTGAGCAAGACGCCCTGTAACCCCTAACTGCTCCTGATGAGCATGGTTTACCTCTGCGTGTGTGTGTGTGTGGGTGTGGGTGTGGGTGTGTGTGTGTGTGTGTGTGTGTGTGTGTGTGTGTGTGTGTGTGTGTGTGTGTGTGTGTGTGTGTGTGTGTGTGTGTGTGTGTGATGCACATAGTAAAGCGTAAACGCACCATTTGTTACGCAGCTGTGTTGGTTTTTATACCCTCAACGTTACTGTAAGAAACGGGTCACGTTCTAAATTCATTGGATTCTGATACTGAGTTTTGTTTTGATGAGGGTGGATGGGTTTTTTACCATTCAAAACAAATTATCAGCAGTGGTTTAAAGTAACTAAGTGCATTTACTCAAGTACTGTACTTAAGTACACTTTTGAGGGATTTTTACTTTACTGGAGTATTTCACATTTTCTGTACTTTTACTTCTACTCCTCTACATTTCAGAGGCAAATCTTTTACTCCACTACATTTATTTGAAAACTTTAGTTACTATTTACTTTTGAGATAAAAATGATGTTATTATGAAACATACATTAACCACTTTAGCCCTATGTTATACATATAGGCTATTTGAAAATAGCCGATCTACAAGCTCACAACGCGTCGCATCACGACGCGTTGTGAGCTTGTAGATCTGCCATTTTCAAACATTGTAGTACTTTTACTTTTGGTACTTTAAGTACATTTTGTACTTTTGTACTTTTACTCAAGTAATTTTTTTATTCTGGACTTTTACTTGTATGAGTATTTTACTTGTATGAAATACTCATGAGTATGAGTATTTCCATATTGCAGTATTGGAACTTTTACTTAAGTAAATAATTCTAGTACTTTTTCCACCACTGCTTATCAGACATAAAAGGCGTTTTCTAAATAATACAACCAAACCAAACAAAGAACATTATTTATGTAATAATAATGTAACATATGCAATAGTGGGATGCAGATATACACTGTAAGTAAAACAAGCAGATTCACTGAATTATGTGAGGTATATGTTTATGATAATTCATTTCATTCAGGTTTTGATTGCAGCCATTAGACAGCTGTACAAACTGCACAAAGTAAATGAACTGTTTAAATCATAATGTGTTTGATATCCGTAATCTGAAAACTCTTCAGACTCCACCGTAGCCCCGTTGCACTTGACCTTGACGAGTCCATGCAGTCTCATGCAAAGGTACAATGTAATTTAGATGTTAGTCATTCTGGATGAAGAGCGTCTGCTGAATGCCTACATGGTAAATTGTAAATTCATATCACACCAAACGGCATGATAACTATAAGTACAAATATATTGTTTTTAAGACCTGAAGCCGATTCTACAAGATGTCTTCTAAATCCCAACAGTATTCTGAAGGAAAAAAAACGATGTTTCTATATCAGTGGTGCTCCAACCTTTTCATGTCAAGGACCCCTAACATGATATGTAATTTGGCCGCGGACCCCCATCTCAAAATATTTTCTTCCAGGGACCCCCAGAAGCAAAGATTTCAGTTAAAAATGTTTGCTTTAAGAGAATATATATTCAAAGATTTGCACATATTTTCACGAATGTTTCAAAAAATAGTAGATCTACAAGCTCATAGCGCGGCACTCGTGCCGCGCTATGAGCTTGTATATCTGCTATTTTTGAATAGCCAAAGTGTAAAATAATGCTTTTTAGCTCAAATCTAAAAATGACAGAGATGCGTCCCAGGTCTTAATGGGTTTAAACATTGGTCTAACTCAAGTGGATGACAAAGTCCACACCACAATTATAAGGACGGCATCAGTGTCGAAGCTCCTTATGGTTATAGTTCAAATGACATTATTGAACACTACATGAAACTGTTGTGTTCTTACTGTATGATGTCAAGCTCAAAGTGACCTTTCGTAATTCATTGCACAACTAAGCCGTACGACAGTCACAGAAGCGATGTATTTTCATGTCTCACGCGGACGCTTCAGCAGAGTCGTGTTCTTTTGGTTGTGTTGAGAAAAACGTTAACTCCCTACGGAACACAGTGGAGCCCACAGTTTTATTTAATTCCAGAGATTACACATTTACGTTCATACACTCTTTGGAGTGAAACAAACAAAGGATTTTAGATAGCAGAGACAGGTTAGATTATATACACACCCTGAAAAAGGCTGTTGTGCCTCCTTTTATGATGCCTTTTTTTAGTATAGCCTTTCTTTTTTTTTTACCTTGCCAGAAGAGTGCCTTGTTTTTTATGTTTTATTGTTTTTTTGGAGGGTTCCCAACCAAAGGCACTTGCATCACTTTAAAATCATTCCAGACCTTTTGTCTTTTCTGTTAGATTATCTGTTGTGACAGCTGCATGCAATCAGCAATCAGTGAAGCGCAACACCTGTTTGGGGCCTAAATTATAATCTGTACTGCGGAGTACTAGACATGCCAAAAATAAATAGTATTTGCGTGATAGGGACTTTATTTTTACATTTTTACATTAACCACTTGAACCCTATTCTGGGGGGAACATTAGCCAAAAATAGCAGATCTACAAGCTCACAACGTGTCGCAGACGCGTTGTGAGCTTGTAGATCTGCTATTTTCTATCTATCTGTCTATGTTTATGTTTATTGCTTGCACACAAATATAAATGACAAAAGTATTCAAAATGTGCAGGAGAGGTATGACAACCTATATTGGGCTTATATAGAAAAAGAGAAAATAAATGAAACCAGTTTAACCTTTAAAACAAATCAAACTAAGAAATAAATAAGAGACATACAATAAAGAACAACAATAATAAAATAAGAACAAAGAGTTAAGACAAACGTTATTATTGATATTGTTGACAAGATGCTTTTTAAGTCCTTTTTTAAATGAAATCAGATGTATACATTTTTCCAGGTGTTCTGGCAAGTTGTTCCAGAGACATGGACCTTGGTATCTAACTGTAAATTGGCCTTGTGTAGTTCTAAAAAAAAAAAAAAAAAAAAAGTGAAGATCAGAGGATATTCTTGTGGGATCGAGTATCTCCAATTTCCAATACTTTTACTTCTACTGGGGTGGCCATAGCTGAGTGGTTAGTGAGGCCATAGCTGAGTGGTTAGTGAGCCCGCTTAGGGAGCCAGAGGCCCTGGTTGCCCCAGGTTCAATTCCAGGCCAGGCCAGCATATGTGTTGATGTAATGAAATTTGTCCCTGAGCAAGACTCTTAACCCCTAATTTCTCACAGGTTCTCATTGGAAGCAAGACCGCAAGGACTTTCATGAACGACCTGTTAAAAGGAATTATCCTTATCCTTACTCCACTACATCTCAGAGGCAAATATTGTACTATTACTCCACTACAATTATTTGAAAACTTTAGTTTCCAGTTACTTTTCAGATATAAATTATGATATAATGAAACATACATTAACCACTTTAGCCCTATCTTATACGTAGGCTATTTGAAAATAGCCGATCTACAAGCTCACAACGCGTCGCATCGCGGCGCGTTGTGAGCTTGTAGATCTGCTATTTTCAAACATTTTAGTACTTTTGCTTTTGGCACTTTAAGTCAATGATGATGCCAATACTTTTGTACTTTTACTCAAGTCAATTTTGAATTCCGGACTTTCACTTGTAACAGAGTATGTCTATATTGCAGTATTGGTACTTTACTTAAGTAAAGAATTTGAGTACTTGTTCCACCACTGGTTGTCTACAGATTCATTTCCAAAACGCATCAAAAGGAATTCCCATGCGCTTTCTCGGTGGTGCTCATAGAAATCACACTTCCATCGTCACGGTTACACATCAAACAACATGACAAAGTCACACATGCACCTCGCATCACACACACACGTACAGGCGGATTCATTCATTCTGCTTTTGACACACATCCCCAAATTCACTCTATATGCTTCACAGCTAGACACACACAGTCAAACAGGCAGTAAACAGTTCTTTGATCAAATGTTTTTTCCCCCGATTCTCAGACAGTTAAGTTGCATGTTCACACATCAGACGTGTGTTGTCTTTCTCGCCGAAAACAGAGTTGTGTTTGATATGCGAAGGTGTTACTTTCACTGTACTATGTGTTACTGGATTCCGTCACCGTCAGTGATGGAAAGTTCATTTATTCAAGTAGTGTACAGTACTTGAATAAATGAACTTTCCATCACTGATGGAGTACAATTTTGAGGTACTTTAAAAAAAATACTTAATACTTACAGTATACTTCATCTCAGAGGCAAATATTATACTTTATGTTGCAAATTTAGATTATTTATACAAATCATACATTAACTTCTAAATGATGGTGTATAATTTTAGGTAAATCTAGCAGAAAGAGAAAAAAAAATCCTGCAAACTGTCTTCAAATGTTTTTCTTTTTCTAATGTGATTTACTTTCCCATAAAAGACAATGTTTTGCATTTGAATTTTTCTTTCAGTACATTTGGGCCCTCGTCTGGTCTTCTCATACGCGACTTTGTAGGTGTGCAACATACTTGTTTATAGGTTAATCTACCAGCAATGAGTAATTGAATATTAAAGTGATGAACACATTAGTACTTTTATTTTTGGTACTATATTTTGATGACAATATTTTTGTACGTTCACTTAAGAGTATTTATTTACACAATGCTGCTTTTAGTAGGATTTTTTAATTTATTTTTTAATATAATTATTTCGCCTATGTACATGCCCAAAATAGGGAGACCAGGGTGAAAGCGGTCAATATAATTGACTCCAAATGCAGTTAAAATTCAACTAAAGATTTTGATTATTATTACAAACACATACATAAACCCCTTCAGCCCGATATACATTTCGATATTACATTTAGCAAACGCTCTTATTCAGAGTGACTTACAATAGGCTCTATTCACAGCAGCCATATTATGAAGACATTCACAGGTGTTACCAATGATACTAATGAAGGCTCTGTTCCATTCTGGTCAAACAGAGTCAGGGTGCTGATATTGTGCATGTTGGCTCACTGGAAACACTCTGCTACACCATTGGGTCTACAGTTGGGGTCCAGGGACCCTCATGGGCTTCCAAATGGCCCCTTACAGGTGTGTAACTCTGAGAGTACAAATGGAACCAAATGGACCCGTAAGGGTCCATTTGGTTCCATTTGTACACTCTCAGAGTTATGGGGGTCGTGGAAACCATTGTGCTAGACTAAATGGAACAGAGCCTTCATTAGTATCATTGGTAACACCTGTGAATTTCTTCATAATATGGCTACTGTGAATAGAGCCTATAATCAAGGTAATCACATACATAGAATGCAGAGAAGGAAACCAGCTAAATGAAAAACCTCTATAGCTTCAGTCTAAAACCATATAGCCCACTATTGAAATAATATGTCATTCTTACATTGTGGTCAAGAAAAGAACAACAAACCTAACAAAAAGATGAGACAGCGTGACCAAGATACTGTATGTCTGCGTGGTATAGACATTATATCTTTGTCAGTCACTAATTAATCAATCTTTACTCCCTGTATGTGTCAAAGAATTGATTAGTCAGATCAGCTGGGACAGGTCTGCTTTGTGTCCCTATAGGAGCAGAACTAAACATGGAGAAGCAGCAATTTGTTTTCATGCACCGCATATCTGGAACATAACCCTTAACACCCCGAAATCTGTTGCCACTCTCACTTCTTTTAAATCAAAGCCCAACGTGTCTCTGTTTGCTGCTGCCTTTTATCATTTAGTAAATTCCTCTGTGTCTCAGTGTCAGGTGGAGTAAAAGTACAATATTTGCCTCTGAGATGTAGTGGAGTTGAAGTAAAAGTATTGGAAATTGGAAATATTCAAGTACAAGTACAAGTACAAAAACTCAAGTACAAAAACCTCAAAATTGTACTTAAGTACAGTACTTAAGTAAATGTACTTAGTTACTTTACACCACTGGGTCCATGTAAAGTGAAAATGCGGTCACTACTGTCTTATTTTACAGATCCTAATTCCTTTATCCTGTATAGCATAGTGGTACACACTAGATTGTTGTGTGTGTGTGTGTGTGTGTGTGTGTGTGTGTGTGTGTGTGTGTGTGTGTGTGTGTGTGTGTGTGCGTGCGTGCGTGCGTGCGTGCGTGCGTGCGTGCGTGCGTGCGTGCGTGCGTGCGTGCGTGCGTGCGTGCGTGCGCGTGTGCATGTGTGTGTGTGTGTGTGTGTGTGTGTGTGTGTGTGTGTGTGTGTGTGTGTACGCACAGTGTGTTTGCATTCTTGCATGTGTGCATTCTTTCAGGTAGACGTTTCCGTCAGAGGAAGCTTTGAGGGTTTTGTTGTTTTTCTGTCCGTTTACAATGCGGTGTCACAGACTGCTGACTAGCTGATTTTACGCCAAGACAAAAGCACCCCCCACCCCACACCCCCACCCCCCTCCTCTCTCGCTCTGCCTTCACACACACATGAACATGAACACAACACGGTAAATCGCCAGGTTTATTTAATTCTCTGAGAGTAAAAAATGTAACCTAATGGACAATTAGCCTACAATTGTATATACTGTAACACTTGGGATGTTACTGTGTACACAGAAAGCCAATTCTACATGTTTCCTAAATCTCAAACAGTATTCTGAAAAAAACGTATGTTTCTATATCAGTGGTGCTCAATCTTTTTCATGTCAAGGACCCCCAAAATGATATGTATTTGGCCGCAGACTCCCATCAAAATATTTTGTTCCAGGGACCCCCCAGAAGCAAAGATTTGAGTTAAAAATGTTCGCTTTAAAAAATACATATATATTCAAACATTTGCACACATTTTCACGATTTTTCAAAAATAGCAGATGTACAATAGCGCGGCACTGAGTGCCGCTATTTTTGAATAGCCCAAAGTGTGAAATAATGCTTTTTAGCTCAAATCTAAAAATGACACAGTCTTCGCTCTCAACTCAACTCAAACTTGATTTATATAAAGCACAACAATGACCAGTGGTCAACCAAGGTGTCAGATTAAAAACAAGCATATACAGAAAACAGAAAAACAAATAACACAATTTAACAGCAGAAATAACACAAAGAATAAAGACAGAACACAATTAAGCCTAGACGTAAGGGCCAGGGTTATAAACGATCAGACAGAGTGAAAAGCCAGGGAGAAGAAGTTAGTTTTAAGTACATTCACTCAAGTACTGTACTTAAGTAAATTGTTTTGGTACTTTTACTTTACTGGAGTATTTCCAATATGTACTTTTACTCCACTACATCATTCTAATCACGAAATTATATAGGCATTATTTAATTAAATTTAAGTGTGTGTGTGCGTGCGTGCGTGCGTGTGTGTGTTATGTGTGCATATGTGTACATATGTGTACATCTGCAATCTTAATATGTCCAGTGTCAGGTGCCTGTTGTTTAAATCATATATTACTGTAGGTGTGTGAGGGTTGTCCTTCTAGAAAGATCGTCACATACATGCAGAACAAATCTTTTTTTAGTGTGATATGCACCTCCGTTTGTTGTAGCTTGTAGATCAGTTCTTCTTGGCAAGTGACACCGTCGTACTACGGCGTTTAAATCAGGCATTACTCATTCTTCTTTCTCACTGTCTGTCAATCACCTATTTGATCACATTCAGCAAATATCTGCATGTCTCTCTAAACTCTTGTTGCATCACTTAATGTCTAAATCTGTAAAGTAACTAGTAACTAAAGCTGTGAACTAATTGCATTGGAGTTAAAGGAATAGTTGCCTCTGAGATTAGTGGAGTAGAAGTATCAAAAAAGTATTACAAAAAAGGGAAATAGATTGAAGATTCAAGATTTTTGGCACATCTCAAACTGTGTGTGTGTGTGTGTGTGTGTGTGTGTGTGTGTGTGTGTGTGTGTGTGCGTGCGTGCGTGCGTGCGTGCGTGCGTGCGTGCGTGCGTGCGTGCGTGCGTGCGTGCGTGCGCGTGTGCGCGTGCGGGTGCACGTGCGCGTGTGCGCGCACGTGTGTGTGTGTGTGTGTGTGCGTGTGCGCGTGTGTGTGTGTGTGTGTGTGATCTCGTTATCTCAAATACTCAAGTAAGGTAAGAGTAAATTGTGACATTTTTTGATCAAGTACAATACTTGAGTAAATGTACTTTGTAACACTCTACCACTGTTCTCAGCTTTGTAAATGTAATTTCCATTTATTTATAAGGTAGTAATAAATCAGCCCAATTTCCCATTAAATATATAATAATTTTCACGTTTTTCACGAAGTACAATACAATTATCGGTGCTAAATTTAACTCTGAGAGTGTCCAATGGACCCGCAAAGGGCCCATTTGGTTCCATTTGGACACTCTGAGTTACAAATATAAAGTGCTGTACAGGGTGCATTCATCTCACCCAATGATTAGTGTGCTTTTTCAAACTATGTAATGAACTGTTAAGACCTGAAGAAGCATGTGTCACATTTTCATTTAAGCTAAAAAAGCATTATTTTACTCTTTAGCTATTCAAAAATAGCAGATATACAAGCTCACTTTAGCTATTCAAAAATAGCAGATATACAAGCTCACTTTAGCTATTCAAAAATAGCAGATATACAAGCTCACTTTAGCTATTCAAAAATAGCAGATATACAAGCTCACTTTAGCTATTCAAAAATAGCAGATATACAAGCTCACTTTAGCTATTCAAAAATAGCAGATATACAAGCTCATAGTGCCGCGCTACGAGCTTGTATATCTGCTATTTTTGAAAATACATGAAAATGTGTGCAAATCTTTGAATATATATATTGTTTAAAGCGAACATTTTTAACTCTATCTATCTATCTAACTATCTCTTTGCTTCTGGGGGTCCCTGGAACAAAATATTTTGAGATGGGGCTCGCCGGCCAAATACATATAATTTTGAGGGTCCTTGACATGAAAAAGTTTGAGCACCACTAATATAGAAACATATGTTTTTTTTTTCAGAATACTGTTGGGATTTAGAAGACATTTTGTAGAATCAGCCTCAGGGTTAATGGGTTTAATCATAAATACAGAGAGTATTGTAGCATCTGACGGTATATCCATGCTACTAGACAGACGGAAGTGTACGTAGGTGTGTAATAGTGCAAAGAGCGCTTTGATTAGGACTGACTAAACTGAATATTTCCACCCGTCTGCGCACCACTGATGTCTAAAAATTGCAGAATGCAGAGATTTCATACCTGTAATTGTGTCGTTCTTTTGTTGTTGTTTGTTGCAAAAAAAACAATAGACAATACTGTGTTTGTATGGTTGTAACTGTAGTGACTTAAGTACACTTTTGAGGAATTTTTACTTTACTGAAGTATTTCCCATTTTCAGTACTTTTGCTTTTACTCCACTACATCTCAGAGGCAAATATTGTACTTTTACTCCACTACAATTTTTTGAGAACTTTAGTTACTAGTTACTTTTCAGATATAAATGATGATATTATGAAACATAGATTTAACCACTTTAGCCCTATATTATACATAGGCTGTTTGTAAACAGCGGATCTACAAGCTCACAACGCGTCGCAATGCGACGCGTTGTGAGCTCGTAGATCTGCTATTTTCAAACATTTTAGTACTTTTGCTTTTGGTACTTTAAGTACATTTTCATGGCAATACTTGTGTACTTTTATTCAAGTCAATTTTGAATTATGGACTTTAACTTGTAACAGAGTATTTCTATATTGGGGTATTGGTACTTTTACTTAAAGTACTTTAAAGTAAAGAATTTGAGTACTTTTTCCACCAACTGGTTTTGACATGGTTCAGGGCAGCAAGCCTGTGGGAGAAATGTGAGAGAGATTTACCGATAGATAGCACATCAGGTGATATACACCAACCAGAGGAAACGACAGGCGCTCAGACAGATCTGCATTCTGCTCATAGGCTCTATATGCACAGCAGCCATATTGTGAAGACATTCACAGGTGTTGCCAATGATACTAATGAAGGCTCTGTTCCATTCTTGGTCAAACAAGAGTCAGGGTGCTGATGTTGTGCATGTTGCCTCACTGGAAACACTATGTTACACTGTATCATTGGTAACACCTGTGATGGAAGTGATAATATGGCTGCTGTGCATAGAGCCTATATGACAGGTGAAATAGTAAGTGCTTTAGGCACATGAAGATAGACATTAATTACTTAGGCGATCTTCACCCAATCCTTACTCAAGTACTATTACTTAAGTACAATGTTGAGGTACTTTTACTTTATTGGAGTATTTCCAATGTTCAGTACTTCTACTCCACTACATCTCAGAGGCAAATATTATACTTTTACTCCACTACAATTATTTGACAACTTTTGTTACTAGTTACTTTGTAGATTATTATTGCAAAACATACATTAACCACTTCGGCCCAAAATAGCCGATCTAAAAGCTCACAATGCGTTGCTACGCATTGTGAGTGAATACTTTTGGTACTTGAAGTACATTTTGATGCCAATACCTTTGTACTTTTACTCAAGTACATTTTGAATTCCGGACTTTTACTTGTAACAGAGTATGTCTATATTGCAGTATTGGTACTTTTACTTAAAGCAGTAGTTCACCCACAAAATGACTTATTTTCTATCAATTGCACACCCCATGAAGCCTTGAATTTGTGGATTTTGTTTTGTTTTTGTCACATTCCTAAGCCAATAATTTGATTCCCGTCTCCTACCGGATACACACCGATCATCAAATTATTGGCTTAGTAATGCGACAAAAACTAAAAAGAAATCATTACATTACATTACATTACAGTCATTTAGCAGACGCTTTTATCCAAAGCGACTTACAATAAGTGCAATCAACAAAGGTAGGGAACGAAAGCTACTAATCACCAGAGGTTATAAGTGCATTTTCTGCAATAACAAGCAACCAAGAGCATACCTAGCGCTAAGGTAAAAGTGCAATATATCAGCTACCTATTTCCTTAAACAGATGAGACAAGGTAGTCAAATGAGCAGGAGCTAAAAACAAATAATTGTATTGACTAAACAAGATCCAATAAACAATTCAACAATAAAACAAGCATTCGTACAACTAGTTAACAACAAGTAGGCCAGGCAAAGAGGAAGGGTAGTGTTTCCTGAAGAGGTGGGTTTTCAGCCTGCGGCGAAAGATGGGCAGTGACTCTGCTGTCCTGACATCAGTGGGAAGTTCATTCCACCACTGTGGGGCCAGAACAGAAAAAAGTCGTGACCGTGTCGATCGACCAGAAGGACCGTTGAGTGGCGGGGGAGTCAGTCGCCCCTTGGTGGCCGACCGGAGTGGTCGGGAAGGGTTGTGGGCATTGACCAATACCCGGAGGTAAGAGGGAGCTGTTCCTTTCGCTGCCCTATAGGCTAGCACCAGGGTTTTAAACTGAATGCGAGCCGCTACGGGGAGCCAGTGCAGGGAACGGAGAAGGATAGTTGTGTGAGAGAACTTGGGGCGGTTGAACACCAGACGAGCCGCAGCTTTCTGAACAAGCTCCAGGGGTCTGATGGCAGATGCCGGAGCGCCAGCCAGGAGGGAGTTGCAGTAGTCCAGGCGGGAGATGACAAGAGCCTGAATGAGCACCTGGGCTGCCTTCTCCGTGAGGAAGGGCCGAATTCTCCTGATGTTGTAGAGGAGGAATCTGCAATCATGAATTCAAGGCTTCATGGGGTGTGCAATTTATAGAAAATAAGTCATGTTGTGGGTGAACTACTGCTTTAAGTAAAGAATGTGAGTATACTTTTTCCACCACTGATCCACACCGGCAGTCCAAATCCGATTTTTGGCCTATCCAGATTGTAATCACATTGTTTTTTTTATCTGAACTGCAAAGAAAAAACTGATTTTTGAAAAATAAGATTGGAACCCGTTTTGAAATATGATTCAAATGTGATTGTCTGATGTCTCAGTCTGGACACTGGGACGCTGCAGTTCGTCACACAAACTACGGTGTCAGTCGCTGAAAAAAGGATATCATCTCTGTCGAATGGAGCAACACAGTCTCACTCCCAAGAAGGCACATATTGCCTTCTGGTCAGAACCCGTTCTGACCAAAAGGCAATATGTGCCTTCTTGGGAGTGAGACTGTGTGAATGGAGACCTCATTTGTCCAAAACTGTAACTTTTCACGATTCAAATTCCAAAGCATCAAAAGCAGCAGATCTACTGTACAAGCTCGAAACGCGTCGCTCGTAGATCTGCTACTTTAGATGCTTTTGCGTGACGCTGTAGTATGATCCAAGTAGGGTGTTAATTTTCGAACAAACAGATTAAATATGGAGATAAAGAGGTTTCTGCCTGACAGCGGTGGCGTAAAGTAACTAAGTACTGTACTTACGTACAATGCTGGGGTACTTTTACTTTATTGGAGTGTTTCCAATTGTCTATACTTTTACTTCTACTCCACTACATCTCAGAGGCAGATATTGTACTTTTACTCCATTACAATTATTTGAAAACTTTAGTTACTAGTTACTTTGCAGATATGAATTATTACGTTATAAAACATACATTAACCACTTTAGCCCTATTTTATACCTAGGCTATTTGAAAATAGCCAATCTACAAGCTCACAACGCGTCGCATTGCGTAAGCGAACATTTTTAACTCAAATCTTACAAAATCTACAAGCTCAACACGCGTTGAGCTTGTAGATCTGCTATTTTCAAACATTTTAGTACTTTTACTTTTGGTACCTTAAGTACATTTTGATACCAATACTTTTGTACTTTTACTCAAGTCAATTTTGAATTCCGAACTTTTTCTTGTAACGGAGCTACTTCTACATTGCAGTATTGATTCTTTTACTCAAGTAAAATATTTGAGTACTTTTTCCACAACTGCCTGACAGCGACAATAGCCTATCTAGCATAGTTCATCCAGAATAATTCGATCATTGTCTGACCACTTATACTCGGCCAATTGTGTTTGTGTAGACAACCGTCAAAATCGAAAATTGTAATACCTAAACACAAGTATCTCATGCATCCGACACAGACCACATCGATGAGAAACACAGTTTTAGAAAGCCTCAGTATTTACATGTCGCTCTGTTGTTCTTCACCACAATGAAGACAAACACACTGACACATACAATAGAAACAGAGAATCTCGATAGGCTTCGCCGCAGCATGCAGGTACAAAACACACAAACATAAAAATGATTTTTCCATCACAGGGGCGGCAATAGCTCAGTGGTTAACCCATTAAAGCTGGGAAAAGCATCTGTCATGTTTAGATTTATTTGGCTATTCAACAACAGCAGATCTACAAGCTATACAAACATTTCGGGCAAATCTTTGAATATATATTTTTAAAGCGAACGTTTGCAACTGAAATCTTTGCTTCTGGGGGGTCCCTGGAAGAAAATATTTTGAGATGGGGGTCCACGGGCAAACACATATCATTTTGAGGGTCTTTGATATGAAAAAGTTTGAGAACCACTGATTATACAGTATAGCGGCATACGTTTTTTTCAGAAAACTGTTAGGATTTAGAAAACATGTAGAATCCCCAGAAGCAAAGATTTGAGTTAAAAATGTTCGCTTCATTTTTTTTAAATATATATATTAAAAGATTTGTACAAATCTTCACGATTAAAAAAAGAATAGCAGATCGTATAGAAGCATTGCAATGTTTAGTTATCTCTCTCTCTCTCTCTCTCTCTCTCTCTCTCTCTCTCTCTCTCTCTCTCTCTCTCTCTTTTTTTTTTATTTGTCACTAACTAATAGAAGTACAAGCAGCGATGTTAGGATGTTGCTTTTTTTTCTTTCATTTTTTTTTGCAACATCCTGGAGAAAGTCCCGAGGCAGCTAACCACGGTCCCGCCATCAGGGAAGGCACTCTCTCTCTCTCTCTCTCTCTCTCTCTCTCTCTCTCTCTCTCTCTCTCATATAAAGACAAACACTGGGGTATTGTCTGCACGCTTTGTGGGCAATTTCCTATCATTATCCCACCGCAGATGATAAACCTATCAGACACATTATCTGCGCGTGTGTGCGTGTGTGTGTGTGTGTGTGTGTGTGTGTGTGTGTGTGTGTGTGTGTGTGTGTGTGTGTGTGTGTGTGTGTGTGCGCGCGCGTGCGTGCGTGCGTGCGTGCGTGCGTGCGTGCGTGTGACAGAGACAAAAAAAGAGAGAGAAAGTACAAGAAAGCAAGCCATCTTATCTCAATCAGTTTTTCTGCAAGCCAGAATCTTGGATTGACTCATTAATGCACCACAATTAGCATGATGGCTTTACCTGTCTGTCTGTCTGTCTGTCTGTCTGTCTGTCTGTCTGTCTGTCTGTCTGTCTGTCTGTCTGTCTGTCTGTCTGTCTGTCTGTCTGACTGTCTGACTGTCTGTCTGGTGTCTATTGAAGTCATTCATGTCAGGAACATTATGCCAACCCAAATGTGTGATGGAAGGCAAACAGAGATCAATATTGCTGTACAATACAGTACTATTACACATATATGTACACATCATGTACTGTCAAGGGGACTTCCCAGCTTAAACAATAGTTATGAACACATTAAAGAGGGTTCATTTCATCGCTGAGAGACATTAGGTGTCAAACATCTCAGAGCATATGAGCACCTGTGTTTATGTGCACGTAAGTGGTGCATTTTAAATTGGCCTTTGATTGATTGATTGATTGATTGATTGATTGATTGATTGATTGATTGATTGATTGATTGATTGATTGATTGATTGATTGATTGATTGATTGGATACTACAGTTTGCACAGATTTATTGAAAAGAATGCTAAAAGGATAACGCAGATAAGGCCAGAGCTTGTTTCCATTTCCGGATTGTATTGAAGACACACAGACAATAACATTCAGTAATATGCAAAAACATCATGTACGAGTAGTAATAAAAAAGAAAGATATGTAGCCTACAGTAAACAGTTGGGGGGGGGGGTCATTTCCAGCAGGGGCGTCACGGCCATTCACTGTGCGTACGACGCGACACCCTCACTCTCACAGATCCGTGATTTCATACGCCCCACTTTTTGAAAAATAAAACTTTTTTTTTTGATAATAAATCGGTAAAATCAGTCAAAAATAAGAATTAAATAACCTAACCCTAACCCTAAAACCAAAATAAAGTAACCAAAACACGACATTTTGTAAATACAGAATTTGTTTACATTTGACAGTTACAAATGTTTTTCACGCTTTTTCAAAAATAGCAGATCTACAAGCTCATAGCGCGGCACTCGGTGCCGCGCTATGAGCTTGTAGATCTGCTATTTTTGAATAGCCAAAGTGTAAAATAAGGGGTATAGTCCACCGAAAGTCCATCCCCCACCGAAAGTCCATCCCCCACCGAAAGTCCATCCCCCACCTTCTGAGAGCCTGTGGGGCCAGTTACAAATTGCAGCCACCTGTAGGTTCTCTTTTAGAGCGTTTTTTTGAAGGAGGGTAAGGGAGTCACACTTCGTTTATACCTGTTGGTAGGGCATTTCACATTCTTGCGGCATAGCAGTAGAACAAATTTGACCCCATTTTAGTGGCGAAACTGCATGGGTTCTGTGAGATCAGTGGGGCTCCTTCTGGTGTTGTACCTGTGTGTGTCTTTTACGCTATTGAAGTAGTCTGACAAGTACATGGGTATTCCTGTTTTCTCGTGTATCTTGTAGACCAGGCCCATTGCACGTTTCTTTACTCTGTCCTCTACCCTGTCCCTGAGCCATCCCACGCTAGCATAATGACCAGGGGTTAGGTGAGTTCTGCGTGTAAGGCCTAGTAGTAACCTGACCAGTTTGACATGAAAGGAGAATTTCGCCGGACCGTTTTCTTACCTTAATTATGATGTTAGGATATCCTAGGACGAGGGGTACAGTACAGCAATGTCATAACTCAATAACGGGTCCGTCGCAGTTAAAAACCTGCGCCTATGGTGCTTGCTTAAAATTGCGTATTTTAATAGGGTTTTTTTTTTCTCGTTTTTTTCGCAAGAGATCTGATGACACTTTCGGCGCCTGACCGGAAGTGTCGCAAAAGCGCGGCTTTACGGTGAGGGACATTCAAGAGCGACACATTGTATAGTGTTGTGTCACTATAAACATCAGATCCCTCGCGAAAAAACGTTGAAAAAAGGTATTAAGATACGCGATTTAAAGCAAGCACCATAGGCGCAGGTTTTTAACTGTGGCGGACCCGTTATTGAGTTATGAAATTTCTGCACTGTACCACTCGTCCTAGGATATCCTAACATCATAATTAAGGTAAGAAAACGGTCGGGTGAAATTCTCCTTTAACCCGGGGGGAGCTGGGGATCAAACCAGAACCTTCTAATTCCCAAGTGGCTGCTTTACCTCCTGGGCCACCCGGATTTCATTGTATGTTAATTACCATTAATATTCCACTGCGTGTTAGGTGTAATAGTCTTGAAGGTATATTGTTGGATTAGCATTTTCAAGTATATGCTAGTAGTGTGAGTGTGCGCGCACTTGTGTGTGTAAGCAGTGAAATGCGTGGGTCAGGGTGGCTTTCCTGTTGTTTGAGGTTGAGACTGAGAAGTGAAACGGCAGAAAGCTCCCCGGTCGACCACTGTTCTGTTCTCTCTGCCCACACTATACCTTTACCACTGTCAACACTGTCAGCGGCGCTCCCCCACACCGCTGTCTACAACGCTGTTGGCCTTTCACACTGGCAATACGATATTGCATCAACCATGATAGCATGTCGCAGTGTCGTCAGTTCAGGAAAAGCTAAGGTATGGCAAGGTGAGGGTTGCCAACTCCCAGAGATGAAAATAAGGGACACCTATCCTGGGCACGCACCAAAGCCGCGCGGCCGAATTTCTTTTTCGCCCAAAATGCATAGAAAACTATGCATTATATAACACCATACAAACACAATGGTCTTACACCTGCATTAGGCTATACTATTCATGATTTCTTTTTTTTTGTATATATATTTTTTTCCTAGAGCTAAGGTATGGCACCTATGTGGGATCCTATAGTTTCAATGTACAGATTGTTGTTTTGATAGTATGTTGTTTAGACTGATGCTAGGTTCCTGGCTTACCTGTGATCCTAGTTTACTGAGGCACCACACTGTCTCTCTGCATTTGATGTATGTGTTCACCTTGCTTTACTGCAAGTCACTCTACATTGTAAATTGTAATTGATACGAGGACTTAATATTTTTTACCAAATAGTTAATTTAACTCTGAGATTGTACAGTTGTAACCAAACGTGGTTACAAATGTACACTACGAAAATAAAAAGAAACCCCTCTAAAAGCAAATTAAAAGGGTATTTGTGTATTTCATTTGCATCAACCATGATATGAGGACTCAAAATTACAACAGAATACTCTTCTTATAAAGTTTCCTTGTAGGAGACTTTGACAAGTGTTATCTTGACACTTGTAGGCCCTGCATGGCCCTCTGATTGTCAATAGTGGAGACAAATTTCACCTTTCACTAAAAGACACGTAATTTTATGTTTGGTTGAACTCGGGTGTTGCGCTCTGAAATTAGCCGATCTACAAGCTCACAACGCGTCGCAGCGCGACGCGTTGTGAGCTTGTAGATCGGCTATTTTCAGCATGCAACCAAGTGTAAAATCAGCCATTACGACACCATCAAGGCACCTCCAAAATACATTTTAGTCGACTAAATCAACTGTAGATTTAGTCGACTAAAATCTTATGATATTTAGTCGACTTAAACTAGACCTGACTAAAATATGACTAAAACTAAATAGAAAGTTATTCAAAAGACATTGCACTGATCTCACTTAGGTCTTTTACATATTAATGACTGATTTGAGGGCAGACTCCATTGGACAGGGCACCTGTTTCCCTGACCAAGGGACTTATTGTAAGCTACTACTGTGCTACGTTCTGCCTTATGTTCCTGTTGCACTTTTAACCAATTAAGACCTGAGGCCGATTCTACAAATGCCTTCTAAATCAATAGTTCTCAAACCAAGGAACCCCAACAAAATGATGTGTATTTGGCCGTGGATCCCCCCCATCCGAAAATATTTTGTTTCAGGGACCTCCATAGCAGAGACGTTTTGTGTTATTATTAATAAATATAATTTAACACTTTTTCAAAAAATGTAGCTTGTATATCTGCTATTTTTGAGAACCACTGTTCTAAACCACTGTTCTAAATCCTAACAGTTTTCTGAAACACTTATGTTGCTATATACTGACTGTATAGCTAAAATCTAAAATGACACAGATGCTTTAAATGGTGGTTTTATGTAAATGTTTCGTTTATTTTTAATTGTAAATTCTGTATTGCTGCTACCCTGATCAGAGCTCCCTCACAAAAGAGATCTACTGCAGTATCTCAACGGGACTAATACACGAAAAACAATTACTGCATGATAGTAACACAAAGTATATGCAGTGTATTGAGAGTGACTTTCAGGTATTTGACCGAGTGCCCTCTTTAAGAGTATGCTAATCTATGTGGCGCTGAGACACTGACACACTGACACACACACGCACAAGCACGTGCATGTGCACGCGCAGGCAGGCACGCACGCGCGCGCACACACACACACACACACACACACAGACACACACACACACACACACACACACGCGCGCACACACACACACACACACACACACACACACACACACACACACACACACACACACACACACACACACACACACACACACACACACACACACACACACACACACACACACACACACACACACACACACTGACACAGTGACAGACACACTGACACAGTGACAGACACACACGCCAGTGTGACACACTTCCATGGGAATACGTTCTACAGATTGTAAACACACACACACAAACGCACGCACGCACGCACACGCACGCACGCACGCACGCACGCACGCACACACACACACACACACACACACACACACACACACACACACACACACAGGCGTTATGGTACTCGCACACACGTAACAATCAAGTCAACAGTGTGTGTTATTAGGATTACAGCAGAGAACATGACATAATTGTACAAGGCATTACATTACAGTACTTTTACTGTAAAGTACAGTACTGTGCAACATAAATACTATTCTTCCTGAATGCATTAGAGCATGAGAGAGAGATGAAGCAGGGACCCCCTCTACATATTGGATTCATGAGACACGTTGTGAGCTTGCACCCCAGGGATGCTAGGGTTCAAGTGGTTCATGTAAAAAAAATAATCACAAAGATTTGCGAGTAACTCTGAGGACCTCCTTAGAGGTCCCGGACCCTCTGTTGAAGACCCCTGCATTAGAATATGGCACTGTGTGTGATTAGCTGTGTGTGCTCATGTGTTAATTAAGACTTATTAATGCCACTGGACCAAATATGTGAAATGTACCTTTATTGTTGTAGAAAACGTAACAGAGCACAGTCAAATTGGAACTTAAGCGTTGTAGTTCTCCATTGTATAATCATGATAGCCCACCTCTATGTTTTCATTAGCAACAATTAATGTCTAATTGTTTCATATATAACTGCAACAATACACAAGAAGCCATGACATGTCGTTGTCATCCCATGGCCTCGTGTGTATTATTGCTTAACCCCTTTACAAGCTGGCCACCCTATTGTGGGCATGTTGTTATTTTGTTTAAAAAAATAAAAAAAAATCTCAAAATGTTTTAACTTTTTATATTGCTTAATTATTTGAAAAATGCCTCAAATTTTTTTTCTCAAAATGATTTCAAAATTTCTCAAAATGATTTCAAAATTTCTCAAAATTATTTCAAAACTTCTCAAAATTATTTCAAAACTTCTCAAAATCTTTTCAAGAATATCGAAAATATATAACACGATTTTTGCTATTCATCCCACAAGGAAGAATAAATTAGGGCTTTAGTGGTTAATGCAGTATGAAAGCATGAGAGGGATAGAGATAAGATGTTTGTGTGTTGGGTTGGGTGGGGGTTGGGGTGGTGGGGGTGGGGGGGTCATTCCGGGCAGTGGTAAGTGATAGGGTGTATTACTGGCAGATGTGTCCTTTGTGAGGCAGACAGAGAGAGCAGCGCGCTGCCACCAACACCGACATGAAAGAGGCCTGAGTCACAGCGAAACGCAAGTCGCTGAAACCACTTGAAAAGACACTGAGGTTGACACCTTCTCTTTCTCTCCGCTCAACTCCATTTGCAAAATATTCCACGTTTTCTCTCTCCCCCCCTGAAAGTCTGCCGTTTGATGTGTTATTATTTTATTTGAGCTCAAACGGCAGTTTCACAGGAAAATACCTGCTTGCTTTGATGGTGTGACTCTGGTCAAAATGTGCTTGAAGGAGGGTTTTGTGCAGGGAAAGTCCAGTGTATTAACCATATGCAAACAGTTGGTTCATTTTCTCACGGTTGGAGCGTGGTTGCAATTTAGAATTTGGGCGTTTTTGGCAGACGCTTGTATCCCAGACTGACTTACACAAGTGGAGTTGGCGTGAACGTGAAACGGTTTGGCAAACAATGGCGGGGTAAAGGGTTATGGGATTGGAGTGCTATTAACAAGTTCAAATTGAAAAATTCAATCGTTTACATTGTTCCATTCAGTGTAGCTCAGTGGTTCTCAAACCTTTTAATTTCAAGGATCCCCCCCATAACTCTGAGAGTGTACTCTCAGAGTTACACACCCGTAAAGGGCCATTTAGTTCCATTTGTACACTCTCAGAGTTACACACCCGTAAAGGGCCATTTGGTTCCATTTGTACACTCTCAGGCCTCGTACACACATTTAAAGCACTTCACGCATGCTTTTCGTGGAGGGGGGGAGGGGGGGGGGGGGGGGGGGGGCGTTTCAATTCATTCCCTAGTCCATGAGCCAGAGCCCCAAAATTGAGCAATGTTTATCGAAAGAGTGGGCAAAACCATACCTATATCAAATTGTTCATAGGGTCAATATAAGTAAATAAATATATGATAACCTTTCTACAGGAGCAGCTTTTTCATAGTTATCACACATTTTGTTATTTTCCCCATAAGTACATGACAGGTGAAAAAAAAATCACCATATTTAAAAAATAGTTATCATAATGAAACTTCCCCAGTTTATTACTTACATGAAGACAATGATTTAGTGTATTACAAGTTTTCTGAAATTGTATATTTAAATATGCAAATTAGGCATTATATAGGAAAACATGCCCTACACATGGCTAAAGTAAGTGGTAAATTTAAAATGTAATAATTTATATCTGCAAAGTAACTAGTAACTAAAGTTTTCAAATAATTGTAGTAGAGTATAAGTAAAAGTACTGAAAATTTGAAATAAAAGTAAAGTAAAGTAAATGTACTTAATTACTTTACATCTCTGGTCTCCTGATAACCTAACATTATGTGTCATATTGTTACAGCCAACATCCGCTCAATGCTGCCTCCTTCTGGCTAAAGATGTTTTGTTAGTCCTATATTTTTTACTATCTTTGACAAAACTAAATAAATGATAAATGGTGCATTATATATAGCGTCTTTATCCAAATCAATTTACAATGCATTACATTCACCCATTCACACACCAATAGGCTCTATGCACAGCAGCCATAGTGTGAACTGTGAAGACATTCACAGGTGTTACCAATGATACTAATGAAGGCTCTGTTCCATTCTGGTCAAACAGAGTCAGGGTGCTGATATTGTGCATGTTGGCTCACTGGAAACACTCTGCTACACCAGTGGGACTAAAATGTGGGTCCAGGGACCCTCATTGTTCCTTAAGGGGTTTCCAAATGGACCCTTACGGTCCAGGTTCCATTTGTACACTCTCAGAGTTATGGGGGTGGTGGAAATTGAAAAATCTGAGAACCACTGTGCTTTAGAACTACACTAAATGGAACAGAGCCTTCATTAGTATCATTGGTAACACCTGTCTTCACAATATGGCTGCTGTGCATAGAGCCTATTGCGGAGGAAACTATGCAAGACAACAACCTGCTCATCAGGAGCAGTTATAGGGGTTCAGTGTCTTGCTCCAGGACACTTCCAACAGCAACTAAGGGGGAGCCCGGGAATCAAACCAGGAACTCACTGGAATGTTCATCTTGCTGTTGAGACATAGTTTTGGATATCTTCCTTTTACATTATCGTTGCTGTCAGGTAGAAACCAGCTATGTCAATTTTTCAACTTTTTTTTTTTTTTTTGATAAAACAGTGCTATTGAACATCCTTTACATCTGTGTGTGGGTTTTACAAATCGTCACTTTGCTAAACTAATGGCCTAAGTCATTTTTTGAGGAAAATTATATTTTTGCCTTTAAGTCAGCTCCTCATGACACTGGCCACCTCTGGTAAAATTGCCCATCTCCTAATTGAAAAGGATCATGCTGTTCACTCCCCTTTTAGTATAATGGCCTAACTCCCTTGTGTGACTTAGGCCAAAATAGGCCTTTTTTTGGCCTAAGTCACATGGTTTTGTGACTTAAAGGGTAAGACCACTTTGGTAGAGGTTTGGGTTGTGTAGTTACCTTGCCATGATGTAACTCCAAAGGTGGACAAGAAATAAAAAATAATTGCTCCATTGATTAGAAATTGATAATTCAAAATAAGCTCCTCATTGACTTACATTGTACGGTAAAACAGCTCTCAAAGTCACTCTTTTAGCACATAAATGAACCCAAACATAGCTGATTCAGACAATATAGAGCATCACCAAACCCAGTACTGTTTGTTTTTTTAATAAAAATGTCAACTTCCTGTTGATTTTACTATTTGAAGATCTGAATCCGGATCCGCCGATCCAGTCCGGGTTTTCTACTTATTAAAAATGGCTAAATCAACAGGAAGTTGACATTTTTATTTAAAAAAAAAACAGTACTGGGTTTGGTGATGTTCTATATTGTCTGAATCAACTTTATTTGCGTTTGTTTTTTGTGCTAAAAGAGTGACTTTGAGAGCAGTTTTACCGTACAATGTAAGTCAATGAGGAGCATATTTTGAATTATCAATTTCTAATCAATGGAGCAATTATTTTTGATTTCTTGCCCACCTTTGGAGTTACGTCATGGCAAGGTAACTACACAACCCAAACTTCTACCGAAGTGGTCTTGCCCTTTAAGCAAATTATTTACCGATTTAGGCAATTTTGTATTTTTTTTGTGCTTTTTTTTGTCAGATTTAATCCTATTTAAACCTATTTAAATCTCTTATGTTACATAACTGACAGACAGTGTTATTTCTATTTAAATAGTCATAATTTGTTATAAACATTTTGGGTGAAATGATTAAGAAATATCATATAGTTTTGTTTTGGATCAGTTTTTTATTTTTCCTGAAAAACTTAAAAAAATGACTTAGGCCATTAGTTTAGCAAGGCGACGAAATATTGAACCAACGGAAAGTATTAAAAAAGTGCTTCTGACTAAACCTCCTAACTCCATTGGATCCTCAAACTGTCGGACAAACCACCTACTCCCACTTCTGGAGTTAGGTGGTTTGTCCCCCATTGAATAGAATGACGAAGACATTAATGGCCAAAAACCTCCGCTTGAGCTGTATTTGGGTAAAGTGATGATAATATAAGGACACATTCAAGTTTCTGACAATGTATAAAGTCACCACACCGACTTTGATTAGGCAGTGTATTGGGTTGTTCTAAAAACATGTTTAGTTTATTTTTCATTTCCTGAAAAGTTAATATTTTCGATATAGCCGTTTTTTGCCCGACAGCAGAGATATTTATATTATTGTGCTATGGTGTGTATGGTTGTGATTTAACGTGTGTGTGTGTGTGTGTGTGTGTGTGTGTGTGTGTGTGTGTGTGTGTGTGTGTGTGTGTGTGTGTGTGTGCGTGTGCGTGTGTGTGTGTGCGTGTGCGTGTGTTCAGCTCAGATTGAAGTGATCCCATGTAAGATCTGTGGAGACAAGTCATCTGGAGTCCACTATGGAGTTATCACCTGCGAGGGCTGCAAGGTGAGACACACACAGACACATTTTGGCCATTTGAAAATAGCAGATCTACAAGCTCACAATGCGTCGCGATGCGACGCATTGTGAACTTGTAGATCGGCTATTTTTACATCCACATTCCCTACTGTGTTGTTTTCAGGGGTTCTTCCGTCGCAGTCAGCTGCCCAGCGTGTCGTACTCCTGCTCCCGACAGAGCAACTGTCAGATCGACCGCGCCTCCCGCAACCGATGCCAGCACTGCCGGCTGCAGAAGTGCCTTGCTCAAGGGATGAGCCGCGACGGTGAGAGCACGCATACTTCATATCGTTGCCGTCGTAAATGAACGCCCTACTTGATCACGCTACAGTTTACATGCTATTCATCAAAAATGTGGAATGCCCTACCAAAAGGAGTAAAGGAGTGTAAAACCCTACTCACTTTCAAAACTGCCCTAAAGATACACCTTCAGGAGGCTGCAATTGATAAATGGCCCCTGTCCAAGTCCTAACCTACCACACCCCCCTACCCCCCCCCCTCTCTCTTTCTTCTTTTGTACATATTTTTCACTCTTCATACCAGTAACCCGTAAACTGATTGTATGACATTCTATAGTAGTGTGTATATCTGTCTGTCTCTTATATGTCATCATGATTTGTGTGCGTGGGGAACTCATTTGAAACAAGCTCAGTGCTTTAATGAGTCTTCCAGTTTAGTAGACCTTGTATTGTGAATTTGTACTTCCATGTACTGTTGTTCTCATGTCTTACTAAATAAAGTACATCAATCAATCAATCAATCACTTTCACAACAGACCAACTTAGTTTTTGTTTATAGTCATTCAGTATTTGCTGCGTCTGTCAAACTGCCTGCATAGTGAAAACATTTATGAAGTTTTATATACCTCATCACTTGAACTGTAGGCTACTAGGGGCGGCAGTGGCTCAGGGGTAGAGTGTGCCGGTAGAGCGGTTCACAGTTCAATCCCGGGCTCCCCCAGAGTTAGTGTAGAAGTGTCCTTCCTTGAGCAAGATGCTGAACATCTGATTGCTCTTGATGAGCAGGTTGGTACCTTGCATGGTTTCCTCCACCATCTGTGTGTGAATGTAAAGCGCTTTGGATAAATGCACCATTTACCATACTATAATAACCATTATATTCATTTCAGAGAATGTTTTGAGTAGGGTGTAATAAGTGAGCTTGACTACCTATAGCGATCAGTTCAATATCAAAGTGATTGATTCACTATCAAAGCAGTACTAGTGATCGATTCACTATGAAAGTGATCGATTCACTATCAAAGAAATTGATTCACTATCAAAGCAATTAAAGTGATCGATTCACTATGAAAGTGATTGATTCACTATCATATCAACTGATTGCACGATCAAAGCAATCGGTTCACTATCAACAGGATTAATTCACGATCAAAGCAATCGGTTCACTATCAAATCGCTCAGTTCACTATCAAAGCGATCAAATCACTATCACTATAACCCCAGTGTTCATTTAAACTCTTGAGAGTGTGCACAGTCCAATCCTCAGTGTTGATGCGACATGCTGTGAGTGAGCTTGCAGATTGTCTATTTTCAAATAGCCTATGTATGAAATAGGGCTAAAGTGGTTAATGTATGTTTTATAATATAATAATTTATATCCGCAAAGTAACTAGTAACCAGGCGAGGAATTTCAGGGAGGCCATGAAGGCCATGGCTTCATATCGTTGCGTTCAGGACATGAACCGTTTGTGGTCAGAGAAGGACATAATGCAACTGAACCAGGCCCTTGCAAGAGCGTAGATTGACAAAAAAGGGTGACAAAAAGTATGACCAAAAATAGTTACATCAAGGTCCTCTGCCAAGTGCAAAGACAACTCAGACAGTCTATGTGACAAACAGAACATAAAATCACATGCACTAATCATCCACACAAAAATAGCAGATCTACAAGCTCACAACGCCTCGCGGAGCTTGTAGATCTGCTATTTTTGGCTGAAGAGGTATAGGTGTAGAGGGAAAAAAGAGCAGACCAAGTAAACAAAAAAGGTTTAATCTGAAACACAATTTTATACAATATAGAGGAGGGGGTCCCTGCTTCATCTCTCTCTCAGCTAGGGGGTCCTTGGCCTGAAAACGTTGAAGACCCCTGCTTTACACCACTGTAAATGACCCTGTGCTTCCTCCCTCCCTCCCTCCTCAGCGGTGAAGTTTGGCAGGATGTCAAAGCGTCAGAGGGACTCTCTGTTTGCAGAGGTCGCTCGTCACCGCCAGCAACAGCAGCAACAACAACAGCAACAGGACCAGCGTCACTTGCAGTGTGACCTCCTACGTCCCAAGGTTACAATCGTTTATTTTTATTGGTTTTAATTTGTGTATTTTTATATATATTTTTTAAACATTTTTAATTTCAGTTTAGTTTTAATTTGTTTTTATCGCCGGTTTGCTATTTGGCTTTGTTTTTATTTTGTGAAAAGGCTTAGTTTTAGTTGACTTTTTATTAGCGCTAGTGTTTTAGTTCTTATTGTAATACGGGGTGTCAGGGGCAAGATTCAAAGAGCTCAGAAGTTTTTGAAAATACCAGATCCTCAAGCTCACAATGTGTCGCATCGCAACTCGTTGTGAGCTAGCTTGTAGATCTGCTATTTTCACTATTTTCGAAGACAGATAATGCCTATTGACAAAGTAAGGACATTTTCTCTATGATTTTAGTTAGCTTGAGTTCATTTTTATTTTTATTTAATTTAACTAAAATGTTTTGTCAATTTTTGTCATTTTGTTAGTTTTATTTAACTATAATCAGTGGTGTAAAATAATTAAGTACATTTACTCAAGTACTGTACTTAAACACATTTTTTAGGAACTTTCACTTTACTGGAGTATTTCCAATTTTCAATACTTTTACCTCTACCCCACTACATCTCAGAGGCAAATATTTTACTTTTACTCCACTATAATCATTTGAAAACTTTAGTTATTAATTACTTTGTAGATTTTGATTCTACAAAGATTTTTACAAAACAAACATTAACCACTTCAGCCCCATATATATTTCAGCCATTTGAAAATAGCCGATCTACAAGCTCACAATGCGTCGCATCGCGACGCATTGTGAGCTTGTAGATCTGCTATATTCAAAGGTTTTTTTAGAAACATTTTGAACTTGTGAAATGGGACATTCTGCACAATGAGTACTTTTACTTTTGGTACTTTAGGTATATGTTGATACCAATACTTTTGCACTTTTACTCAAGAACATTTTGAATTCTGGATTTTTTACTTCTGCATTGCAGTATTGATACTTTTAAAGACCTGGAACGCATCTGTGTCACTTTAGATTTCTTTGGCTATTCAAAAGTAGCAGATATACAAGCTCACAGCGCGGCACCGAGTGCCGCGCTGTGAGCTTGTAGATCTGCTATTTTTGAAAAATCTTGAAAAGAATGTTTTAGATTTTTTTCAAAAAACTGTTAGGATTTAGAAAAAGAAATGAAGAATCGCCTCAGGTCTTAAAGGGTTAAGACTGTAAATGGCCCTTCTCCATCCCAGATGCAGCGCCACAACGCCGGCCCTCCCCTGCTGCATCAGCCCGTGCCCGGCGGCTCTGCCTACCCCTTCAGCGGGGAGGGGGCCTGTGGCGAGCTGCTGCCCCCCTACCCCGCCGAGGTGCACTCCTACCTGCTGTACTCCCCAGGAGAGTCCCAGGCTTCGGGCGTGGCCTACCACCACCACCACCACCGCAGTGCCAGCCTCTCGCCTGTCACCAGGACCCAGGGCAGAGGGGACAGCGATGGCCACTCTGACGGGAGAGGTGAGGTGCACGCACACGCACACACATACACACACACAGTAGCCTCGCGTAGCCAGAGGCTTTTTTTTCCCAAGGGGCGGGATCAAAACAATGGCCCTTGACGCAATTGGTTAGACCTACAACCAACTACCAATTACAGTCCCATATTACCCATATTCGAATACTGGGCCCTGATTGGTCACCCACGCCTTCTGGAGCAGGAAATGGATTCTCTAGGAGCGGTGCCAGACCCAAATCACAGAGTGCAATTATTTATTTATTTTTGCACTCGCAGATTCGTCTGGTCCCAGGCTAACACACACGTCACACACGCACACGCACACGCACACGCACACGCACACGCACACGCACACGCACACGCACACACACACACTACATATCTCAGAGGCAATTATTGTACTTTTACTCCACTACAATTATTTGAAAACTTTAGTTACTAGTTACTTCGCAGATTTAGATTATTATTACAAAACTTGCATTACCCACTTCAGCCCTACATATATATATATATATATATATATATATATATATATATATATATATATATATATATATATATATATATTTCGGCCACTTGAAAATAGCCGATCTACAAGCTCACAATGCATCGCGATGCGATTTGTATACATTTTGAACTTGTGAAATGGGACATTCTGCATAAGTACTTCTACTTTTGGTACTTTAAGTACATTTTGATACCAATACTTTTGTACTTTGACTCAAGTAAATTTTGAATGCCTTACTTTTACCAACAGAGTATTTCTACATTGCAGTATTAATACTTTTACTTAAGTGCTTTTTCCACCACTGTGAATGACACGTTGTCATTGTCATGGTATAAATGTCCCTCCCTGGTGTTTTAGGCTATGATTCCAGACAGGCGTCTCCTGACCTGATGGGGATTCGACCCTACGACCACCTGGATGAGCTGTATGCTCCGTATCCCCACTCTCTGAGGAACATAGGTGACATGTTTTATTACAGATACAACTCATTTATACTCCATTGCAAGACAGAGTCGCTTGTCGGAAAGAACAGATTTTTTCAACCTCACAAAATCTGTTCCTACCTAAGTTACACCAATGAGCAGTGGTGGAAAAAGTACTCCAATGTTTTACTTACTGTAAGTAAAAGTATCGATACTGCAATGTAGAAGTAGCCTACTCTGTTACGAGTAAAAGTCCGGAATTCAAAATTTTACTTGAGTAAAAGTACAAAAGTATTGGTATCAAAATGTACTTAAAGTATCAAAAGTAATAGTGCTAAAAATAGCAGATCTACAAGCTCACAACGAGTTGCTGGTATAAAATAGGGCTAAGTTGGTTAGTGTTTTAAAATATAATAATGTATATCTGCAAAGTAACTAGTAACTAAAACTTTTAAATAATTGTAGTGGAGTAAAAGTACAATATTTGCCTGTGAGATGTAGTGGAGTAGAAGTAAAAGTATAGACAATTGGAAATTGTTAAGTACAGTACTTGAGTAAATGTACTTAGTTACTTTACACCACTGGGTTTCCCTCCCTATTTTCAGAAATGTATCACGTTTCTCATCAATAATTATACGTGTGCGTGTGTGTGTGTGTGTGTGTGTGTGTGTGTGTGTGTGTGTGTGTGTGTGTGTGTGTGTGTGTGTGTGTGTGTGTGTGTGTGTGTGTGTGTGTGTGTGTGTGTATGTGCGTGCGTGTGCATATTGCATGTATAGATGAGTTGTGTGCCAGCGTGGTGCGTGCCCACAGAGACACCAGTCAGTACAGGGCTGAGGAGCTGCAGGCTCTGAGATGGAAAGTGTTCAGCCACGAGGAGATCCAACAATACCACAACAAGGTATGATCCAGGACTCTAAAACCGGGTTATAATTGGTCTAACAGTGAAAGTTTTTTAGCGGTCTTGGCTTAGCCTAGACGTTGATTAGCTGTTTTTTAAGCGTCTGTATATAGACGTCTATATTATAGACGTCATTTCAAAGGCTATAATATAGACAGTCTATAAATAGACGCTTAAAAAACAGCTAATCAACGTCTAGGGCTCTAGGCTAAGCCTAGACTGCTAAAAAACTTTCACTGTTAGACCAATTATAACCCCATTTTAGCCTAGCCCTTAGCCGATCTACAAGCTCACAATGCCTCGCAAAGCGAGGTCGGCTATTTTTTGCTAATGTCCCCCCCCTCCCCCCCACCATGGACGCTGGGGTTCAAGTGGTTACTAAAACGTACAAAATAACAAACTAGAATTGGAAAGACGTGTTAGTTAACTCACATACAAATAAAGATGAGGCAGTACAAACAAAATTAACTAACTGAAACTGTATTTTGGGTGTTTACAAAACAGACTAAAATGAACAAAAATGATCTGTTTTAGTCTTTGGTTTCGAATGGACAAATGGAACAAAATGGACCATTTGTACACTCTCAGACTCAGAGCTACAGTATGGGGGCCCTTGAAATGTGAAAGTTTGAGAACCACTGAGCTGAAAGTATAAACTGATTTGTAAATAAAGATACATTTAAATTGGTTTAAATTGTTAACCAATCAACCGTAATCTGTACTTTCTCCTGTCTTCCACTCCATCTCTTTTTACGTCAATCTGTCTGTCTGTCTGTCTGTCCGTCTGTCCGTCTGTCTGTCCGTCTGTCCGTCTGTCCGTCTGTCCGTCTGTCCGTCTCTCTCTCTCTGTCTCTGTCTCTCTCTGTCTCTCTCTCTGTCTCTCTCTGTCTCTCTGTCTCTCTCTCTCTGTCTCTCTCTCATATATCAGTCAGTAGATGAGATGTGGGCGTTGTGTTCGGTGCGTCTCACCGACGCCGTCCAGTACGTGGTGGAGTTCGCCAAACACATCCCAGGGTTCCGTCTGCTCAGCCAGAACGACCAGATCGCTCTCCTCAAGACCGGTGAGCTCTCACCTTGTTTAGACCACGGCCTGGTTACAATACCTGTCCCCTGGTTACAATACCTGTCCCCTGGTTACAATACCTGTCTCCTGGTTACAATACCTGTCTCCTGGTTACAATACCTGTCCCCTGGGGATCTGCTTAATGTTTTCTCACTCAACAGTAAACAAACCAACATACAGTGTAAGTGAATAGACCAATTATTTGTTTACCAACATTGAGACTGGATGCACAGGTGATTGTTTCATGCAATAAATTCCCAACCTGTTGTTTCGGGGTGCGCTGGTTTCAGCGCACCCCAACCCCCTCTTGTGTGTTGGCTAGTGCTGCGCGCCCTAGTGAGACCTGACAGAATGGGTTTCATTTGCAACCAGTATGACGCTTGCAACCAGTGTGACGTTGTCTGTTAAGGGGTCTATACAGGGTATCTGCACATTTCTAAAGTGACAATTTAAGGACTTATAAGACCTTTTTAATACCTCTAAAATAAATAAATAAGACCATTACTGTGTCAAAAGTAATCAACACACTATATAATACAACAACAAACAAACATTGGCCAAATTGTCAAATATGACCTACTGTAAGAAAGAGGCAAACATTTTGCTTACAGATCTGCTATTTTCACAATATTTATCCGTGGAAGCGAGTCAAACAAAATGTAATGCCAATAGCCCTAGAATGTCTGTGATCTTACATGCATTTCATGTATTCCAAATACACAGCCGTAGATCGGTCTCATCCGCGGCATAAAAGTGCTCTGCGCTGTGTGTGTACTCACCCAATAATTTATTCCTAAGACTTGGAGTCAGATATTGTCCTCTATTTGAAAGTTCTGCCAGAAAACGTGTGTTTAGTCAAATATCTCCACTTTTCCGCGAGCTTAACACGTATGACTTTCTGTCCGGGGGCGAGGGGCCCGGAATGAGTGCAGGCCTGAACACAATCAAAACTTCCTTTGGAAAGCACAAATGTATGGGGCACACAATTGGCAGGTGGAGTGATTAATTACCCCACACCGATCGCAAGGCACCTGTCAATTGCGTGCCCCATACGTTTGTGCTTCCCAAACATAGGCTGTTCCCAAAGGAGGTTATATGTTCAGTCCAGCAGTCATTCATTTTAGTTCCGGCCTCGTCGCTGACAGAGAATGTTGTCCGTGTGAATCTTGTGGTAAAGTGGAGATATTTGACTAAACACACGTTTTCGGCCAGAACTTTCAAATGGACATGAAACTAGAGGACAATATCTGACTAATTATTGGGTCGGTACACACGCAGCGCGAAGCACTTTTATGCCACTGAGATCACTCTGCTAACCGTGCGCGGATGAGACCGATCTATGGCTGTGTATTTGGAATACATAAAATGTATGTAAGATGACAGACATTCTAGGGCTACAATTCCAAGTGCTTGTCAGGGTGGGGGGTCCCCAGTTCAAATTATTATTTTGGGGGAGTTGCTGCCTGAAATGTTTGATAAACCACTCTACTAGAACACAGTGTTTTCATCCCCATTTAAACTTGTTTCCACTGTCTCCTGGTTGCATCAGGTTCTATGGAGGTGGTGCTGGTCAGGATGAGCCGGCTGTTTAACACAGAAAACAGCACCGTGTTCTTCGATGGGAAGTTCGCCGGAGCTGAACTCTTCAAGTCTCTGGGTGAGAGATGTTTCCACTAATCCATTATACTCGTCCTTATGAGGGTTATACCTTCACATTCTGTATGTTATCCACAGCCACCTCAAATGAGTCAACACTCAAGTGCTGCTTGAACAACAGTGGTGGAAAGTAACTAAGTACATTTACTCAAGTGCTGTACTCAAGTACAATTCTGAGGTATTTGTACTTTACTTGGGTATTTCCAATTTCCAATATTTTTACTTCTACTCCACTACATCTCAGAGGCAAATATTATAATTTTACTCCACTACAATTATTTGAAAACTTTAGTTATTAGTTATTTTGTAGATTTTGATAATCACAAAACAACCACTTCAGCCCTATATATATTTCGACCATTTGAAAATAGCAGATCTACAAGCTCACAATGCGTCGCATCGCAACGCATTGTGAGCTTGTAGATCTGCTATTTTCAAATGATTTTTATACATTTGAAAACTTGAATAGGACATTCTGCCTACTTTTGGTACTTTAAGTACATTTTTATACCAATACTTTTGTAGTTTTTGAACTACATTTTCAATTCTGGACTTTTACTTGTAATGAAGTATTTCTATTGATAATTTTACTTCAGTAAAAATTGTGAGTAATTTTTCCACCACTGTTGAGCAAGTGCCTTGCGCAATGACAGACTGTTGATGGATACATGTTAGCTGTGGGACGGTCATCCTGGTATACTCAAAGACAATACTTCAACTATACATAATGTGTATTGTTCTGGACAGTGTAGAGACAGACAGTAGGAAAGCTGAGTGTAGGAGAGAGACCGTAGGAAAGCTGAGAGACAGACAGTGTAGGAGAGACAGGCAGTAGGACAGCTGAGAGTGAGACAGTGTAGGAGAGACAGACAGTAGGAGAGCTGAGAGGGAGACAGTGTAGGAGAGACAGACAGTAGGAGAGCTGAGAGGGAGACAGTGTAGGAGAGACAGACAGTAGGAGAGCTGAGAGGGAGACAGTGTAGGAGAGAGACCGTAGGAAAGCTGAGAGGGAGAGCTGAGAGGGAGACAGTGTAGGAGAGACAGACAGTAGGAGAGCTGAGAGGGAGACAGTGTAGGAGAGACAGACAGTAGGAGAGCTGAGAGGGAGACAGTGTAGGAGAGACAGACAGTAGGAGAGCTGAGAGGGAGACAGTGTAGGAGAGACAGACAGAGTAGGAGAGACCTGGTTGGACATGTTCCAGTGGTGTAAAGTAAGAAAGTACATTTACTCAAGTACTGTACTTAAGTACAATATTGAGGTACATTTACTTTAGTGGAGTATTTCCAATTATCAGTATTTTTACTTCTACTCACTACATCTCAGAGGCAAATATTGTACTTTCACTCCACTACAATTATTTGAAAACTTTCACTAGTTACTTTGTAGATATAAATTATTATATTATAAAACATACATTAACCACTTTAGCCCTATTTTATACCTAGGCTATTTTCAAACACTTTTGGTACTTTAAGTACATTTTGATGCCAATACTTTTGTACTTTTACCCAAGTCATTTTTTAATTCCGGACTTTTACTTGTAACAGAGTACTTCTACATTGCTGAATTGATACTTTTACTTAAGTAAAAACATTTGAGTACTTTTTCCACCATTGATTGTCTTTACAGATTGTGGGGATCTGATCGCTGCAGTGTTTGACTTTGCTCATGGGATGTGTGCGCTGAGGCTGACTGAACAGCAGGTGGCACTGTTCACTGCTCTGGTCCTGATCAACACAGGTAAGACAGCCCGTTTTCAAGAATAAATACAAACAATGGAAAGTAGCCCTAATAATACTTTCCTTTTTTTCCCCTTTTTTTGATCCCATAAGCCTATAGATTGTTTTCAAAAGGGAGAATCATGAGTCCACAGGGCCTTTCAACTTCTACTCCACTACATCTCAGAAGCAAATATTATACAATACTCCACTACAATTATTTGAAAACTTGAGTTACTAGTTACTTTGTAGATTTTGATTTTCACAAAACATACATTAACCATTTCAGCCCTTTATACATTTTGTCCATTTGAAAATAGCCGATCTACAAGCTCACAATGCGTCACGATGCGACGCATTGTGAGATTGTAGATCTGCTATTTTCAAAAGTTTTGTATACATTTTACACATTTGAAAACTTGTGTGAAACGGGACATTCTGCATAATGAGTACTTTCTACTTTTGGTGCTTTAAGTACATTTTGATACCAATACGTTTGTACTCAAGTAAATTTTGATTTCCGGACTTTTACTTGTGACAGAGTATATTTCTACATTGCAGTATTGACACTTTTACTCAAGTAAAACATTTGAGTACCTTTTCCACCACTGGGTGGTTCCAAATGGGACTCTTACAGATATGTAACTCTCAGAGTGTACAAATGGGTCCATTTTGTACACTCTGAGATTTATGGGGGTCCTTCAGTGGCTGTTTGAGAGCCACTGGTCCAAAAGAAACAGGGGTGTTGTGTGGTTGTGTCTCCATGCAGATCGTCCATGTCTGGAGGACAGAGCCACGGTGCAGAGAGTACAGAGAGACCTGGAGCTGGGCCTGACCCAGATCCTGCACACACACAACCAGGATGGACTGCTGCACAAGGTACACAACACAACACAACACAACACAACACAACACAACACAACACAACACAACACAACACAACACAACACAACACAACACAACACAACACAACACAACACAACACAACACAACACTTCAATTCAATAGGCTCTATTCACAGCAGCCATATTATGAAGACATTCACAGGTGTTACCAATGATACTAATGAAGGCTCTGTTCCATTCTGGTCAAACAGAGTCAGGGTGCTGATGTTGTGCATGTTGGCTCACTGGCAACACTCTGTTACAACAGTGGGTCTACAGTTGGGGTCCAGGGACCCTCATGGGCTTCCAAATGGCCCCTTACAGGTGTGTAACTCTGAGAGTGTACAAATGGACCCGTAAGGGTCCATTTGGTTCCATTTGTACACTCTCAGAGTTATGGGGGTTGTGGAAACCACTGTGCTAGACTAAATGGAACAGAGCCTTCATTAGTATCATTGGTAACACCTGTGAAGGAAGTGTAATAATATGTAATGTAAGATAATATGGCTGCTGTGCATAGAGCCTATTCAATTCAATTCAATTCAATTCAATTTTATTAAAGTGTCAAATCACAACAAGTTGTCTCAAGACACTTTACATGTAGAGCAGAGACCCGACAGTCCCACCCTGAGCGAGCAATTTTGCGACAGTGGCAACGAAAAACTCCCCCTTAACTGGAAGAAACGTCAGGCAGACCCTAGGCTCTAGGGTGGCGGCCTTCTGCGTCGACCGTGTCGGGGGGAAAGAAGAGAGAGAGAGGGAGAGACAGAGAGACATACAACTTGTATGTCTCTCTGTCTCTCCCTCTCTCTCTCTTCTTAGCAATAGCAATAGTGGCAAATATAATAGTGTAAGATAGTATATGTGATAATATAATATAGTACAACACAACACAACGCAACTCAACACAGCACAACACAACACAACTACACAACTACACAACTAAACACAACTAAACCACATCTTCACTTCACTTCACTTTGCAATTTCATTCAGTTAAACCATGAAAACAATACACTCCATGTGCATAAAACATAGCAGTACTAGAACAAAACAACAACAACAATAGTACGTTATATTATTATGACCAAAAAGGGTATAGACTTTTCTGGTCAGAGAGATAAGGAGTGTACGTTCAGCTATCTGTTTTCACCGATTGGAGAAGTTAAGTCGAACAAGGACAGCAGTCAGTTCGTTAGATCATAGTTGCTATGGCAAGACGATAACATTTACATCCAAACACAATATGTGGTTCATTCTTTTCATAAAGAATGACTCAGTTTGCAGCCACCACAATAGAAACCCAGATGAGATCATAATTGATGATAAGGAAGTCTGAACCCAAGAACCTGTGGACTAGGCTGGTTGTTTATTTATTATTTTTTTGTTCATTTATTTTTGGTTAATTTAAAAGTAGCCAATTATTTGTTGCCTCCTTTTTTTCTCCCCAATGTTTTGTCGTTATGCCAATGAATTCCTTTTAGATTTCTTTTGCTATTCAAAAATAGCAGATCTACAAGCTCATAGTACGGCACCGAGTACCGCGCTATGAGCTTTTAGATTTGCTATTTTTTGAAAAGTCGTTAACATTTGTGCAAATCTTTGCTTCTGGGGATTCTACAAATGTCTTCTAAATCCTAACAGTTTTTTGAAAAACATTCTCAAACATTTTTCATGTCAAGGACCCCCAAAATGATATGTATTTGGCCACGGACCCCCACCTCAAAATATGTTGTTCCAGGGACCCCCCAGAGGCAAAGATTTGAGTTAAAAATGTTTGCTCTAAAAAAAAATATATATATATTCAAAGATTTGCCAAAAAAAACACGGTTTTCGAAAATAGCAGATCTGCAAGCTCGTAGGAGCTTGTAGATCTGCTATTTTTAAATAGCCAAAGAAATCTAAAAATGACACACAGATGTGTTCCTGGTCTTAATGGCTCAAATCAAATAATCTGTCTCTCTGCGTCTCTCTCTCTCCAGCTGCACCAGAGGATGGGCGTGCTGCGCTCCCTGTGCAGCCTCCACATGGAGGAGCTGAGGGGCTTCAGTCAGCGCTACCCTCTCACCGTGCACCGCCTGTTCCCCCCGCTCTACCGGGAGCTGTTCACCACCGACGCCGAGCTCACCCCCTCACCCCCAGGGGGCGCTCACTGACCCCCCCCACCCCCATCACACCCTGCATACAGTCATATAGGCTCTATGCACGGCAGCCATATTGGAAAGAAATTGGGCCTTCTTCCTTACTTCCTTCACAGGTGTTACCAATGACACTAATGAAGGCTCTGTTCCATTCTGGTCAAACAGAGGTCAGGGTGCTGGTATTGTGCATGTGTCAGTGGTGGAAAAAGTACTCAAATGTTTTACTTAAGTAAAATAATCAATACTGCAATGTAGAAGTACTACAGAATGTACTTGAGTAAAAGTACAAAAGTATTGGTATCAAAATATACTTAAAGTACCAAAAGTAAAAGTACTAAAATGTTTGAAAATAGCAGATCTACAAGCTCACAACGCATCGCAGCTTGTGGATCGGATATTTTCAAATAGCCTACGTATAGAATAGGGCTAAAGAGGATAATGTATGTTTTATAATGTAATAATTTATATCTTAAATGTAACGAGTAACTAAAGTTTTCAAATAATTGTAGTTCAGTAAAAGTAGATACAATATTTGCCTCTGAGATGTAGTGGAGTAGAAGTAAAAGTATCGACAATTGGAAATACTCAAAATTGTACTTAAGTACGGTACTTGAGTACTTCAAATGTACTTTACACCACTGTGCATGTTGGCTCACTGGAAACACTCTGCTACACCAGTGGGTCTCAAAGTGTGGTCCAGGGACCCTCATGGTTCCTTGAGGGGGTTCCAAAATGGCCCCTTACGGGTGTGTAACTCTGAGAGTGTACAAATGGAACCAAATGGACCGGCCGTAAGGGTCCACTTGGTTCCATTTGAACGCTCTCAAAGTTATGGTGGTCCTTGAAATTGAAATGTTTGAGAACCACTGTGCTACACGAAATGGAACAGAGCCTTCGTTAGTATCATTGGTAACACCTGTGAAGGAAGTAAGGAAGAGGCCCAATTTCTTTCCAATATGGCTGCTGTGCATAGAGCCTATTCTGTACCTTTTTGAATGTCAAGGAGCACCATGTTTGATTTGCATTAGACACAGTATACCGTTTTGACCATAATCTATACCACTGGAAAATCCTCAGTGTCGACTTAACTCTGAGAGTGTACACATGGAACCAAATGGACCCCATTTGGGTCCATTTATACACTCTCAGAGTTAAATTAAAACAGAGAGCTCTACTGTATAGAAAGGCATACGTTTTATTAAATTAAGTATTGACAATTACTTGCTGAAAGCCTATATATTTTTCTAGTAATCATAAATGTGCATTTATAGTTTAGAAGTTGCTGTAGAACTCTTTTGTACTGGTATTTAAAAATATTTTTTTTTGTATTGCTTGGGGGTATTTGCAAATCACTTGCTGAATGGATATCTTTTTCTAATAATGGTAAAAATGCATTCATAGTTTAGAATTTGCTTCAGAGGTCTTTGGTAGATGGAAATTCAGGTATTTCAAATATATATATGATCGTTTTTCGATGGGCAGGGGGTTATTGCAAAGGGTCAGATACAGTATTTGATTGTTTGTCCTTGGGATTACTGTCTGAGGGTGTTTTTATGGCTTATGGCAACCATTTTAAAAGTCCCCATCCTTGTATTTATGTGTCATGTCAAGGTCCCCCCAAATTAATATGTATTGGTCCAGGAAAAATATTTTGAGCCAGAGAACCCCTATACAAGAATCAGAGAGAATGATACCTGGGCACTTCAGTAGAGACATATGTACAGTATATATATTTATATTATATTATATTAGTTATTTTGCGTTTCGACTTGCGTCTTCCTCAGAGTCAAACACAGAGAAACCTCTGTTTGACTCTGAGGAAGACGGAAGTCGAAACACCCAGTCACCCCCAGTGGTGGAAAAAGTACTCAAATGTTTTATTTAAGTAAAAGTATCAATACGGCAATGTAGAAATACTCTGTTAAAGTACGTAATAGTAAAAGTCAGGAATTCAAAATGTATACAAAGTATTTGCATCAAAATGTACTTAAAGTACCAAAATAAAAAGTACTCATTATACAAAATGTCCCATCTCAAGTTTTCAAATGTATTCAAATCTTTTGAAAATAGCAGATCTACAAGCTCACAATGCATGTGTCGCATTGCAGTGCGCAGGCATTCTCTCCGATTCAAGTTGTCCCTGTAGAGCCCTTCTATCTTCAACTGGCTTCAACTGCTTCAACAAATTCTTCACGTATTTTCACGATGTTTAAAAAAAAAAATAGCAGATCTACAAGCTAGTACTGTTTACACATGGGATGTGTTCTTGGGTCGAGTGAAAGTTCTGCAGTATTAGTGAAAACAGTGTGTGTATTTTCAGTTTTTGTACTGTGCTGTTACATTACTGTGTATATGAAAAAACATTAAAAAAAACATTAAATATATGGTTTGTGTCGAACATTGATGATAGGCTAAAACATTGGACTATAGGCTCTATTCGGGGTGCTCCTTCCATTCCGACATCTCGTCGTCACTCCGACTAGTGGCTTCCACGTGCGGTTAGGGTTAGGTATAGAGTTCGTTAACGTCGGAAAGGCGACATGTCGGAAAGGCGAAATGCACCCGCTCTATTCACAGCAGCCATATAGGGAGGTTTCCTGTTAGTAAACATGAGAGGAATATGACCGCGCAGCTGCGGGGGGAAGCCTATGGGTGCGTTTGGAAATTACGCACCGGAGCACACTCGCCTATTAGTTTGTATTGGCCAGTGCGCTCACTGCCGCTCAGGGCTGTATTTTCGAACGCGCCTTTCCCCCACTGACCCCCAGGCATGCGCAGATTGCGCATTCTGCTCTGTGATGACGTCGCGCGGAAATCCGTCTATTATGGCTATATATAAGACATTCACAGGTGTTACCAATGATACTAATGAAGGCTCTGTTCCATTCTGGTCAAACAGAGTCAGGGTGCTGATATTGTGCATGTTGGCCCACTGGAAACACTCTGCTACACCAGTGGGTCTACAGTTGGGGTCCAGGGACCCTCATGGGCTTCCAAATGGCCCCTTACAGGTGTGTAACTCTGAGAGTGTACAAATTGAACCAAATTTGTTCACTCTCAGAGTTATGGGGGTCGTGGAAACCACTGTGCTACACTAAAGGCAGGTACACATTGCAGGACCTTAAAGTGGTCGGGGGGTCATCTGATCATTAAGCATAACATACTGCAGGAGTTTATTTCTTGAAATCGGCTGTCATAATGTCGTTGTGGTTTTCACAACACGATTGATCCCCGACAAGGGCTGACACACTGTAGGATAGTTCACTAGGATGCTATCTCCAGAGTCAGACCCAATACATACATTTGTGTTTATTCCAATTCATTTTAATCGACGTATCCTGTGATATGCCTTGGCCTTGTTTCCTAATGTTGTTTGAACCAGTTGTTCTCAAACATTTTCATGGCAAGGACCCCCAAATTAATATTTGTCCGCAGAGGCGCAGACCTCCCCCTTCTGAAAATATGTTGTGCCATAGACCCCCATACAAGATCTGTGTGGATTTGGAAAATACTCCACAACCCCCGGCCCCAAATATCTTCTTTAAAAATAGCCTATCTACAACGTGAGCTGGTAGATCGTCTATTTTCAAGTATCCAATGTATTTGTATATAGGCTTGAAGTGCTCATAGTCGCTTTTGTTGGGCTTGTTTTCACAAACTTGGTTGATTATTTCTCTCGCAAAATCTGGCAACACTCACAGACTGCGAGACACACACACACAAACACACACACACCGCTCGCTCTCTGTGTCTTTCTCTGTCTCTCTATCTCCTCTGTGCAATGGTCTCAAATAAACAGCCCCCCTTAGAGCACGCTTGCTCACTCTCATTCTGTTTTATAATAATGTTTAACTTAATACAGGACTGGACGGTAACTGTGTGGGGGATCTGTTTGTTGTGGTCAGGTCCACAGACCTTCCATAGCCACGGTGGCTGTAATGTGCTCTCATTGGCTGTAGCGTGCATCTCCTCGCAAGGTGCTCGCAGCCCCGTTCATAGTGTATGATATTGTCTGTTGTCCTGTCCCAGACAGATCTGAATATCTAACAATTTAGTTATCTGAAAACGGTCGGAAAGCCGTCACAGAGCGGAGAATCGCGGCCACATCGTGTCGCGGAGCCTTTCACACACAGCGAGCATTATCTCCCCGATCAAAGGCCGATCTGCGTCAGGTCGGGAGGTTTTGTCGGCGAGCGCCAAAAAAGGTCGGCGACAGCAATATCGGACCTAATGTCCTGCAGTGCAGTGTGTACCTGGCCTAAAGGCAGGTACACACTGCAGGACCTTAAAGTGGTCGTGGAGTCATCTGATCGTGAAGCATTACACATTGCAGGAGTTTATTTCTTGAAATCGGCTGTCATAATATCGTTGTGGTCTTCACAACACGATTGATCCCCGACAAGGGCTGACACACTGTAGGATAGTTCACTAGGATGCTATCTCCAGAGTCAGACCCAATACATACATTTGTGTTTATTCCAATTCATTTTAATCGACGTATCCCGTTATATGCCTCTCTCCCTCTCCCCCCCCCTCTCTCTCTCTCTCTCTCTCTCTCTCGCTCGCACGTCAAGAGCGCAGAAGCGGTCAGTGACAGAGGTGCCATGTCCGCTTATTATAAGCGACTTTGGGATTGTTTTTCTGTAAAGTTGCTTGAAAGTGTAGTTGCTTTTTTTGGCCTTGTTTCCTAATGTTGTTTGAACCAGTTGTTCTCAAACATTTTCATGGCAAGGACCCCCAAAATAATATTTGTCCGCAGAGGCGCAGACCTCCCCCTTCTGAAAACATGTTGTGCCATAGGCCCATTCAAGATCTGTGTGGATTTTGTAAATATTCCACATCCCCCCCCCCCAAAAAAAAAAATCTTCTTTAAAAATAGCCTATCTACAACGTGAGCTTATTTATTTCAAGTATCCAATTTATTTGTATATAGGCTTAAAGTGCTCATAGTCGCTTTTGTTGGGCTTGTTTTCACAAACCTGGTTGCTTATTTCTCTCGCAAAATCTGGCAACACTCACTCACAGACAACGACACACACAGTCACACACACACATGCAATAGTCTCAAATAAACAGCCCCGGCCCCCTTTGAGCACGCTCGCTCACTCTCATTCTCTTGTTTTATAATAATGTTTAACTTAATACAGGACTGGACGGTAACTATGCGGGGGGTGTGTTTGTTGTGGTCAGGTCCACAGACCTTCCATAGCCACGGTGGCTGTAATGTGCTCTCATTGGCTGTAGCGTACATCTCCTCGCAAGTTGGTCGCAGATCCTTTCATATTGTATGATATTGTCTTCTGTCCTGTCTCGGACGCATCTGAATATCTAACAGTTTAGTTATCTGAAAACGGTCGGAAAGCCGTCGCAGAGCGGAGAATCGCGGCCACATCGTGTCGTGGAGCCTTTCACACACAGCGAGCATTATCTCGCCGATCAAAGGCCGATCTGCGTCAGGTCGGGAGGTTTTGTCGGCGAGCGCCAAAAAAGGTCGGCGACAGCAATATCGGACCTAACGTCCTGCAGTGTGTACCTGACCTAAATGGAACACAGCCTTCATTAGTATCATTGGTAACACCTGGGAAGGAAGTGATAATATGGCTGCTGTGCATAGAGCATAGGGCCATTGTAGGGCCAGCTATACCGGACTGATGTTTATCCCTCAGGGTAGCTGTTTTCTTAAAGGTAGGGTAAGTGATATCTTTTGTTAAAATAAGTGTTAAATGGCTCTATATTCTGATATAAATCACTGCTATGTTGTGTTTTTTGAGTAACAGGAGTCTCCCTGTATCTCCAGTTCTTTATTTAAAAACAAATTCTTTGCAGGTCGGGACACCAATTTGATCCAATAAGGAGAGAGAACTCATACCGGATACAAGATAAACAAGTGAAGCTGGAAGTGATGACAAAAAAAAAAAAAAAAAAAAAAAAAGAGCAGACATAATTGGACCTGGAACACTATCTGGATACTATTTGACCAAAAATATCACTTACCCTACCATTAAAAAAAATATTTTTGCTAATGCATAATAGCTGCAGTTCTGTCCCAACTCTATGCCTGTTGTATCACAAAACAATAAAATGATGAACTAACACACTCGTAAAATGTCTCAAAATGACTTGTAAATGGGAGTTGTATTAAGTGTAGAAAAAAGAAAAAAGTCTAGTAAAAAAAACAACTCAATTACCACAGGTGAAACGTTGTCCTAATGCACTTCTAGAAATATAGAAATGAGTCAACATGGTCCCCATCTGGAAACAACCATCCTGTGTAAGAGTACATAAGAGTAAAATAGTTTTGTTGTGATAACTCAGACATTGTAGTAATAGGCTCTATGCACAGCAGCCATATTATCACTTCCTTCACAGGTGTTACCAATGATACTAATGAAGGCTCTGTTCCATTTAGTGTAGCACAGTGGTTTCCACGACCCCATAACTCTGAGAGTGTACAAATGGAACCAAATGGACCCGTAAGTTACACACCTGTAAGGGGCCATTTGGAAGCCCATGAGGGTCCCTGGACCCTAACTGTAGACCCACTGGTGTAGCAGAGTGTTTCCAGTGAGCCAACATGCACAATATCAGCACCCTGACTCTGTTTGACCAGAATGGAACTGAGCCTTCATTAGTATCATTGATCCTGTACCTGGCCTGTAGACCTGTTCGCAATTTGGTGTTAGGGGAATTTCTCACCTGAACTGAGTCAGTGGGTCCCTAGACATGAAAAATCACGGAGGTGCTTGTCCGCCAGAGTGGCACGAATGGCGCAATGGCCAAATCAAAAATGGCCGCCATCGACTATGATGAAAATCCAACTTTTTTGTTTCTGAATGTATATACAAATGTAATACCTCCATTTTGACTAATTGTTGTGTGTGGAATTCATTTCTGATATTGTTATGACCATTCTGGGTGATTTTGACCTTGGAAGGTCATGGTCAAGGTCATTTTGTTATTCTGAAGACCTTGGCCATAACTTGGCCATTGTTAGGAGTAAAAACAGGTGCAATGAGTCTTATCCAACTAATTCTGACATTTAAAATTCATTTCTGATATTGTTTTGACCATTACGGATCATCTTGTCATTGAAATATCAATATCAATGTCATTATTCAATAACTCGATTTGTTTCTTTAGTCACTTTTATTGTATTTCTTTCATAATTATTTGTTTTATTCATAACAAAAGACATGAACATGAAAAATATAACAATTCTAAATATCCCCCTTTAACTTTTATTTGATTTGGGTGCTTTAATTAGAAAATAAGACTAGATAAGAAAATAAAAGTGATATACAAATAAAATCATCTTTTTGCTACAATTTCTCTTACAGTGCACCTTATATGTGTGGATGCTGGTTAGTTTGATGGGTTTTTACATGAAGGATTTTCCAGTTTTCCATGGAAGAATATGATGCACGGTACTCCAGCAGCACGGCAGCCACATCGCCGAGTGTCGCACTTGCCTGCATACTCGGTGGTAAGGGCTTCAGACATTTTGATGGCAGTAGAGTACCAAAGTGCTCCTCCCATCCATGTTCCACTGGCTCTAATCTTGCCTCAGTTTCCTTCGCTGTCGCAAGCAGGTGACAAGCCCTATGCACCAGAAAAGCACCATGTTTGATGTGACCTCTGATCACACTACTTGTGGGGGGGATAGCATTAATTCCAGCGCTGGCACTGGTATAGCTTTCCCTGAGGTCATCAAACGTCTCAGCAGTTGTACTTGACCTGGCCCCTGTCCGGACACGTACCGAGTACTTCTCTGCCAACGCTGTGTCTTGTTCTGTCAAGGTGTCTGCCTCTCCAAAGTTTGTTAAATATTGTACTGGGTCAGAAGCCATAGCTTCATGTTTGGTCCCCACCTTTCTCATGCAGTCTTCTCCAGTCAGGATATGCACCTTGATAACTGTCTTGGCTAGTGGTGCTCCACGATGAGAGACTGCTTGATGCAGTGGAAGCGTGCGCTGCTTCTTACCAGTGCCATACTGCTGCCAGATCTCCTTCACCCCCAGTGCTTGGAAGTATGGGGTGTAGTATAGCAGTGCGAAGGTGTCTGTATCATTGGAGACAATGACAAATCTCTTGCTCTGTTTCACACGGACACACCACTCCAAATGCACCACCAATCTGGTCTCAGCCTCCTCAATCCAGTTCAATAGGTCTGGGATCTTTTCACCACCAGCCGCCTTTGCTGGGAGCACCTCATATTCAGAGACAACAGAGCTGACAATGATGGTAGCATTGCCACAGGCTTGACTGGCTTGACTGCACACCACATCCCGAACTAGCAGTTGGAGATTGCACTTGTTCTGCTCAGACGCCCATAACTTGTCAAGTTGCTGAGGGATGGGTGTGTCTCTGTTCATGCCAATGATGTCGATTCCTGTTCTTGAGTCTGTGTGCCGCATGCGCTCCCCTTCCTTTAGAGACATCTCAATGTAGGAATCGAGTATGAGATGGATGAACCCTGGCTCTTGGCAGAGGGATAATGTTGAGCTGATGATGGCGTTGATGACAGCACCTAAAGTAGGGAATCATGCAAGTGGCATCTGCCACATTTTCGACATGAAATCTACCACAACATGAGTGGCAAGAGTAGACTTTGGACTCTATTGGGTGAGGTCAAGTTCAGGCTCAATCTCACTGACACGTTTTGACTTGTTGACATGAGCTGGAAGGTCACCATCAAACAGGGGAGATGCTGAGAGCATATCATGAGTAAGTATCTGCCGGATGTTCATGCCCCACTCCTTAGCAATGTCCATACTCCTATGTGCCTTGGCCATGTCTTTGGATGAGACTAACTTCTGCTCCTTCAGAATGGTTGTTGGCGTCTTCAGCGGTTGCTCGTTGAACTGAGGTAACTTCCACTTTGGTATGGTTGAGCTCATTTTCTTGGTCTTCTCAACTAACCTCTCATGTCTGTATGAGCAGTAGACACACTCCCCATTTTTTAGACAATTGAGGCGTGGAGTGACCCCTCGGTCAACTGCTTGCTTTGTGAGCAGATTGTGCTGTGGCACAGGCACATTGACCATCATTGAGTATGGATTCCGATGCTCTAGCACGAAGTCCAGCAGCTTCGCCACATTCCGGTTGAATGTAGGGCGGCGAGTGGTACTCAGTGCATGCTGGAGATGGCATTCTGTATCTTTCATGGTGTGGTTGTTGGTGAGAAAGTTGAGGACATTGGTGATTGACCCAATCTCGTGGAACAAGAGCTCGAACTCTGCCACAGAATTTGCATTGTGTGTGGCTCCTACTACAGAGTGACCTCCTGGACCCGTCGACACTCGCTGAATGGTCTGCTCAACCTTCATGTCACCTCCTACAGCCCAGACCCAGCCTGGGCGATCCCGAATAACCCACTGGCCTATAGAGAAGCGCCGATAGAGCTCAGGATGTGTGAACTCTAGCATCTTGATTTGTTCAAGATACCATGAGCCATGACGCAGGTAGTTTTTGCAATTACATTCTGCAAAGATTGGCATAGAGTCCGCATGTAGATTCCAGTTTTCTTCTCTTTCGGAGACTACAGCATTCTTGATGACGGCCACCAACAAAATTCTTATTTGATTTTGTGGTATGGTCTTATTTGTATATCACTTTTATCCCTACATAGTCTTGTTTGCTAATTTCAACACCCAATTAAAGTAAAAGTTAAACAGATATGTTTAGAATTGTTATTTTTCTCATGTACATGTCTTTTGCTGTAAATAAAACAAATTATTATGAAAAAGAATACAATAAAAGGGATAGTAAAGTACAAAATCGTAATTGAATTATTGAAAAATGACATTGACATTGATATTTCAATGACAAGATGATCCTTAATGGTCAAAACAATATCAGAAATGAATTCTAAATGTCAGAATTAGTTGAAATAGACTTATTACACCTGTTTTTACTCCTAACAATGGCCAAGTTATGGCCAATGTCTTTGGAATAGCAAAATTACCTTGACCATGACCTTTCAAGGTCAAAATCACCCAAAAAGGTCATAACAATATCAAAAATGAATTCCACACACCCCAATTAGTCAAAATGGAGGTATTACATTTGTTTATACATTCAGAAACAAAAAAGTTGGATTTTCATCATAGCCGATGGCGGCCATTTTTGATTTGGCCATTGCGCCATTCGTGCCACTCTGGCGAACAAGCACCTCCGTGATTTTTCATGTCTAGGGACCCACTGACTCAGTTCAGGTGAGAAATTCCCCTAACACCAAATTGCGAACAGGTCTACAGGCCAGGTACTGGACTACATTGGTAACACCTTAATATGGCTGCTGTGAATAGAGCCTATAATTGTAATCATAATTTTTGACGCTTGAAGGTGATGTAGCAAACAGCAACAAAAAGAAGTTGCTGTTTGTTAAAAATAATATATATATTTTTTTTTAAAATGCATCCACCATCGTGTCTTGTGTTTTTCCACAAACATTGTGGAAAAACAATTTCTCTGGCAAGCGGGCTGGTAAACACAGTGACATGAGGAATCAGTTATTGCCAGTGTACAAACAGTGTTTCTTGTCTAAATAAGTTGGATACATGATGTTTTTCCTCTGTCTTTGAACTGAAGCCACAGAGTAAAGGAGTTGCAGTGGTGTAAAGTAACTAAGTACATGTACTCAAGTACTGTACTTTACTGGAGTATTTCCATTTTTCATTACTTTTTCACTTCTACTCCACTACACCTCAGAGGCAAATATTGTACTTTTACTCCACTACAATTATTTGAAAACTTTAGTTACTAATTGCTCTGCAGATATACATTATTATTATACAACATTTTAGTACTTTACATTTTAGTACATTTTGATACCAATATTTATGTACTTTTACTATTTTGAATTCCAGACTTTTACTTGTAACAGAGTGCTTCTCCATTGCAGCATTGATACTTTTACTTAAGTAAAACATTTGAGTACTTTTTTCCACCACTGAGGAAGTTGTGAGGAAAGGTTTTGTCATCAGTCTAGTTTGGTTGTCATGTGTAGTAATAATGTTTGTGTGCGTGGAGGTCCTCCAGTAAACTCCCTGATGCTATGAAAGCAGCTGGACAGGGCCTGTTAATGTGTCAACAGAGTCACATAAAACGCACTGCTCACGCTAACCTATTCCTGGGGATGTGCGTCACACAACTCTCCGAAATATCATTACGTTGCTTGTGGCTGATATTTGAACCACTGCAGGCCTATATACGTATGACGAATAGCGAAAATAGCCGATCTAAGCTCACAACATGCCTTTTCTTTTCTGGGCATCATGCTTTGGGCACTATAGGTGTGCACTATTGGTGTTTACAAACATCAGACAAAACCTTCTCATTATATATCGGGTGGAAATGTCCAAAACCTTTCCTTTTTTATTATTATTTTATTATTATTAAGGTTTCTGCACAACAGCAACTATATGTAATGACGTACAGGCTGCAGTCAAACGCTTTCTTTCATAATCCAGCACACTGAAGGCGTGTGATTTGAGTCATTCAGCATGAATAGCACTTTAGCTTTTGGCACTGTAAGTATATTTGAGGCCAATGCTTTTGTACTTTTTACTTAAGTAACACATTTAATACAGGACGCTTACTTGTAACAGACAATTAGCGCTTTTCTGAGGAGGCCTACTCAAAGTCGATTTACAAAACAGCAACAAAATGAAAACAACTTTTTTAGGAAAAACTAGTTAAAAGGTTTAAAGCTATAGAAGTAAAGGTAAAGCGGGGGGGGGATTAGGATTAGGTAGGGAATGTAAAATAAGAAAAGTTGGGTTTTGAGTGTGGCGAGGGAGGGGGCAGCTTTGATGTGAGCTGGGAGTGAGTTCCATAGGGAGGGGGCGGGCCACTGAGAAGGCCCTGTCACCCCAGGTTGTTTCTTTGTCCTGGGGATGTCCAGGAGGTTGGCATCCATCACCCGACCTGAGGGAGAGGGGGGGGGGAGTGACGTTGGAGTAGTTCAGAGAGGTGATCAGTATTTTGAAATCTATTAGGCCTATGTTCTTTGTTCAACTGGGAGCCAGTGGAGGCCATGGGGGATTGGTGTGATAAAACCTCGCACCACCAGTCTTTCCACCTCGGAGGAAAGCCTGGTATTCGTTAATAAATTGCCCATGTGATCCGGTCTAGGCCACACCTACTACCAAAAAAAAAAAAAAAAGGCGTCTGGTTCCGGGTGTTGCGGGATCCGGT
>NC_139940.1:59008564-59013564 GCF_963454915.1 Gymnoscopelus microlampas
CTAGACATTCTATACTTTCTACTTTTGGTGCTTTAAGTACATTTTGATACCAATACTTTTGTACTTTCAAGTAAATGCTTAATTCCCAACTTTTAATTGGAACAGGGTATTACTACATTGCAGTATTGATTTATTTAAGTAAAATAATTTAGTACTTTTTCCACCACTGAGTACATATAAAATATGGAACGAAATATTTTACATTCTAAAATACATGAGTGACTAACAAGACTGTTAAATGTTCAAATGACATTGACATTGCAGTATACGCGTGCAGCAAATTGAACCACACCAACAACATTACAAGCAACCAAAACATTATAGGGAGTAACAGCACAACACGACCCAGAGGCAGCCGCTCGGAATTCTGGGAGTCCTGACAACATTCCACATTCAACCCCAAATATTTATTAAACAATAAAAACCCCATAAACTTTTTTTAAAGGCTGTCTGTCAGCGCCATGGACCCTGGAATCTTCCTAGATTTCGTTGCTGTCAGGCAGAAACCTCCTATCATTTTTCAACTTTTTATGTTTTTTGTAAAGTGTGTGTAAAAAAAACTGGGGGAAAATAATACGTATCAGCTGTGGGGGACAGTAACTAAATACATTTACTCAAGTACTGTATTGAAGAGTATTCAAAAATGTCAATACTTTATACTTTGACTCCAGCACATATCAGATGCAAATACTGCACTTTTCACTTCAATACAATAGTTTGACAGCTTTAAATACTATTTATTTAGCAATTTTTTGCTAAACATGCGTTAACCACTTAGCCCTATTTTATACAGTACTTTGGCTGTTTGAAAATAGCAGATGTACAAACTCACATGCTGCATTATGAGCTTGTAGATCTGCTATTTCTGAAAGATTTTGACATTCTTATTTGGATATATTTGTGAAATGGGTCATTCTGCATGATAAGTACTTTTACGTTTGGTACTTTAAGTATATTTTGATGCCAATACTGTTATACTTTTACTCAGAGTATTTATACAGTTCATTATGATACATCTTCTACCTCTGCTTTTCAGAACAAAACAAAGAGGGAAGAGCTAATAGAGAAGAGATTAAATCATGTAGGCTAGTTCAGTGGTTTTCAAAGTGGGGATCTTGCCAAATATTGTCAGATACCTATTAATTTGGGGGTCCGTGACACGAAAGTGTTTGAGAGCCACTGGTCACTGACAGAGTAAACAGTGAGTCCAGGGGCTGTTTTAGTACTCTGTGTTCCATGAAGAGTGTGGGTGAGTGGAGAGAGAGAGAGAGAGAGAGAGAGAGAGAGAGAGAGAGAGAAGAGACAGTGGATGTTACATGTGGAATCTCTGCAGCCTTGCTAATCTCAACTACAGATGTTTAACCAATTCAATGCTTTGGTGTACGTCAAATGGTAAAAATAGCCGATCTACAAGCTCACAATGCGTCACAACGTGACGCATTGTGAGCTTGTAGATCTGCTATTTTCGTGGAAGGTTATCCTATTTTATGTTCGCCCATTATGATAATGCCGGAGGGTATTGATTACATCATTTGTAAAGGCAGGAGTCTAATTATTTATAATGCATCTATGTTTTTTAAAGACAATAGATTGGTAAAAAGTGAGACCATGCTAAACGAATCAGTCTGCAATTAAATAAATAAGATACCTTCTAACCCAAATATTGCAACATTGACCTTATGTATAGTCAGTGGAGGATAACGTATTTTCCATAACTTTGTGAGATCTGTGAAGATTAGGGGGAAAAGCACTTTAAACAGAAGATACATTTCCAGCCAGGTGGGGATACAAATGTTATCCAATCTGGAGAAAGAATTCATACAGGAGTGACATTGGAAGCGATGACACAAAGAAGTGAGCGGATGAAACCAAGGACGCTATGCACAGCAGCCATATTGGGAATGAATTGGGCCCCTTCCTTACTTCCTTCACAGGTGTTACCAATAACACTAATTAAGGCTCTGTTCCATTTAGTGTGGCACAGTGGTCTCTTATTTTCAAGGACCCCCACAACTCTGAGAGTGTACAAATGGAACCTCACGGGTCCATTGGGTTCCATTTGTACACTCTCAGAGTTACACACCCACCATAAGGGGCCATTTGGGAACCAAAATGGAGTGTTTCTAGTGAGCCAACATGCACAATGTCAGCACCCTGACTAGCATGGAACAGAGCCTTCATTAGTATCATTGGTAACACCCGTGAAGAAAGTAAGAAGAGGCCCAATTTCTTTCCAATATGGCTGCTGTGCATAGAGCCGCCAAGCGTTGTTACTTTTTGGGGTGTTTTTGTTACATTAATTCGGTTAACTTGGTTAATTCGGTACAAAGAATGTACTCCATGACGTGTAGATGTCGGAGGTTTCTTCTTTTTCTTTTTTCTTCATTCCAAAAGTAGGGGGGGGGAGATATCCCTCCCCCAATGGAACCTCTCCGTCCCTGGATGAAACTGGAATTAGAACACTATAAAACTCCATCAGCTTCAATTTTATAGTGTTCTAATAGTTGTATTACTAGAAGATTTCAGCCTTTAGTTTTTCTTATTCAATAGATTTCCATCCCTGCTCACAAAGAAAGGCTATACTCCCTAATCTATGAGTTCATGTCAAGCGATGTGACACGTTGTGAGCTTGTAGATTTGCTATTTTCAAATATTTGAGTACTTTTACTTTTGGTACTTTTAGTACATTTTGATGCCAATACTTTTGTACTTTAACGCAAGTATTTTTTTTTATTCTGGACTTTTACTTGTAACAGAGTGTTTCTATATTGCAGTATTGGTACTTTTACGTAAGTGAAACAAAGTAAGCTATTTAAGGGTCCTCCTTGACATGAAAATGTCTAAGAAGCACCAGGCCAGTGAATAAAAACGCTGGTACAAGGACCTCTGTACCATGTCTCAGGGCTGACACAGCAGGAGATCTGGCCTTTCTGTCTGGAATTTTAATTCCTTGAATTCCTTAAAAACGTCCAGATTAGAGGATCACACACAGATGAGTCACGGTGGAAAACTCCAACTCCTCCCACGCAGATTCTCTGCCTCACCTTGTTCAAACCACTGAACAACCATACTAGTTGAAAATAGCAGATCTACAAGCTTGTAGATATGTGAGCTTGTATCTGCTGTTGCACAACTTAAAGGTAGTGTAAGTGATATATATATATATTATTATTATTTTTTGTTAAAAAGTTAAAATATATCTAGGCTATATTCTGATAGTAATAAAAAATGTCAGGCCGTGACCCCCCCCAAAATGATCATATTTGAACTGGGCTGGGGACCCCCCAAAATCATATTTGAACTGGGGACCCCCCAAAATAATCATATTTCAACTGGGGACCCCCCACCCTGACAAGCAGTTTGAATCGTACATTTTCTTTGACTCCACAGATAGGCTATATTGTGAAAATAGCCTTGCAATGTGAAGCGTTGTGAGCTTGTATATCAGCTATTTTAAAAATGTGCCTCTTTTCTTAGGTAATATATTTGACAATTTGGCCAATGTTTGACCATTTTTATAGTAAGTTGTTGTAGTTCTTATTAAAAAGGTTATTTAAAAAGTTCTTAAATCTGGTCAATGGTCACTTATATTGACCAGATCTGTAGAGGGTAATTTAAATAATTTCTGTCTGGCGGACATATTTTATTTTCTGCCAAAAAAAAAAGTGTAGTATACAGAGAAGGTATGGGGTGCTGAGAACTTCCCACGTGGAGAATAGTATTTCAACAACACCAAACAGCCTTTAATTTGGTGATTAGCTAAATAGTTTAGTTTATTTTTTACTAAAGATGGAGACCAATGATACTAATGAAGGCTCTGTTCCATTTAGTGTAGCACAGTGGTTTCCATGACCCCCATAACTCTTGAGAGTGTACACTCTCAGAGTTACACACCTGTAAGGGGCCATTTGGAAACCCATGAGGGTCCCTGGACCCCAACTGTAGACCCACTGGTGTAGCAGAGTGTTTCCAGTGGGTCAACATGCACAATATCAGCACCCTGACTCTGTTTGACCAGAATGGAACAGAGCCTTCATTAGTATCATTGGTAACACCTGTGAATGTCTTCATAATATGGCTGCTGTGAATAGAGCCTGCCATGGTTCACGTGACGCTCGTCTGTTACAAGCGTCATGGCGCTACTTGTTCCTACATAAACGTTGATTGATTGATTGATGTACTTTATTTAGTAAGACATGAGAACAACAGTACATGGAAGTACAAATTCACAATACGAGGTCTACTAAACTGGAAGACTCATAAAAGCACTGAGCTTGTTTCAAATGAGTTCCCCACGCACACAAATCATGGTGACATATAAGAGACAGACAGTTATACACAACTACTACAATGTCATACAATCAGTTTACAGGTTACTGGTATAAAGAGTGAGAAATATGTACAAAAGAAGAAGGAGAGGGTAGGTTAGGTTAGGACTTAGACAGGGGATTTTCCAATTGTCGTTCACATTTCAAATATAAAGTGCTCAATACCCCACGGCCATGGATGTAACAAGTTAAAGTGCTTGGGTCTAAGTACCCGTATTTTCCGTATTGTTCAATAAAAAAAACATTTTAATCCGATCGGCAGCCATTTTCTACTTATTTTTTATAATGTATCAGAATGCAATACACCTTTCAGCCAATAGGGGCGCTGCGGCGCATGGTTGAACGCATAAGGACAAAAATCAGAGAAAATGGCTGGCGATCGCATTAAACATCTTTTTATTGAACAATACAGAAGATACAGGTATTTAGATCCGTGCGCTTTAACTTGTAACAACCAAATCTTCGGGGTCAGAACTTTATATATTGAAATCTGAACGTTTATGTAGATGTGCTGGTTGTAAATGTAAATGTTTCAAAAAACAGGAACAAGTAGCGCCATGACATGTTTCAGGGCTAGACCCAGGGACGTCACGGGCTCTCAGAAGGTGGGGGGGATGGACTTTCGGTGGACTATACCCCTCATTTTACCCTTTGGCTATTCAAAAATAGCAG
>NC_139940.1:59018564-59341064 GCF_963454915.1 Gymnoscopelus microlampas
CGAGCAGAAATCAAGCTGAAATGGAGTTAGGAGTCCGAACAACAATAGCAATCAAAAAGGTTTTTTGCAAGTAATGGACAGTGTGTGGCTTCTATTATCCATCGATGATGTCACTGGTAGACAGGTTTCTGAACTGTCCACAGCCCTCCTCTGAGGCAAAGACAGAGTAGACAAAAATGCTACCATTATATCATGAGTATTAGTGAGGACCAATTATATGAAGATAGGTTGAAAATGGGTGAAGTCGTCCTTTAAGTGTGTCTGTGGGTTTTAGAAATATGAAAGCCATGAAAAGTATTAACAAGAGCTTGTGACTAAATAATAACTACATAGGATCCATTGGAACACAAGGTACATTTTTTTCCCATGTCCTGAAAAGTAACAGTTTTGAACTTTCCACTTGACAGTATGAATCTACAGTATACTGTCTGTCTGTCTGTCAATCTGTTTTGCTTTTGCTGTATCCTGTGAAGCAGTTCTTTTGCGTATTAAACTCGTGTGTGTGTGTGTGTGTGTGTGTGTGTGTGTGTGTGTGTGTGTGTGTGTGTGTGTGTGTGTGTGTGTGTGTGTGTGTGTGTGTGTGTGTGTGTGTGTGTGTGTGTGTGTGTGTGTGTGTGTGTGTGTGTGTGTGTGCGTGCGTGCGTGCGTGCGTGCGTGCGTGCGTGCGCGCGCGCGCGCGCGTGCGTGCGTGTGTCCTCCAGAGATAGAAGAACCTGACCTCATGCAGAGAGAAGTCACCCTGACAGAGCTGACAGATCTCTTCAAACAGCCAGCAGGTGCGTGCGTGTGTGTGTGTGTGCATCCATTTGATCCCCCGAGTCAAGTATTCGGGGGATTCCATTTGAACTGCAGATTATGCAGTATTATTTTTCATAATCCAGTCTTTCAATAAGAACGGTTTAGATATCCATCAAATGCGGAAGAGAGTCTGGAAAGGTGGAGCCATGCGCTACCTATAGGGTCAACCATCCAAAGTAATGGAGAGTGCGGAAGAGAGGTGAAGAGGAGAGTGCAGGCAGGGTGGAAAGGATGGAAGAAAGTGTCAGGGAGGAGTGCTTTGTGACAGAAGGGTGTACCAGCAAGAGTGAGAGGGAAGATGTATGGTATGGGACGATAGAGAGACCAGCCATGCTCTACGGCTTGGAAACGGTCGCACTGACGAAAACACAGGAGGCGCAGCTGGAGGTGGCAGAATTGAGGATGCTACGATTCTCTTTAGGAGTGACCAAGGAAGATTTTGAAAGGAAAGGACAGAAAGTAATTCCGTTCTCTAGATATATGACGGGTGGCAAAACTCGCACCGGAAGTTGGTGAATAACATTGCAGTGGATGGAGCCGGCTGGAGCAGCTCATGAACAAACATTATTTCTGAATGATTGAGACCATTGTAAAATAATCGCTTCAGGAAAATAAAATAAAACATATCACACATTTTTTTCTGCTCTCTTGTTTTTCCATGTACACTCTACATAAATGTATTTACCGGTAGGTATCCAAAGAGCAGAGAGAGTAAGATTCTCACTGGGCAGCCAGACTGATTGACAGTCACTGATTGACAGCTGTCTGCCAAACAATCAGTCAACACCTGTTGACAGCTCACACACGTCCCCCCCCGCCCCCCTCCCCCTGCACCCCCCCCATGTATTGTGACCTTGTAGATCGGCTATCTTCTTAATGTATGTTTTACAATAATAATCAAAATCTACAAAGTGGTCCGGACCAGGCTAACAGCCAAGCTTAATTAATCCAGTGCCTTGTTCTTCAAGTTTTGTGATATAGCTGTTAGTCCAATGACTCCAATCTTTAACCAATGACTTTTTCCACAGTTAATTCAACACATATTTTGTTTTATATGGACTCATTTTAATGACCCTGCATTCAAATAAAATGAAATAAATACAATAAGATATATCAATTTAATTATATTACTGAAATAGTGTGTGACCATGAATCATAATTGTTTCACAATGACTCATGTGATGTCATTGTCACTCTGTTAACACTATAGTTCATACTGTATTGTAGATGTTTGATAATATATTCGGGGTTTTTTTATTATAAAAAATGTCTGACATACATACATACATACATACATACATATATGTTTCAAATAATTGTAGTGGAGTAAAAGTATGAGATGTAGTGGAGTAGAAGTAAAAGTATTGGAAATTGGAAATACTCAAGTAAAGTACTAATGCCTCAAAATTGTACTTAAATACAGTACTTGAGTACATGTACTTAATTACTTTTCAATTATTATTTGATTATTGAGTATTACATTGATTTGATTATTATTACAAAACATACAGTAAGAAAATAGCCGATCTACAAGCTCACAATGCATCACAAATCACGATTTGATGCATTGTGAGCTTGTAGATCTGCTATTTTCAAAATATTTGTATACATTTGAAAACTTGAATTGGGACATTTTGTATAATGAGTACTTTTACTTTTGATATTTTCGTGTGTGAGCTGTCAACAGGTGTTGACTGATTGATTGGCAGACAGCTGTCAATCAGTCTGGCTGCCCAGTGAGAATCTTACTCTCTCTGCTCTTTGGATACCTAAATACATTTATGTAGAGTGTACATGGAAAAACAAGAGAGCAGGAAAAAATGAGTGATATGTTTTCTTTTATTTTCCTGAAGCGATTATTTTACAATGGTCTCAATCATTCAGAAATAATGTTTGTTCATGAGCTGCTCCAGCCGGCTCCATCCACTGCAATGTTATTCATCGAACTTCCGGTGCGATTTTGCCACCCGTGAGTGTCACGTCATATATCTGGAGAACGGACGGACTCTGTCCTTTCCTTTCAAAATCTTCCTTGGGAGTGACAAGGAAGGACGAGATCAGAAACGACTACATTGGAGGATCAGCCCAGGTTTGGGGATAAACCAAGAGAGGCGAGGTTAAGATGGTGAAGGAGAAGATGTTGTTCATAAACCGAGTCCGACCCTGTGGGAGGCAGCAAAGTGGCATAAGGCATCCAGTGTGGCGGAAAGTAGATGAAGAAGAAGGATAGAATAGTGAGCAACGGAGGCACAATATGGGACAAAAAGTACTCGCATTTCTTACTCAAGTAAAAGTATCAATACTGCATTGTAGAAATACTCTGTTACAAGTAAAAGTCCGGAATTCAAAATTTACTTGAGTAAAAGTACAAAAGTATTGTTATCAAAATGTACTGAAAGTACCAAAAGTAAAAGTACTAAAATGTTTGAAAATAGCAGATCTACAAGCTCACAACGCGTCACGATGCGACGCGTTGTGAGTTTGTAGATCGGCTATTTTCAAATAGCCTATGTATAAAATAGGGCTAATGTGGTTAATGTATTTTATAATGTATTCATTTATATCTGCAAAGTAACTAGTAACTAAAGTTTTCAAATAATTGTAATGGAGTAAAAGTACAATATTTGCCTCTGAGATGTGCCCTGCCTGTACACCACCTGCCTGTACACCACTGAAGGATAGAATAGTGAACAACGGAGGCAAAATATGGGCCAAATAACGAATAGAAATATATACTGAACAATTGAAAGAACACTATCCAAAGGCACCGGGCGTGATCGATTTTTGGGGCGAAATGTGTTGGAAATTGGAGACGTGGTCTGGCAGAACATAGCGAGGACGTAGCAGAGACAGTGAATAACACAAAGAATAAGACGCAAACGATAATATGGAAATGGAGACGATATAATACCCCCCCACGGAAGTCGAACCACTAGCGGAGAAGAGGAAGGCCAAAGAGGAGGTTTATGGATGCAGCGAGAGAGGACATGCAGTGTGGTAGGAGTCACTGAGGAAGACACAGAAAACAGAACCAGACGGGAACAGATGATCCGCTGTGGCGACCCCGACGGGTATTAGCCCAAAGAGGATATTCATTAAATGCTCCTATTTGAAAACTCTGCCCACGTCATGAAGCGCGTATTATTATTAGGCAGCATTAGCAGGAAGACATAATAACACATGGGGACAGATGAGAGAGCTGTCGATGTCACTACTGTGCTGCAATGTAAGCTGTCATTTAATATTAGTCACTGCTGTTCACTTTATGGGAACTTTGACACAGAGCAGCATGACAAATGTGTGTGTGCACACACACACACACACACACACACACACACACACACACACACACACACACACACACACACACACACACACACACACACACACACTTCAACCAGTTCAACAACACTTTAATCTCTTGATAATATTATTACTCTTCTCTCCGTCAGTGAACCCAGCTCCGTCCCAGGTGGATCTGGTTGCACGTTTCTCACCAAGAGGGCGTGAGTATAATCTATTTTATGGATTCTGTTTTCATTTCAGGTTGAACATTGTCTCGGGTGAATGTGACTAGTGAATGAGAGTGAGATGAGAGTGAATGAGTGAGTGCATGTGTGACTCCATCTGCTATTTTCAAATGGTCGAAATGCATATAGGGCTGAAGTGGTTAGTGTGTTTTGCGATAATAATCAAAGTCTAAAAAGTAACTAGTAACTAAAGTTTTCAAATAATTGTAGTGGAGTAAAAGTACAATAGTTGCCCCTGAGATGTAGTGGAGTAGAAGTAAAAAAAAACATTTTACTTAAGTAGCTACAGTACTTGAGTAAATGCACTTAGTTACTTTGCATACATATAGATATTCAAAATATAAAGTGCTTAACCTCAGGCCACAGAAGGGATGTTACCCGTCAAATTGGGCCACTTCTGAATGTTCTGAAACATTCTGAATCGTTCAATAAAGAAGAGTTTTAATCCGTGCCTGAATGTTACTGTATTTCTTTATTTCCCTCGAGGGTAATACCGCTTTTTAACTGCTGCAACAGCGCCACTACACTCATTGAGAAATACAGTGATATTCAGCCACTGACGTGATTAGCTGACGACTAGGAAAAGACTGGTGACTACTGGAGAGACAGTTGGCAGCCTGGAAAGACAGCAACCGGGGCGGGGAGGGTCGGCAGCCCAAACCGCTTCCTCCGAGAGGAGGAAACCCACCATAAAGCTACAGATCGACACATGGAAAAATACCCCCAGGGGTGCCCGAGAGGGGGGGAGGATGAGCACCCCAATCTGACGGATCCAAGAATACCGACCAATGGCGACGGCCAAACGACTACGACCGCAGTATGCAGATGCGGGAAAATCTGCAAAAACAGCCATGGCCTCAAGATTCATCAGGCCAGGATGAAGTGTTTGGTGGAGGAGAACATGTCACAGCGCACAGATACCACATCTGATGAGACGCAGGAGGAGCCGGGCCAGGAATCACCCCACAGAGCCCAGAGCCTCCATGTGGCATCACCTGTTCCCCCAATTCTGCCCCTGGCGAAGGTTCGAATCAAGTGGCCACCGGCCTGTAAGACGACAGTTTGGGAGCAGTTTGACGAGGACGTCGATAAAGTGCTCGAAGCATCTGCAAAGGGAAATGTGGATCGAAGGCTGCAGACAATGACGACCATCATCATTAGTCTGGCCCAGGAGAGGTTCGGTGCAGAGGAGAAGAGACCAGCTCGGACTCCCTACGCCATGAACCGAAGGGCTGCTGAGATCCACAAAATCCGACAGGAACTGAAGTCCCTCAAGAAGCAGCACAAGGAAGCCAGTGAGGACCAGCGACCTCCCTTGGCAGGGCTGCGGGCCATCTTGAGGAAAAGGCTGATGACCCTGCGCAGAGCTGAGTGTCACCGAAGGCGTCGGAAAGACAGATCCAGGAAGCGTGCTGGATTCATAGCCAACCCCTTTGGCTTCACAAAGCAGCTGCTGGGGCAGAAACGGGATGGGAACCTGGGCTGCTCTAAGGAGGAAATAGACCTGCATCTCCACAACACCTACAGTGATCCTTGCAGACAGGAAGATCTGGGCCAGTGCGATATCCTTGTAGAACCACCACCTCCTACCAAGGATTTCAACACCAAGGAGCCACTTCTGAAAGAGGTCCAGGAGGTTGTGAAGAAGGCCAGAGCTAGCTCAGCCCCCGGACCAAGTGGTGTCCCGTATAAGGTCTACAAGAACTGTCCATTGCTACTCAAGCGACTCTGGAAGATGCTAAGGGTCATATGGAGGAGAGGGAAGGTGGCTCAGCAGTGGAGATTTGCTGAAGGTGTCTGGATCCCCAAAGAGAAGGATTCCAAGAAGATCGACCAGTTCAGGATAATCTCACTGCTGAGCGTGGAAGGAAAGATCTTCTTCAGCGTAGTAGCAAGGCGTCTGGCGGACTTCCTCTCCAGTAACAACTACATAGACACGTCGGTGCAAAAGGGAGGGATCTCAGGAGTACCGGGGTGTCTAGAACACACTGGAGTGGTGACTCAGCTCATCCGGGAAGCCAGGGAGAACAAGGGAGATCTCACTGTGCTGTGGTTAGACCTAGCCAACGCATATGGCTCCATCCCACACAAGTTGGTCCAGACCACCATGACCAAACACCATGTGCCACACCACGTTGTGGACCTGATCCTGGATTATTATGACCAGTTCAGGATGAGGGTCACTGCGGGAGAAGTAACATCAGAGTGGCACAAGTTGGAGGTGGGGATAATCACAGGCTGTACCATCTCTGTGACCTTGTTCGCGCTGGCAATGAACATGATTGTGAAGTCTGCGGAGCCAGAGTGCCGGGGCCCACGGACCCAATCAGGGACGCGCCAGCCCCCAATCAGGGCGTTCATGGATGACCTGACAGTCACCACAGAGTCCGTGCCAGGATGCAGGTGGATCCTCCAAGGGCTGGAGAGACTCATCCGCTGGGCTCGGATGGGATTCAAACCAGCAAAGTCTAGATCTCTCGTGGTGAAGAAGGGCAAGGTCACGGACAGGTTCCGTTTCAACATCGAAGGGTCAATGATACCATCAGTCTCAGAGAAGCCGGTGAAGAGCCTGGGCAAAGTCTTTGACAGCAGCCTCAAAGACTCCTCCTCTGTCCAGGCAACCTGCCAGGAACTGGACAGCTGGCTTCGAGCAGTGGATAGATCTGGCCTCCCGGGCAAGTTCAAAGCATGGATATACCAGCATGGTATATTGCCAAGGATACTCTGGCCGCTACTTGTGTACGAGGTCCCTATCTCCACTGTGGAGACCCTGGAAAGGAAAGTCAGTACCTGTCTCAGGAGATGGTTAGGGTTGCCCACAAGCCTCAGCAACATCGCCCTCTATGGGAACACCACAAAGCTCCGGTTGCCCCTGAAATCTTTGGAAGAGGAGTTCAAGGTGACACGGACACGAGAGGTGCTGATGTACAGAGACTCAAGGGACCCAAAGGTGGCCCAGGCAGGGGTGGTGGTGAAGACCGGAAGGAAGTGGAGTGCCCAGGCAGCTGTGCTGGACGCAGAATCACGACTGCGTCACAAAGATCTGGTGGGAGTGGTGGCCCATGGCAGAGCAGGCCTGGGGATGTTCCCAACACCACCTCGTCACAGGGAGTGTAAGGGGAAGGAGAAGCGCAGGCAGATACAGGAGGAGGTCAGGACTGCCGTGGAGGAAGGAAGGACAAGCAGAGCGGCTGGTCTGAGGCAGCAGGGGGCCTGGACCAGATGGGAGCATGCCATGGACCGTAAAGTCACCTGGACGGACCTCTGGCAGAGTGAACCACACCGCATCAGCTTCCTGGTCCGGGCAGTTTATGAAGTCCTACCTAGCCCAGCGAACCTCTTCACCTGGGGGAAAGTGGAGACCCCGAACTGCCAACTGTGTTCAGGAAGAGGCACTCTTGAACACATTTTGAGCTGCTGCCCAAAAGCGCTCGGCCAGGGCCGCTACACCTGGCGTCACAACCAGGTACTGAAACCGATTGCAGAAGCCATCAGCAAAAGGATCAGCGGCCCTGGCCGAGTGCGCAATAACACCTGCGCAATCGCTTTTGTCAAAGCAGGAGATCAGCCAAAGGCAGGTCGTAAAAAGCCATCAGCCGGGATCCTGGCAACAGCCCAGGACTGGCAGCTCTCTGTAGACCTGGAGAAGCAGTTGCGGTTCCCCCAGCACATAGTCCGCTCCGCCCTGAGGCCAGATATCGTTCTGGTCTCAGAGAGCACAAAGAACATCGTAATTATGGAGCTGACAGTGCCATGGGAGGACCGCTTGGGGGAGGCCCATGAAAGGAAGAGGACCAAATACGAACATCTGGTCATTGACTGTCGTGTGCAAGGCTGGAAGGCAAGGTGTATGCCCATCGAAGTTGGCAGTAGAGGATTTGTGGGGCACTCTCTCCACAAAGCCCTAAGTGCCCTGGGCATCACAGGAACATCAAGGAGCAGAGCCATCAAGAACATCACCGAAGCAGCTGAGAAAGCCTCGAGATGGCTCTGGATTCGGAGAGGAGAACCATGGGGACAAGTGAATGCCACCTGAACACAAGTCACGGCCTGATCAGCCGTGGCTGGGTCGCCTGAGTAGGATGTCTGATGTTTGAAAGACCCGAAACATCTGATGATCTCAGGTAACATCACTGATGATGTGTTCAGGTGCATCAGAAGAATCTGATGTATTCAAGAACAAACACTTGACTATACCTACAGTATATGTCATACCTGCCTGTATAGTTGCTGGGAGGACAAACTACTTGTTTATGCAATGCAGCACAGTCACAGCTGGAATATGATGACATGGTTTCTGTATAGCTCATGCAAACGTATGCATTGCTAGCACATGTAATTATAGCAGTGATTTTTAGGCCGTGCAAGGCGGTGTAGTCGGACAATGATCTCAGCTACGTTAACATGGTGGTGTGCATACAATTACATTGGTGTTAAAACCTGTAATTATTACTATGTTAGGGTTTATGAAGACAAGGTAGTGTGGCTAACAAAACCCCTACATTGGGATGGGGCAACGTGCATTTTGTTTACATAACTTGTTTTTTTAGTTACAGAGGAGGGATGCTGATGGTGGTCAGGTGTGGGTCTTTTAACCCCTTAAGTGTCATTTTTTGATTTGAGTTAAAAAAAAGCATTATTTTATACTTTGGCTATTCAAAAATAGCACCGAGTGCCGCGCTATGAGCTTGTAGATCTGCTATTTTTTGAAAAATCGTGAAAATGCGTGCAAATCTTTGAATATATATTCTTTTGAAGCGAACATTTTTAACTTCTGGGGGTCCCTGGAACAACATATTTTGAGATGGGGATCCGTGGCCAAATACATATCATTTTGGGGGTCCTTGACATGAAAAAGTTTGAGCACCACTGATATAGAAACATACGTTTTTCAGAAAACTGTTGGGATTTAGAATTTGTAGAAATCGGCTTCAGGTCTTAATGGGTTAAAGCAAAACAACACTTTGGTAGAGGGTTGGGTTGTGCAGTTACCTTGTCATAATGTACAGTATCTCCAAATATTGGTGAGATACTAGCTACTCTGTTGATTAGAAATTGATATTCCAAAATAGTCTCCTCATTGACTTTACATTACAGTGAAAACGTTGGTTGATTGATTGATTAAATGAATACTTTATCAACACGATTATTAACAGTACAGTCAGAAGTTATGCTAAGAGGAAAAGCCCCAGGGGCTTGTTTCCATTGTGGTCCATTGTACTCAATTCATCAGTATGACATACAATACATACAATAGAACATATCAGTAAAAGCTCTGTAGCATCAAAAGGTCTATTTACAGAATAAGGAGAGGTGCTACAGTACTTACCAAGGTGTTCAAAGGTACAACAGCTCTCAAAGTCACTCTTTTAGCACATAAAGGAAGGCAACAAGGCAGATTCTGAGAGTACGTAGCATTACAAAACTGAACCAGTACTGTGTTTTGTCAACTTCCTGTTGATTTTATGATTTGAAACGGGAAGAAGATCTGGAATGGCTCTGAGGATTCAGATCGGGACCTTCTTCTCACAACGCGTCACAATGTGACGTGTTGTGAGCATGTAGATCATTGGTTAGTAACTAGTAACTTAAGTTTTCAAATGAAAGTAACTAGTAAGTAAGGTTTAAATAATTATAGTGGAGTAAATGTAAAATATTTGCCTCTGAAACGTACTGGAGTAGAAGTAAACGTATATTGAAAAACTCAAGTAAAGTAAACAATATGTCAAAATCGTACTTAAAGAGGTGGTGCCATGGTTTTGCACTTTTTCTGTTTTTCATGTGTCTATGAGGTTGATAGAACTTCATTAAGCCCCCCAGTGGTGTTTTTATGGTGTTTTATGTCTTCTCTGACTATTTGGAGTTTCTTCCTGAAGGCTGAAACCTTGAGAGTCAAACGTGCCAATAGAGAAACAAGCGCTTTAGTGACATAGTAAAAACATGCCCTCCCCCTCATTATCATAACACAACAGGTGTGGGCATGAGGAGGAGGAGGGACTAGGACAGGTGGGTGGTGCTAAGGTGGTGGAGGAGGTGCTAAGGTGAGAACCAGGTATACTTAATGAACTGGAGGCGTGTCCACATAAAAACATAATTTTAACAATTTCTGTACACTTTTTTGAAAAAAATCTTCCTCCTAGTCTAACCATAATACCTGATGATTATGTTTTAGGGGGGGTCTTTCTTTAAAGTACAGTACTTGAGAACATGTACTAAGTTACTTCCCACCACTGGATCTAAGTGACAAACTCTCTGACTCTCCTCCCCCCCCCCAGGTCGTCCCACCTCCCTGGTCCCTCACGTCCCTCCCACCTTCCTCCAGTATAAGGTGAAGTTCCCGCCCGCCAGGCCCGACCCCGGCAACCTCGCGGCCGTCTGTCTGCACGGCGACCGCCGCGCCCGCTACCCGCAGACCTACTTCCCTCCGTCGGGGTACGGGCAGCTGAAGCGCCGCGGCGAGGCCGTGGAGCGCGCCGAGGCGGCGTTTATCGACTGCTGCCGCGGGAACCAGACGTGGGGGGAGGAAGTGACCCTCTGCTGCGTCACCCAGGCGGTTAGTAGTCTCTCTCTCGATACGCGTGTGATGGAATATCTAGTGATGATACTCGTATTTAGCCCATTAAAGACCTTAAAGGTTTCATGACGTTCAGTTTTACCACACATTAAAAGTCTTTGTCATGGTCCTTCAAACGTGTATACAAAGTTTTAACAAAATATTCCACTCCATTGATCCATGGCAGGTGTTTTTCTCTCACATTTCTAAAGCCTTTTCAACTGCAATGAAAAAATAAATCTTTGCCTACTGGTGTCACTGTTGAGGGATTTTGCCTGTCAATCATTGCCTAATTATTCAGAAAACCCCAGACCACAGAAAATCCACTGAATGTTCAAAGTTCAGATTTTTTGGGTGTAATTGAGGTCATAAAACACCCAAAAAAACATAAAAAATAAAAAAAGTGAAAATGAATGTCATAGAACCTTTAAAACGCGTCAAATGTGTCATTTTTAGATTTTTGGGGGCTATTCAAAAAAGCAGATCTACAAGCTCATAGCGCGGCACAGAGTGCCGCGCTATGAGCTTGTATATCTGCAATTTTTTTTTTAATCGTGAAACATCTGTGCAAATATTTGAATATATATATTTTTATAACATTTTTGATTCAAATCTTTGCTTCTGGGGGTTCCAGGAACAACATATTTTTAGATGGGGGTCCGCGGCCAAATTCATATCATTTTGGGGGTCCTTGACATGAAAAGGTTTGAGAACCACGGATTATAGCGACATAATTCTTTTTCAAAAAACCTTTCCCCCAGAAGCAAAGATTTGAGTTAAAATGTTCGCTTTAAAAAATGTCATGATTTTTCAAAAAAGTAGCAGATCTACAAGCTCATAGTATCTTGTATATCTGCATTTTTTTAAATAGTAGATCAGCTATTTTTTAATAGCCACAGAAATCTAAAATGACACAGAAGCGTTCCCGGTCTTAATGGATTAATCAATCGATTGTGTTCTGGCTTGGATCAATGGAAATACTTTCGTATTTATCGGAAGCAGAAAGAGAGAAGAGAAAGAAAAAATCACAACCAGTGTGAAGTGGGCGGTGTGGTCACAGTGGTCATCACAGTGGGTGATTCACTTAAAAAAAAACATAAATGTGTTTTTTTAAAGTGCACAGTCCTATTTATAGGACTGCACATGTGTCATGTGTTTCACTAGCCAATCAAGGTCCTGAATAGAGTCAACCAGTGTACAATGGTGGCCAATCACGGTGCAGGGTTAGGGGGGTACAATGGTGGCCAATCACAGCGCAGGGTTGGGGGGGTGCAATGGGTGGGGGTCCAAACCTCACATATAGGGGCGGTTGCACCCCCCAAAAATATCATGACTTTTTCCCCTTCTACATTAATGTTGCCACTAAAAGTATGTTTTGCCTATTATTTGGGGGCCCACTTGCAATATCCACAAGGCCCACAAGTGGGCCCGTGTCCTATAAGTTGGGAATCACTGGCCTATGGTTTCATGCATGGCCAATTAAGCTTGAATGTGCTATAGCAAGGTGAGCTGTACAGTAATATGAAACGATGCATGACATGGTTCAGATTCATGTGAGCTGGGAGTGGGACTGATGTTTTGGAAGCAAGCCCAGATAAGCAACTAAGCAACGAGCCCCAAAAAAGTGCAACAAGCAACAAGAAATATTTACAAGTGACTTTACAGAAAAACAAGCCCAAAGTCGCTTATGATAAGCAGACTTGGCAACACTGCCGATCAGATAGGACGCCAGACACAACATCCTCTACAGTTACAGGCCTTGACAGGATCTTGTGCCAGTGGAACCGTCCTGAAACAACCGAGAGACAAAACCTCCCTTTCACCCGATAAGCTCGTAGATCTGCTACTTTGGCAGATTGTTTGCATATTTTCTAAGGAAACGAGAGCACGTTATACCCCCGCTTTGGCACCAGCTGCACTGGCTACCAGTGAAATATTGTTTTTAAAGCTTTAAATTGCCTAGCTTCTGTACATTTCTGATCTGCTTACCTCCCAAAAGCTCCTTGCAGTTCCCCAAACACGCCTTCAAACTAACACCGGGCCTTTTTCTGTTGCTGTCCCCAGACTCTGGAACAATCTCCCCTCATCAAATCAAGCAGTGCTTTTTAAATCGACCCTAAAGACCCACCTCTTCTCTATTGCTTCTAGCTCAGACTGAGGACAACTAAACTGACTGTCTGTTGCTTGTACAGTACATCTTGAAAAAAAAAAGTGTGTCGAATCGGCCTCAGGTCGACTTAATGTACTATGCAAATAAAGGTGCCTTGACTTGGACTATTTTCGCAGAATGTTCGCCCATTATGACATGAACAGGACAGGTATGCTCTAGCGTTGATGCCTTTGTGAATGTTTATTCAGTATTGTCGTTTATCGGTGGTGTAAAGTAAGTAAGTACTGTAGTTAAGTACACTTTTGAGGATTTTTTAACTTTACTGGAGTATTCCCCGTTTTCAGTACTTTTACTTCTACTCCACTACATCTCAGAGGCAAATATTGTGCTTTTACTCCACAACAATTATTTGACCGCTTTAGTTACTAGTTACTTTGTAGATTTAGATTATTATCACAAAACATACATTAACCACTTCAGCACTATATATATTTCGGCCATTTGAAAATAGCCGATCTACAAGCTCACAATGCGTCGCATCGCGACGCATTGTGAGCTTGTAGATCTGCTATTTTCCAAAAGATTTTTTTATACATTTTGAACTTGTGCAATGGGACGTTCTGCACAATGAGTACTTTCACTTTTGGTACTATAGGTAGGTTTTGATACCAATACCTTTGTACTTTTCCTCAAGTAAATTGTTTATTCCGGGAAAAAACATGCGAGTACTTTTCCCACCACTGATGTTTATTGTGGTTTTGCAGTGGGAGGCAGCCCTCATGTCGTTCTGTAAGGACGAGTCATCGGTGAAGGATCGCATTCATCGCTGCTGCAAGAGGCCCGTCAGGGACCCCCTGGCCTGCTTCCAGAGTGAAGCCCCCAACCCCGGCTACCTGCCCACTGAGGAGGTGCCCGTCATCCCCACCCCACTGCAGGCCCCGTTCCCCTTTGACCCCACCTCCTGTCAGAGGTATGTCTTCTTCTATTTTGACCCTTATTTACTAAGCATGTAGTACGATTCACTCAACTCACGATACCATTGGAATCACGATACTAGGTTCACGATGCGATTTTTCACGATTTCTTTTAACACAAATGTATTTTCCAGACAAATGACCGAAAAATCTTTTCTTTTTTTCCCCTGGGTGTTTTACTTTTCTCTTATCCTCTTTTCAATACAGTAGCAAATGACTCTTTTTTTTAATCAATTCTGTTACAAAGATCCTGTATTTTCATCTCTTTTTTTACGCGTCCTCTGCTTTTTGCGTCGCAAATTTTATTATATTAAATCGATTTAAATTGTCACAATTTTGAATAGATTTTAATGGATTACCCAAGGGAGTTTCGCTGGGAACAAATTCTCTTTCTCAGGAACACCCTGCTTCACACTTTCAAAGACACATTCAAACCTGGGAGCTGACCAGTACAACCACAGTCTGAAACTGTTGTACGGCACTTGAGTAAATGTGCTTAATTACTTTCCACGTTGTGAGCTTGTAGATCGGCTATTTGTGTTACTTTTGTGAGACACTGTACTACAAGCACGTAGGTCATTAACTGACAAAAACACATGAAAAGGTTAAAGGGATATTTCACTCTTTTAAAAAAAGGGTAATTTTATCATCTACTCAGGCTTTTGTGAGCCCCCCAGACAGTTTTTAAGTTGCTTGATTCAGTATTTAGATATATAATATTCATTTGATCAGACCCTTCCTATACAAACCCATTATAACTTCAAACTACATTTTTTACATGTTAGATTCATCAAAAACACCCGTCCTTGTTTCTGGTGACTCATCCTGCTCTCCTAATACGTGAGGGGGCCCGATTACTTTTTTCATTTATTTTTATTGTATTTAACACAATGAGTGCCGAAAACGGTCCGGACCGTTTTTTACCCAATTCTATTTTTATACGTGGGGCCCACGTGGGGCGCTAAAACAAAACTTTGGGCTCATCCAAGGAGTTTCTGAGAAGGAGAGGCCGGATGTGGATCCATGTAAAAAATCCTTTCGGTCGGCCTTTCCAATGTTATCTCCTTGACTAAAAGCTTAATATCTCTATTTCTTTTTAACGTGGTGGAAGCGAGCCGTTTTCGATCGGCGATCACTCTGCAATGGAGGATCGCAATGGAAATATTATTGTTCCAGGCGTTAGTCGGGACCCTCCGCCGTCTTGCACGCACGCTCTGTTTACATGCACTTCCGCGTCGGGGCTTCTACAGCACGAAACGTATAACGCAGGCACTGAATGTATAATATTTTAATAAACCTCTGGCACCCCGATGTGTTAATCTTTTTCATTTTCCAAAAAATATATAAAAAATGTATTAAAAAAGTAATTGAAAAAACACAGTCTCCTCACGTATTAGAAGGACAATATCAGTCACCAGAACCAAGGACGGGTGTTTCTGATGAATCTAACATGGTTAAAATGGAGTTTGAAGTTACAATGGATTTTTATGGGAAGGGGGCGTGTCTGCTAAAATGAATATCAAAGATCTAAATACTGAATGAAGCAACTTAAAAACTGTCCGGGGTGCTCCCAAAAGCCTGAGTAGACGATAAAATGACCCCAATTTATTTTTAAAGTGAAATATCCCTTTAACAACGATGTTGTTTGTTTCTCTCCAGGTCAGAGGTCAAACCCGGCAGCGTCAGAGGGAGGAAGAAGCCCAAGAGGCCCCTCCCACCCCCCACCGAGACCGTGGACATCAACTTCCCCCCCGGGCGGCCCGCCGCCGCCGACGTCCAGCCGCTGTGCCGCTACCGCAAGCTCCGCCCCCGCTACGACCTCAAGTGCCTGCCGCGGCGGGGCTACGGCTGGCTGGCGCGACAGTCAAAGACCATCAACCGCCTGGAGCGTGGCTTCAAACAGTGCTGCAAGGGGAAAGGGGAGCTCCTGAGCTGTGTGGACGACAAGGTATGGCAGGGACACCCATTGGTGGAAAAAATACTCAATTTGTTTTACTTAAGTAAAAGTATCAATACTGCAATATAGAAGTAAAATTCAGGAATTGAAAATATACTTGAGTAAAAGTACAAAAGTATTGGTATCAAAATGTACCAAAAGTAACAGTAGTCATTATGCATGAATGTCCCATTTCAAGTTTTCAAATGTATAACAATCTTTAGATAATAGCAGATCTACAAGCTCAGTGAGGTTGTACATCGGCTATTTTCAATGTTAGTGTGTTTTGTAATAATAATCAAAATCTACAAAGTAAATGGTAACTAAAGTTTTCATATAGTGGAGTAAAAGTACAATATTTCCCTCTGAGATGTAGTGGAGTAGAAGTAAAAGTATTGACAAACAGTGCTCAAGGGGAAAGGGGAGCTCCTGAGTTGTGTGGACGACAAGGTACGGCACAGTGACGCCTATAGTGGCAGTGGTGGAAAAAAGTACTCAATTTTTTTTACTTAAGTAAGACTATCGATACTGTAATGTAGAAATGCTGCTGTTACAGAGTCAAGTTCAGTAATGGTAAATGTACTCGAGTAAAAGTACTAAAAGTGTTGGCATCGAAATGTACCAAAAGTAAAAGTAGTCATAATGCAGAATGTCTCATTTCACAAGTTAAAAATGTGGCTACAGCCTCAGTAGTTAACCAGTGAAATTACGGTATTTTACAATGCCTCTCATAGAGATTGCATTGAGAGCTGCAGTTCATCGTGCTAACGGACCTCGAGTAGCGGCGCTGTGTCAAAAGTGGGCGTGAATTTTATAGGCCTTCCGCTTCCAGCCGTGTGTCTATGAATCCACGCATTTGCATTGACAAACAGATGCCGCCCCAGAGGTAAAATAAAAGTGTGGTGGGAGCGCACCCTAATGGAGCATTTCTACATTGCAGTATTGATACTTTTACCTAAGTTCACAATTGTAGTGCTTTTTCCACCACTGATTATTTGCTTGTTGTGAGATGTAGTGGAGTAGAGGTATATAAAGCATTGAAAAACGGACATACTCAAGCGAAGCACCAATTGTACTTAGGTCCAGTACTTAATAGGCTCTATGCACAGCAGCCATATTATCACTTCCTTCACAGGTGTTACCAATGATACTAATGAAGGCTCTGTTCCATTTAGTCTAGCACAGTGGTTTCCACGACCCCCATAACTCTGAGAGTGTACAAATGTACACATTTGTACACTCTCAGAGTTACACACCTGTAAGGGGGCATTTGGAAGCCCATGAGGGTCCCTGGACCCCAACTGTAGACCCACTGGTGTAACAGAGTGTTACCAGTGAGCCAACATGCACAACATCAGCACCCTGACTCTGTTTGATCAGAATGGAACAGAGCCTTCATTAGTATCATTGGTAACACCTGTGAATGTCTTCATAATATGGCTGCTGTGAATAGAGCCTATTCCCATGTCCCTGTCCTGTCTGCAGTGGCGTCAGGAGATGGACAGGTTTTGCCAGGAGGACAAGGGCGGCAAGGTGAGCTTCCCGTGCTGCGCGGAGACGGAGGGCCAGCAGAGGTACGACTGCTTCCACGCCAGAGCCCCCCGGCCAGGCTACGAGGTGGACCTGCTGGCCGCGGCCACCGACGACGAGACCACCACCACGCCTGGACCGGAGGTCTCCCTGGCTCAGATGTGTCAGAGCCACAAGGTCATCAAGAAGAAGTGAGGAGGACGCCGCTCTTGTGTCCCTTATGTGGCATTTGGTCCTCAAAGGGGGGTCCGTATAAATTGGGGTCCCAGAGATATAACTGTCTGTCTGTCTGTCTGTCTGTCTGTCTGTCTGTCTGTCTGTCTGTCTGTCTGTCTATCTGTCTGTCTCTAGTCTCTCCTTTTCTCTCTCTACCTCTCATGTCTGTCTGTCTCTGTCTCTGTCTCTCTCTCTCTCTCTGTCTCTGTCTCTGTCTCTGTCTCTGTCTCTCTCTCTCTCTCTCTCTCACTCTCTCACTCTCTCACTCTCTGTCTGTCTCTCTCTCTCTCTCTCTCTCTCTCTCTCTCTCTCTCTCTCTGTCTCTCTCTCTCTCTCTCTCTCTCTCTCTCTCTCTCTCTCTCTCTCTCACTCTCACTCTCACTCTCACTCTCACTCTCACTCTCACTCTCACTCTCACTCTCACTCTCTCTGTCTCTCTCTCTCTCTCTCTGTCTCTCTCTCAACTCCTACAAGTTCACCAGTTCAAATATTAATTATTTCTGAACAGTGTGAGAAGCACTGATCTAGAGGTGTGCATAGCGGTGCTGTGTATTGAATCAGATGAAAATATATGAATAATGTGAGAGGTCACCACCATTCCAGCTTGTGGTGGACATTTAAAAAAAAATGATTTGCCACGGACATACAGAATAAGTGGTCAATAATATTACCAGAAACCATAGGCAGAGAATGGGGAAGGCAGTGTACGGACATGTTGGTGACCCCTGAGCAGAACATAACTGCAGTGTGACTGTTGTTCCAGGTTCCCTGTGGGCTTTCCTATCCAGGGCTTAGTAACTCAATGTTGCCATCTGTCTGCAGACAGCAGGAGTGCATGTATTCGTCAGAAGGTGAGTAGAAAAGCATTGATGCAGCTTTGTGTAAAGTACATTTACTCAAGTACTGTACTTAAGTACCATTTTGAGGCATGCGACACATTGTGAGCTTGTAGATCTGCTATTTTCAAAAGATGTTTTATACATTTTACACATTTTATACATTTGAAAACTTGAGGAACGGGACTTTCTGCATAATGAGTACTTTCTACTTTTGGTACTTTAAAGGACAACTTTGGTTTTTCACAACCATGGTTTATATTTTAGCTTGTAATTAAAGTAAATAAAAGATTAGTGTATATATTTTTTTCATTTACTGCTTTCTATAGTTTTTGCAATTTTCGCAATCTTTTTTTACAGTGGGCTGGGGCATTCTGTCCGTTGGCTAAATATGTATTTTTTTTACACAATAACTCTGCGTTTTCTTTATTATTAATTACAGTAGCTCTTCTAGCCCCCAATAACTCACATCTGGCCATCAAAGACCATGGGACAAATGGGATTGTGTAAAAGGCATATTTAGCCACCGGACAGAATGCCCCCGCCCACTGTAAAAAATATTGCTAAAATTGCTAAAATTATAGAAAGCAGTAAATAAATAAAAAACAACACTCTTTAATTACAAGCTAAAATATAAACCTTGGTTGTGAAAAAACAAAGTTGTCCTTTAAGTACATTTTTATACCAATACCTTTGTACTTTTACTCAAGTAAATTTTGAATTCCAGACTTTTACTTGAAACAGTATTTCTTTATTGCTGTATTGATACTTTCACTTAAGTAAAAAAAAACATACTTTTTCCACCACTGCAGTCAGGGTTTCAATAGGCTCTATATGCACAGCAGCCATATTATCACTTCCTTCACAGGTGTTACCAATGATACTAATGAAGGCTCTGTTCCATTTAGTGTAGCACAGTGGTTTCCACGACCCCCACAACTCTGAGTGTACAAATGGAACCAAATGGATCCTTACGGGTCCATTTGGTTCCATTTGTACACTCTCAGAGTTACACACCCGTAAGGGGCCATTTGGAAGCCCATGAGGGTCCCTGGACCCCAACTTTAGACCCACTGGTGTAGCAGAATGTTTCCAGTGAGCCAAAACATGCACAATATCAGCACCCTGACTCTGTTTGACCAGAATGGAACAGAGCCTTCATTAGTATCATTGGTAACACCTGTGAATGTCTTCATAATATGGCTGCTGTGAATAGAGCCTATTGCAGGGGGGTCATTATTGTCTATGTCCGGTGGGGATTAAGGCCTAGGCTACACGTACATGGATCTTTTTCTAAACGCACATTTTTGTGTGCGTTTGGGCCTTTCAGCCACACGCAAACGGTGTTTTTGGCCGCTAAAACGGATATTTTTGTAAACGGATAAATAAGTGAAGGTTTTCCAAAACATGCGTTTCAGTGGATCTGTGTGGACAGGAGATTGTGAGAAACGATGACGTCATCGCGCATTCGCACATGGTCATTATAATAATAAATAAATAATATAATAATACACACCGGACCGCTCATGGTCATTATAATAATAAATGAAGAGAGAGAGAGCAATACTTACAGTCTATGAAACAAGGCACGCTCATTTATGGCAAAATAATGTCATAATTAATAATAAGACAGTGGTGGGAAAAGTAGCTCATTCACTGTGTGACGAAAACCCTCTTTCTCTGCGCCGGGTAGAGCACACGGCGCGCACACAGGTTGAATGTGGGGTCTGTGGTCCTAAAACACAATCGCCCCGGGTCAAAATCCAGCGACCATGGAGCGGCCGCGGGTGGCCCGCTCCAAAGGTGCATGGGTCGGGGAGTTTTGGGACGACCGCCCATGGAATGAATTGATGAAGTAAAACTCAGCCCTGAAACATGACTGGCATACTGTACCATGACAGTATCTCCCGTATTGTTGAATAAAAAACATTTTAATCCGATCGCCGGCCATTTTCTCCAAATTGTCTCCGATGCTTTCAACCATGCGACACTAATGGTTGGGAGGTGTATTGCACTCTGATACATTACCAAAAAAATGCTTTTTATTGAACAATACGGGAGATACGGGTACTTATCGCGGTCCGGATCGCCTTGTAACATCCGTGGCTCGGGGGTAAGCACTTTATATTTGAAATCTGAACGCTTATGTACATGTGAGAGTTGGCAATGTAAAAAAAAAAAACGAACACCACTATAAACCAGGGACTCAGCACCATGACGCTTGTATACAAGCGTCATGGTTACTGGTTACCATGGCTACTGTTTGCACTGCAGCTGCGCCCTAATAATGTTGTTTTTGTTTATGTTCACGTATGCTATTAAAATAATGCAGCTATTGCAGTATTGGTATTGGGCCTTAACATGTGATTAAAATGTATTTGTATTTGGCCCCTCATATATAAAATAAATGTAAATATAAAATCTGAACTTGAAACTTGGGATTTTTTTTAAATCTTTGTCATGTGGCCAGGGATTCTTTTTAAAAACGGAGGACTAAAATATCCGTTTAGTAAAAGATCCATATACCGTATATACGTGTAGCCTAGGCCTAAGTTTTAAGGTTTTTGAATGTGAAAGTGATCGAGTGTGTGTGTGGGTTTTATGAATATTGAAACGATGAAAAGCATTAACAAGAGCGTGTGACTAAATAATTAGGGCGTTGTAATGCCTGATTCCACTTGCCTGAAAATAGCCGATCTACAAGCTCACAGTGAACTTGTAGATCAGCTATTTTTGAAGTGCGACACCTGCGTGCAGCCAAGCATGAAATGACTTGTCTTAGTTCTACTGGATCTCTTCTCCAATAGTCCCTCCCCCACATTTTAGTCACAGCTTAGTTTTACATTTAGTTTTTGCAGGGGCGCCGACATTTATAAGCTCTAGCGGGTGCCCAACAAGGCGCGCGCGCGTGCATGTGCGCCCCGTACATGCCCCGTACATGCAAAAAAATTGCGGGTTTTGGTCGGTTAATTGACTTTTTTGGGGGGGTTTTGTAACTTTATTTCGGTTAATTCGGTTGTTCAGTGGCGATCTGAACCAGGCGATCTGATTTTGAAAAATAATTTTAAAAAAAAACCTTTTTTTTTTTTACCAGCACCCAGTGGGTGCTCCTCACCCACAGTGGGTGCTTTAGCCCCCAGGCACCCACGGTTTCGGCGCCCTTGAGTTTTTGTTTTAGTATTTTGTCAGCAGAAAAGGGTAGTCTGCTAAAATTTTTCGTCATAGTTGTAGTCGACAAAGTTAAGCACTTAAACCCCAGCTTCCGCTCTGTGGAGAAATCTTTCACTGAAAATACCAGATCAACAAGCTCACAACGCGCATTGTGAGCTTGTCGATCGGCTATTTTCAGCGAAAGCTTTCCCCACAATAACAGAAAACAGAAAAGACACTATAGTATCGATCGGGAAAGCATCTAAAAGTATTTTTAGATTGTAACCACTCTAACCATTATCTTATACTTTGTCTATTAAAAGATTGCAGATCTACCAGCTCATAGTGCGGCACCGAGTGCCACGCTATGAGCTTGTAGATCTGCACTTTTTTTGAGAAATCATGAACATTTTAGCAAATCTTTGAATATATATATATTTTTAAAGCGAACATTTGTAACCAAAATTTTCGCTTCTGGGGGATTCTACAAAAGTACAAAAAAATATACAAAATGATATGTATTTGGCCGCGGACCCCATCTTAAAATATGTTGTTCCAGGGACCCCGCCAGAACCAAAGATTTGAGTTTAAAATGTTCACTTTAAAAAATACATATATATTCAAAGATTTGCACAAATTTTCACGATTAATAAGAAAAATAGCAGATCTACAAGCTCATAGCGCGGCACTCGGTGCCGCGCTATGAGCTTGTAGATCTGCTATTTTTGAACAGCCCAAAGTATAAAATAACATTTTAAGCCGATACACAGACGCGTTCCCCCCGGTTTTAAATGGGTCGAAGTGCTTAAACACCGACACTTGCACGCCATTTTCTAACGCGATCGTGTGTTTTTTGTTTCCCCTCATATATACGAACCGAAGCTGGGGAAAATGTCCAACAACCTGTGTTCGTCCAGGAAGCCGGCTTCGTCCTCGGCCGTGCGTCAGTGCTGTCAGCCCTCCACACCGTCATCAGACTCCATCAGCCAGTGTCTGGCCAACATCCTGAAGGACGCGGTCACCAAGGCGACCACCGCAGCACCGCGCCAGAGGAAGAGGAAGTGCCCTCTATCCTAAAAAAAAAGAGTCTTCTTTCTTTTTTTTTCTTCTCTCCCCCCACTCCCCTCCTCTCCCCCCTCTCCTCCATCAGCTGTTGAGCCATTGAAACCATTCCGGTCATTTAAAACGGGTGCGTTTACATGAACACGCCGTCCCCTGGCTATAACCGGGGAATAATTGGCTTTTGTTTTATGATGAGTGGCGAAAATAGCCGATCTACGAGTTCACAACGTGTCGCCTTGTGTGATCTGGTGTGAGCTTGTAGATCTGCTATTTTTGCTATTTTTTTTTGTCAATTTTTGACAATTTTCACATGATCAAAATTGGGATGACAGGGTGAAAATGGTTAAGATGACATTTTAATTGAAAAAACAAACAAACAAAAAAAGAAACATTAAAAACAACATCAGTGTACATGGCTTTATTTAGTCATGATGAGTTTAATTTACTCAAAGACACATCCAACTCATTATGTTCAGCATTAGCTCAAAGCATAAGATGCCATATTTTCACTTGTGTAAACAGGCAAACTCTGTGACCTCTTTGACACAAATAAAAGCCGTCTATAGTATTAACCATTTAAACCCTATACCAACACTTCATTGACAGGGGTCCCCCAGGGGTCTACTTTTTTTACGACTTTTTTCCCCCTCTAAACCACATGTCATAGCCGGAAAGAGACGATTTATAAGCTCACAACATGTCACAAGACGACCCGCTGTGAGCTTGTAGGTCGTCTTTTTTTCTGCAAATGTTTGCCTATTATTACAAACCCAGAATATCAGATTAGGATTAATAGGCTCTATGCACAGCAGCCATATTGGAAGGAAATTGGGCCTCTTCCTTACTTCCTTCACAGGTGTTACCAATGATACTAATGTAGAACAGGACCACCATAACTCTGAGAGTGTACAAATGGAACAAAATTGACCCTTACAGGTCCATTTGGTTCCATTTGCACACTCTCAGACTTACATATCCGTAAGGGTCCATTTGGAACCCCCTCAAGGAACCATGAGGGTCCCTGGACCACACTTTGAGACCCACTGGTGTAGCAGAGTGTTTCCAGGGAGCCAACATGCACAATATCAGCACCCTGACTCTGTTTGACCAGAATGGAACAGAGCCTTTATTAGTATCATTGGTAACACCTGTGAAGGAAGTAAGGAAGAGGCCTAGTTTATTTCCAATAGGGCTGCTGTGCATAGAGCCTTGACGAAGATGAAGCATTGTCTTGTAAATGTAAACGTACCCATGAAGCAGAACCGTCTTCACCTGCCAAAGAAATCCCACTTAAGCATCATTAAAAATGCAATGAATATTTATACTCCTGCTGCCATGTCTCATGTCTTCATGGCATGAGAGTTCTGGCCAGTGGTGGACACAAATGAAGTACATTTACTTGAGTAATGTACTTAAAAAAAGAAAGAAAAAGGTTTTAGTATTTGTTCTTTACTTGAGTATTTGTATTTTTGGATACTTTGGATACCACTACATTGCAAAGACAAACATTGTACTTTTGACTCCGCTAGATTTCGAGGAACAGAAAACGCACATTATTAATTAACCACTTTAGCCGTATTTCAAATATCATTTTTCTTTGAGCATTTCTGGAAAATCTTTGAATATTTTCAGGAGGAATTGTCTAAATTATACAATACAGCAATGCACCGATAGTTTTGCATGTGCAGTACTTTTGAACACTATCTTAAAAAGCATTTACTCTTGAATACTGAAGCAGTTTCAAAAGCAAGTGCTCCAGTACTTTAACTGAAGTACAAATTTGACTGAGCACCTTGTAGTGGAGTAATATTTGACTAGGAGTATCTATACTTTGACTCTAATACTGGGGTTGAATACTTTGTCCGCCACTGGTTTTGTCATAATGAAACTGTCATGTACTGCATAGGTTATTACCTTCTACGTCAAGTATATGTACCACTGTACCACTTATTTTTTTATAGGCTGCTCCTTTTCACTTTGATTGTGAATGATTCCCATGGAACTGCAAGACCAGTTCTAATCTTTTACATGTGTAAGATTACAATTTAAAACGTTTCAAATGAATAAATCTATATTTTCAAAAACTATCAACAATGTGGTGAGCTTTATATTGTATTTATTGCTTTATAACAGAAAACAAAAGACAGTAGTATTGAGCCTTGAGGGACTCCGGATACCCATATTAAGTGGTTAAACCCTCTTAAGTAGACTGGACCTGACTGTTTGCTTTTTCTCCTCCACACCAAATCTCAAGATTGAAAAAGTCACCAAATTCAAGTTGAATATGCCTACTGACAGTGAGCACAAGACATTTGACACTTGTCCAGCCAGCGGTTTGAGACTATAGCTCAACACAGACAGACAGACAGACAGACAGACACTCTTATAGATGGCGAGCCTCCTGCAGAGTCACACTGTATCTATAAACACCAAAAATACAACCCACCACAATACCGTCAGATACAATTCAAGCTCACTATACAAGTCATAAGCTATTAAAGAGATAAAGTTCACCATTATGCATCTTTTTATGTTTGCTAAATTAATCATTATTATTATTATTATTATTAGCGTTATTGTTATTATGAATATTATTATGAATACTATTATTATTATTAATGTATTATTATTAGTTGTGTCTTGATTAGAAGCAGTGAGTGTAGGGCCGGTGTGGGCCGCTAGGCGGTGCTGTGTTAAAAGGCAGTGTGTTGTGATCAGGTTGTGATGAGAGGCAGAGCAGCAGTTTGATTGATTGATTGATTGATTGATGATTGATTGATTGATTGACTACTTTATTAACAGTTTGCAAAAAAGCACAAAGTACAGTTTAATACAAATACAACGCTATTAAGGATTAAAACCCAAGAAAGCACTATGGATTGTTGCCATTGGGGTCCTGTGTATGGAAGCAGATCAGGCTCATAAGTCTTGATTGTTTATCAAAAAAAATGTCAGTGAAAAAATTAAAAGTTAAGTGGAAAAATAAGATTTGAACTTGAAAAAAAATAAAAATGTACCTGAAAATCTTGAATTTCTAAATTGAACTTTGACAAATCCCAGAATGCATGAAAAAAAACTGTTCAAACGTAACTTTGATTCTTTTTTTTAATACTTTTGAATGAATTAATCATTTTTATTTTTCACTTCAATGTATATTTCGATCTTGGAGTACTTTTTTTTTTCAATTGAATTCTATTTATTTATTTCAGATTCAGATCTGATTTTTACGGATTCAAATCGTTTTTTTTCGGTTGCAGATTATAATTTTTCAGATTCAGATCTTTTCTTTACGGATTCAACTTGAAAAGTTTCAGGTTAACTTTTGGACCTGATTTTCTGTGGGGGCGGGCCTCGACTGAGAGGGGCGTGGTCTGCCATGAGTGACAGGCCAACCAGAGCGGTGTTCTTCTCTGTGGCTGAGCAGCAGCACTGCAGCAGCTCATGGAATCATACAAGGAAGTAAAATGTATAATTAATAAGCAAGAAAGGAAACATGGCCGCAATAAATATAGATCCAGGGAGAAAGCGTGGCAAAATATTGCCGACAAATTAGCCTACTAGGGGTACTCCCGAACCCCGTTGACCCCCGGCCCCCGTGTACCCCTGGACCCCTGTTGTTGACCCCCATATACGTTATATGGACGTATAAATTAATTGCATATTTTTGGACAACTTTTGCATTTAATTTGTCGGCAATATTTTGCCACGCTTTCTCCCTGGATCTATATTTATTGCGGCCGTGTTTCCTTTCTTGCTTATTAATTATACATTTTACTTCCTTGTATGATTCCATGAGCTGCTGCAGTGCTGCTGCTCAGCCACAGAGAAGAACACCGCTCTGGTTGGCCTGTCACTCATGGCAGACCACGCCCCTCTCAGTCGAGGCCCGCCCCCACAGAAAATCAGGTCCAAAAGTTAACCTGAAACTTTTCAAGTTGAATCCGTAAACAAAAGATCTGAATCTGAAAAATTATAATCTGCAACCGAAAAAAAACGATTTGAATACGTAAAAATCAGATCTGAATCTGAAATAAATAAATAGAATTCAATTGAAAAAAAAAAGTACTCCAAGATCGAAATATACATTGAAGTGAAAAATAAAAATGATTAATTCATTCAAAAGTATAAAAAAAAAGAATCAAAGTTACGTTTGAACAGTTTTTTTTCATGCATTCTGGGATTTGTCAAAGTTCAATTTAGAAATTCAAGACTTTCAGGTACATTTTTATTTTTTTTCAAGTTCAAATCTTATTTTTCCACTTAACTTTAAATTTTTTCACTGACATTTTTTTGATAAACAATCAAGACTTATGAGCCTGATCTGCTTCCATACCTGTGTATTCAATTAATCGAAACATTTAATGACGGACAAATATACATTACTATGCAAAAACACTATAAAAACGAGTAGTAATCAAAAATAAAAATATGTAGTCAAAAATAAAAAAAATATGTGTTGCCATGTCTGCTTATTATAAGCGACTTTGGGCTTGTTTTTCTGTAAAGTTGCTTGTAAATATTGGTAGTTGTGTTTTTTTGGGGCTTATTGTTTCTAAAGTAGTTGCTTATTTGGGCTTATCATATTTCTTAAACATTTTCATGGCAAGGACCCCCAAATGAATATGTATTGCTACTAATGGAACAAAATCCCTAAACAAATGTTATAGGGATTAAAACATTTTTTACCATGAAAGATTTGTAAAAATGTTTCCAAAATATAAAAAAAAAATACAGTAACAGAGTATTTATATATCGCAGTATTGGTACTTTTACTTAAGTAAAGCATTTGAGTACTTTTTCCACCGCTGGCTATTTTCAAATAACCGTAGCGGCTTCTTTTGGGCTTGTTTTCATAGACCCTTGTGGTCGCTTATTTCTCTCACAAAACCTGGCAACGCCGCAGAGCCATTTAGATCCAAAATGGCGACGGCTGTAGCAGCAGCAGCAGCAGAGCCCTCAGCCCAGACAGGTACAACACAACAACAACACACCACTTTAACCACTGAACACAGCGGGATAACGGTCACACATAACGGTCAGCCAAACGGACAAGTGGCAATTAATTACAACAAGTTACAGCTGGGGCTGTTAGCTCCAGCTGTAACTTGTTGTAATTAATTGCCACTTGTCCGTAGCGGCTATATAGCGTTAGCCTAGCTCTGGTCCACACACAGCGTTAAGAAAGAGTTCTCCTTTAACGCTGTGTTACTTAGTGGTCGTTTCCCCGCACACCCTGGTGGCGCAGCCTCTCGTCTTTAGTTGAAATAAAGTCGAAATTTCGCTATACCCCCCCAAAACAAAGACGGGTTTAAGATGTTGAAAGCCTACTCTCCTTAGTGGCAACACTCTTGAACATGAACTTCGCGTCTAAAATACACTTTTTGGACGGAAAAGGAAATATTCCACCGGATGGAATTTCGTTTTTAGTTGCTCCACTGCGTCCCCTACAGATCTGGCTAATAGACAAATCCCATTGACCAGATCTGTAGGGGGTGCAGTGGAGCACTACTACACCTTCCCCACACATTTTCCACTATTCAAAAATAGAAGATCTACAAGCTCACAGCGCTTATGAACTTGTAGATCTGCTATTTTTGAAAAATGGTTAACATTTGTGCAAATCTCTGAATATATATATATATATATATATATATATATATATATATATATATATATATATATATATATATATATATATTTTTTTTTTTTTTTTTTTTAAGAGCGAACATCTGTAACTCTGTGACCCTGGAACAAAATATTTTTGAGATGGGGGGGGGGGTCCGTGGCCAAATACATATCATTTTGGGTGGTCCTTACATGAAAAAGTTTGAGAACCGTTGATATATTATAGCAAGTAGCAACAATAGTTTTTCAGAAAACTGTTAGAATTTAGAAGACATTTGTAGAATTCCCCCCAGAAGCAAATGAAATATTTTCTTTTCTGGTCAAAAAGTCGTATTTTAGACGTGAATGGGGGGGCTCAGAGTGTTGCCACTGGGGAAAGTAGGCTTTAAACATCTTAAAACCGTCTTTGTTTCGGTGAGTAGCGAAAGCGTATTCTTTATTTTTTACTAAAAGACGAGAGGCTGCAGCTACCGGGGACGGGGGTGTGCGGGAAATGGCCGAAAAGTAACACAGCGTTAAGGAGAAGTCCTTACGCTGTGGACCTGACCTGACCAGGGCTAACCGTTAGCCCTGGTGAAGTTATCAGTGTCGATCTGCAATGCAGTCATTGTATTCTCGGTATCAGTTGTACTTTAAATCAGTGGTTCTCAAACTTTTTCGTGCCAAGGACCCCCAAATTGACACTTGTTAGCCCGCGGACCCCCATTTGAAAAGATAAGCCAGGGACCCCCCATATAGAAGATTTTTACGGCTCTCCAGCAGTGATTTCAACCATTTTAATTTCAAGGACCCCCAGTTTGACATGCATTAAGGCTACGGACCCCCATTTAATGGCATTTCTATCTCTGGGACCCCAATTCATATTGTAAAATCCATGTTAATTTAACTCTCAGAGTTACAGACCCATAAGGGTCCATTTGGTTCCATTTGTACACTCTCAGAGTTACAGACCCATAAGGGTCCATTTGGTCCCTGTCCATCATTCAGCTGGAAACCCCCTCAAGTACCCCTGGGGGTCCCCGGACCCCACTTTGAGAACCAATGCTTTAAATGGGACGATAACACACGGGATGTGTGCGCGTTCATAGGGTTTCGTTTAGCTGTTTATTTTTTGTTTGCCAATATTGAATCTTTTATTGGTTTTATTTGGTCTGCGTCGCTTGCCGAGAAGAGCGGCTCTTTAACCACAAGCGACGCTTGTGTGTTTCAGCGAGTGACACCGGACTGTGGAGTGTTTAAGCTGAGAGTCTTAGGTCCAGTGTAAATAAAGTGGTCTCTTATTATTTGGATAGAGGCTGTGTGTGTGTGTGTGTGTGTGTGTGTGTGTGTGTGTGTGTGTGTGTGTGTGTGCTTTACACATTAATATGTTATATGTATGGGCAATTAGAGCAGTGGTAAATATTGTGAAGATATAGCTCAATATTTACCAGCTCACTGTGAGCTTGTAGATCTTATTTTCACAATTATTGCCTCTTTCTTCTGTTATTTGACAATGTGGCCAATGTTTCACCAGTTGTTATAGTATAGTTTGTTGGTTACTTCTGATGCAGTAATGGTCTTTTTTTGTTTTTTTATTGACGTTTTAAAAAATGTCTTAAAAGTCATCTGGGGACTGGGGGACCCCCCCCCCAAAAAAAAATAAAAAAAAATAAAAATAGAACCACTGAATTAGAAACATGATGATGACTGGAATTTTTTTTTTTCTCGTGAAAACGTATGTCAAAGCCTTCCAAATGTCCTCCCATCTTCCTCATCTAGCCTCTTGGATCAAGACTGTCGTAGCTGTATCTTCTCGAGTCTGACTTTTACCTTCGTATCTGCCGTATGATAGATATGCAAATGTCAAAATAGATGAAATACATCTGTGATAGTCTTGAAGACTCTTGATCCAAGGCTATTCCTCATCCAACAGTCGTCATCCTCTTACATCCTCCTCATATTGTTCTTCAACTGGCTTTAGCGGTGAACCTATGTTGGCTACTTAAGCCCATTAAGACCTGAGGCCGGTTCTACAAAATCCTTTCTAAATCAGTAGTTCTCACACTTTTTCAAGATTCTTCAAAAAATAGCAGATGTACAAGCTTGCAACACAAAGTGACACGCTGGCTGCAAGCTTGTAGATCTGCTGTTTTTGAATAGCCAACGCAAACATCTAAAATGACACACTATAAGTAAAGTGTGGGGTCGCCAAAGAATCATAAAATGGTATCGTGGCATAAAAAAGTGTCAAAAATAGCAGATATACAAGCTACAAGCAGATATACATATTTTGATGGTCGTCCTCGGCCAAATTCATATCATTTTGGGGGTCCTTGACATGAAAAAGATTGAGCACCACTGATATAGAAACATACGTTTTTTCAGAATACTGTTGAGATTTAGGAGACATGTAGAATCGGCTTCAGGTCTCAATGGGTTAAACCATTGCGTCCCGCCATTCCAGACCCCGACGTTTGAGAGCCAGTGAGCTAATCTTATTCTAGTTGTTTGTGAGTGTGAGTGGCCCGCCTGCCCGGGCAGTTTGAGTCACGGGGGGTAAGAATAGTTCCAGTGTGGTGGTCTCTAGTGTCTGTTGCGTGGCAAAGAGAGCCTGTGTGTGTGTGTGTGTGTGTGTGTGTGTGTGTGTGTGTGTGCAAAAACACACTCACATTCTACCAAACACACATCTACAGTAAGTGCTGACATTGATACAGCCTGTGCAGCTTTTTTCCGGTTTCTTAATGATTCCCTCTTAAAGGGATAGTTCACCCCAAAAATGTCTATCGATTAGTCACCCCGTGGAGACTTTTTGTCGCATTCATCAACTATTTGATGACCAGCTGACCGGTAGGCAGCGGTTCCGGTAAGAGACACAAAGGAGACTCTTTGTGTCTCCTACCGAAACCGCTGCCGGTCATCCAATTATTGACTTAGGAATGAGACAAAAACAAAAAAATCTCCATGAATTCAAGTCTCCATGGCGTGACTAATTGATAGGAAAAAAAGTCATTTTTGGGGTGAACTATCCCTTTAACGGTCTGATTCCTTAACATTTCCCTTAACGATTCCTATATGTTAAAGAATTTATATAATTTTGGCCTTCAAATTGGTTCTCAAAGGGAGGTCCAGGGACCCTTACAGGTCCGTAACTGTGAGCGTACAAATGGAACCAAATGGTCCATTTGGTTCCATTTGTATGCTTACAGTTGTACAGTGTGTACACTCTCATTCTCTGACAGTGGCCCTCATTTATCAACGCAGCGTATAAACCGGCGTATATTTTTCCATATATTCGGCCGTGCACCAACGTCGAAGTCACATTTATCAAAGGATCCTATACAGCCGATCCTAGCGTATATCAGGTCGGAGCTTTGATAAATCTCACGTCTGAAAACGAGCGTCATTTAAATAACACGCCCTTAAATATTCACAAAACGCCCGACTTCACGACATGAAGAACCAGAATACGACCCAAAAAAAGCATGAAAAGCCCATAAGAAACAGTTTCCCCCGCTCGCCTCGCCGCACACGCCTCTCTCACGCACACGCACACACACGCACACACACGCGCCCTCCCAACTTTGTCTTTCATGTAATCCGTAGCGTAGCGGTACATGAGACTCGGGCGGAATGCAGTGATTCCGTGCCGCCACGTTAATATTGGAGCGTCGGGTTTATATCCTTAACCCAGCCAGATTGTGTAGCCTACATAACTCTCTATGACATAACTCCATAACATAGGACAAGCTACTGTAAGTTTGTAGACCTCACTGTCAGTGAAAAGATGGTCGGGGCTCACGAAAATTCTCTCGCAGAAGCGCTGAAAATAGCAGATCTACAAGCTCACAACGCCTCGCAATGCGACCTGTTGTGAGCTTGTAGATCTGCTATTTTCAAATAGCCAATGCAGCCATGCAGATCTGCAAGCTTAACCGAATGACTGTTAAAGCAGTTTGTTTAAATTAGTTTATAAAATGATATATTTTCACAGGGATTATTTATTAATGTACAGTAGATATACATTTATGAGTGGATTATGTGTCTAGTTGCCTGTCAGACAGTCAGACAATGCTGCTCCGCAGGTCTAGAATGAAATAAACGGGTGCAGCCAAGACCAAGTCAACAACTGGTCTCTACCAGACATGTCATTTCAGCCTACGGTAGGATGAAGCCCACGTCAGGATATATTGATAAATGCCGAAAGGTGCGGTGAACCTGTTCCGGATACGGTTCCAAAATGTGATGGAACCGACTCCGGTTCCTTTAATGTTGTATCCGGTTCTTCCGGTTCTGCATCCCAACCCTATATTTGTGTATTGTGACGGCAGTCGTCTATGATTCATCTATGACGTGCGGCCTTAATATTTGAGCGCGGTTTTCAGCCCGTCAAACGTCAACGCCGTCAAAACATCTGGTTCTCTCTTGGGCACAACATTGTGTTTTCACCACTTATGCCAATATACAAGCTCACAACGGCCCTTTGTGAGCTTGTAGATTGCCTATTTTCACTCTTTTTAACCCATTAAGACCGGGAACGCATCTGTGTAAGTTAAAGTTTTAGCTATAACCATTATTTTGTACTTTGGCAGATATACAAGCTCATAGCTATGAGCTTGTATATCTGCTATTTTTGGGGAAAAAAACAAACATGAAAATGTGTGCAAATCTTTGAATATACATTTGTAACGCAAATCTTTTTTTCTGGGGGTCCCTGGAACAAAATATTTTGAGATGGGGGTCCGTGACCAAATACATTTGGGGTGGTCCTTCACATGAAAAAAGTTTGAGAACCACTGATATTATAGCAACATCATTTTTTATTTTATTTTTTTAAACTGTTAGGATTTAGAAGACTTGTAGAATCCCCAGAAGCAATGATTTAAGTAAAATAATTTAGCTTTAAAAAACTTAACGATTTTTAAAAATAAATTGCAGATCTACCAGTTCGTAGCGCCGCTATGAGCTTGTATATCTGCTATTTTTAAATAGCCCCCCCCAAAAAAATGGTTATAGCTATAAAAATCTAAAATGACACGGCATGCATTCCCGGTTTTAATGGGTTAAACAATATTGCGTGTGTGTGTGTGTGTGTGTGTGTGTGTGTGTGTGTGTGTGTGTGTGTGTGTGTGTGTGTGTGTGTGTGTGTGTGTGTGTGTGTGTGTGTGTGTGTGTGTGTGTGTGTGTGTGTGTGTGTGTGTGTGTGTGTGTGTCTGACCCATATCATCCCAGTTGGAACAGGACTGGCACTGGGGGAGTTGTTTAGGAACAGAAAAGAACAGATGGTTAAGACCGTTGTTGCTGTCAGGACTGTCATTCATTCATTCATGGGGCTGGAGTGGAGGAATCATTGTTATGAGAGAAACCACCTCTATCTATATATGTCTGTCCCAGATCTGATGCGACAAGGATGCCCTTTTTTTTAACCCATTGATAAGACCGGAAAAAGCATCTGTGTCACTTTAACCCAGTAAGGCCTGAGGCTTTAAAAAAAATCCAAATCCGAACAGTTTTAAAAAAAAAAAAAAAACAAGATTTTTCAAAAATAGCCAAAGTGTCCCTGGAACTAAATATTTTGAGATGGGGGGTCCATGGCCAAAAACATATCCTTGACAGTTTGAGAACCACTGATATTATAGCAACATTTCTAAGATTTAAGTTAACAATATTCCCTTTAAAAAAATATATATATTCAAACTAAGATTTGCAAAAATGTTGAAAATATCAGATCTACAAGCTCATATGAGCTTGTAGATCTGCAATTTTTTGAATAGCCAAATGAATCTAAAATGACACAGATGCGTTCCCGGTCTTAATGGGTTAATATAGGTTGATTCTGGAAGGAAAAGTGGCAACATAACAGCCGCTCTGGGTCAATATTTCCGTTAGCCTTGAACAGCAGATAAGACGAGCTAAAGATACACAAATGTTCATTTCAAGGACTCCCGGTTTAATATGCTTTAGGTCAAGGGTTCCCAAACTTTTCCGCGATCCCCAGAAAGATTCATATTTGAACTGCCCCCCCCCACCCTGACAACTAGCTCTTGGAATTGTAAGCATCATTACATTAGTTTGACTCGGTTACACAGATAAATATTGTGAAAATAGCAGATCTACAAAGCTTGTAGATCGGCTATGTTTGCCTCTTTCTTACGTAATATTTGACAATTTGGCCAATTTGGTAATAAAAAGGTCTTAAAAGTTGCACATTAAGCTAATCATCTGGGGACCCCCCAAAATAATTTGGGGTCCCGACGCCCAGTTTGGGAACCAGTGCATTTGGCCACCAACCCCCGTTTGATGCAAGGTATATCGCTGGGACCCCAAACTACACTGTAAAATCCTCAGTGTTCATTTAACGCTGAGAGTGTACAAATGGAACCAAATGGACCCTTATGGGCCCACTATACGTCTTATTTGAATGTGACCCTTATGCGTCCATTTGGTTCCTGTGTCACGTTCCTAATAACGACTGTGTCTAGGTAGTCGGGACCCCCTGGAACCCCCTCAGAGACCCCCAGGGGGGAACCAGTGCAATACAAGAATGAGATAGAGAGTGAAACCTGTGGTGATGAATTTAACACATTGTACACGAGATGGCCGATTACTTTTGAGAGACAGGAGACTAGTAGACATTACGGAGTTTAAGCAATGGACTGCTACGGCAGAGGACTACGGTAACCGGAAATGATCAGCGCTCGATAGATAAACCTGCCGTCGCCGCAGCCTATTTTACTACGCCAGAAGCTACCGTTCCACGTAGTGTCTACAACGTCAAAAATAGGTGAGCTGCATCGACGCGTCACCATGGAAACCAAAAAGGGGTGGGAACCCATCGCCGACGGCTGCTTGCTTAACGATTTTGACTGCTACGGCGATTGCGTCATAGCAGCCGCACTCCGCCTGGCGTCGCCGTACTGAAAAACAGAAAGCTTAAAGTCCCTATTATTTCAAAGGTCAACTTGCTGCCATGGGTTGCCAGATTTGCTTATTATAATTTCCCCGTGAGATTTTATTTGAAAATAGCCGATCTACAAGCTCACAACGCGTCGCATCGCGACGCGTTGTGAGCTTGTAGATCTGCTATTTTCAAATAGCTGATGTATATGTTAAAGTACTCATGTCGGCCCATAGTCGCTTCTGGTTTTCCTAGACCTGGCTGCTTGTTTCTCTCACAGAATCTGGCAACACTGCTTGCTGCCCCACAATTAGTCTGGGAGACTTCGCCTCAGAGCCTGGACAGCAGGGGCGCGGCCACTGCGTTCTGATTCAAATCAACAGCCAATGAAGAAAAGGGGGGCGGGATCCACATGCAGTGGGTGTTGCACATGTAAATAGGAGCGACGGGAAAGCAATTTCTCCTTGAAAAATTGCGGCCGCCATTGTTGTGTACTGCTGTTTGCCTCTCGTCGGACTGTTTTAGACGAGTTGCACAGCTCTCAGACCGGTAAGAGAGCGTAAGTTTACATCCCGCCCACAAATACCGGGGCTCTGGCTCCAGAAGTTTCCTTGCCCCTCCCGTTTGTATGCGAGAGCTGGCGAAAACTTCTGGGAACTCAGATTACCCCATAATAGGCTCTATGCACAGCAGCCATATTATCACTTCCTTCACAGGTGCTACCAATGATACTAATGAAGGCTCTGTTCCATTTAGTGTAGCACAGTGGTTTCCACGTCCCCCATAACTCTGAGAGTGTACAAATGGAACCATTCCATTTGTACACTCTTAGAGTTACACACCTGTAAGGGGCCATTTGGAAGCCCATGAGGGTCCCTGGACCCCAACTGTAGACCCACTGGTGTAACAGAGTGTTTACAGTGGGTCAACATGCACAATATCAGCACCCTGACTCTGTTTGAACAGAATGGAACAGAGCCTTCATTAGTATCATTGGTAACACCTGTGAATGTCTTCATAATATGGCTGCTGTGAATAGAGCCTATACTGCACAGATGATACAGTTTGTATAGGAAAACAGAAATTGATGTAGTTTGTTTTTTTTAGAGTCCCTTTCCCACTACGTTCTAAAGGCTGACCAATGTCTTACTCCCCAGATATTAGGACTCAGTTCTGGAGGAGAGCGTTCCAACGAGGTATTATAGCATGGGGCATGTGAAACGGCGCGTGTGTGTGAACAGAGATGGTTTGCTGTGTGTCATGTTCGTTAACACCCATTCAATCCAGGAACTGCATCTGACATTTTAGATTTCTTTGGCTCAAAAGTAGCAGATATACAAGCTTGTAGATCTGCTACTTTTTTGAAAAATCTTGAAAATGTTTGCAAATCTTTGAATATATATTTTTTAAATCGAACATTTGTAACTCAAATCTTTGCTTCTGGGGAGGGTCCCTGGAACAACACATTTTGAGATGGGGGGTCCGCTGCCAAATACATATCTAAAAGTGTTTTCTAAGTATGTTGCTTGCTGCTAGATCAGTGGTGCTCCAACTTTTCCATATCAAGGACCCCCAAAATGATGGCCACGGACCCCCATCTCAAAATATGTTGTTCCAGGGACCCCCCAGAAGTACAGATCGTAGTTAAAATTGTTAGCTTTAAAACTAGTTAAAATTGTTAGCTTTAAAACATATATATATATATATATATATATTAAAAGATTTGCACACATTTTCCACGATCTTTCCAGATCTACAAGCTCATAGCACGGCACCGAGTGCCGTGCTATGAGCTTGTAGATCTGCTATTTTTGAATAGAGTGATGTTGGTTGTCAGTTGGTGGAGTGTAGTGTCCCGCTAACTAACAGAAGATGCATGGATGTCACCCTTCTGCTGTGCCGTGAAATGACGTCTCATCTGCTACTTTTGTTTTAGGGGAAGGTGTCTTCTTATTTATTTTTTACAATGTCCCGCTTTATTTTGGCACGTTGGAACTTGCTTGTATTTTGGCCACTACGTAATTACCATAGTTTGAGTTTGGGAGCTACAAGTTTGCGTTGTGACTCTTGTGAGCTTGTAGATCTGTTATTTTAGTTGACAAGGATAAAGGAGTGGACCAAGTATGGTCCACTGATGCATGATTGATCGTTCATCTCAGTATCGGCCGATATTTACTTAAAAAATACAATATCGCTAAAATAGGCATCTGCAAATAATCCTCATATGTTTAGCCAATATTTTATATTATAAATTATTTCTGTTTGAATGTGAAGCTGAAAAAGAACAAATAAAAGGAAAGAAGTTGGAAAATTCAAATCTTATTAAGTAAAAATAAATGTTTGATCTTTACTACATGTAAGTTGTCTGAACTAATAGGTGATTGTGCAACAGTAGCCACTGTTTTTCGTAATTCTCCATCTATTCTACACCCAGAATCACAGTGAGTAAGAGGGACAACTTGCTGGGAACCTGTGTTGCAACAATCTGTATTACTATTGACTGATTTGACCATGCAATGAATCGGTTATCGGGCAAAATGTCAATATTTTGCTTCCCTAGTTCGTAGTTCACATGATGCTTGGCCATTCAGAACGAACGCATTCCTATTTCCTTCAGTAGAAAAACATCTCACTATCTTCAGTGTGGGACCATTTATATAGCCAACAATAGCTGTAGCAGAATTCTGGTGACTTTGCAAGCAGTGCATACAGTGTACTTATAGTGAAACTACAACTTGTTATTTATGTGGATCACGTTGAGTTGGCCTTCCAATTATAATTATTTCTGATAATTATTTACTGTACACACAGCGCTGTGTTTTTTTTTACCGCATGCGGTACCTTGACATTTGTTTTGGCAAAATTAACCACTTTTCCAGACGCCGCTGCACGTTTGTGTGCTTAGTGAGGGCAGGTTGAACATGGTTAAAAGAGCAGCATGTGCAACAACGTGGGCACAATGATGGAAATACGAAATTATTTGCTAACTTGCTGTATAGTTAGAGAGCAGGTCAGGGGACCAGTGCCTTGCTCAAGGACACGCTGACAGGACTGACCACACCTACACACGGACTCATTGAATGTAGTGGGGAATTGAACAATAAATATTTCTTTTAGTTTTTACTCATAATTCAAATATTACTCAAATATTAAGTGGTCATTATTTATCATTATAAAAGATTATTATCTTTGATTTGGGAGAAATCAATAAATTCCATCTCGCTATAATTCATATGAACTTAGGCACATGAAATGTCTGTGAGAATCAGTGAGAGCATTTTTAAATTGGGATGGTGTGGCTGGCATTCCACTGATATAATATCATAATATTCCACTGATATCATATATTAGTTTGTTTACAGGACAGTTAAATCTTATCCCTCGGCAACCGGACCACCTATTTTCCAGTAAACATTGTGTTGGCATCTGTAAAGCCTACTTTAGAATCCGTCACGCGATGGTTGTCTTGCCAAAATGCAACTTATTGTTGGCTTGTGTAGTCGAGTTATTTTTGGCAAGCGACACCATACTGCCTCTACTATCACTGCTGCCTTATCACGGTGGATGCTCATTCTAGGTGTGCATTTCCTATAGCGCTCCTCTGTGCAAAAATCTTGAATTTTAAAAACTTCTGAAATTGATTCTTGAACATTTAACTTATAAGCAAGCACTTAAAGACAAGTAAACAAATAACTTCTAATTGTTTTTTTTTACTTTGATGAATTAATATAACATTTTATTTTACCACTTAAGCACTATTCAATCATAATAAATAGCAGATCTACAAGCTCACCATTGTGAATTATATATAACAAAAAAGAAGGTTTTATCCCACAATTCTTGTAACCAATTTTTTCACCCAGTGCCAATTGCCTATGTAATCCTGGGCGCTACTCTCCCTCTGTCAGCCTAGGGAGAGCCCATAACTGAGCACATGCCTCCTTGAGGAGTGAGCAGGCCGCTTCTTATCACCTGACAGGGGGGGGGGGGTTTCCCTGGTTGGACGTAGCGCGTGGAAGGAACACATTATTCCCACCAGTCCCTCCCTTTCCCCTCCATCAGGCGCCCCGGCTGACCAGGGGGAGGCAGTATAGAGACCAGGATTACTGCATGTTTTTTGTGAGGGTACCTGACACAGGGAGAACGTGCAAACTCGCCAACCCCACCTAGGGTATGGGCACTGATGACGCAGAGATCTGCTATTTTTGAAAAGGTTCACCTAACGATATGCCCAAAATAGGGACGCCTGTGGTTAAAAATCAGCAGACATCAACTGCAATAATTGCCATATCAGCCAAACCGATATATTGTTCAGGCTCTAATTTTGTTTGCTTTGTGACACCATCATACGGTATACTATGGAACATACATTGGGCTTACCACATTGCTGCCGCCTTAGCCCAGTGGATTGTTGTAGTAGTAGTAGTAGTAGGTGTTTATACTTCACCGATCTGTCCGTCAGCCCCCGCCCCGCCCCCTCCTCCTCCCCCCCAATGTGTAGAGAGCCCTGACGTCACAACATTTGGAGCGACGCCCACTGCACTCTGGTTGGTTGGGGAAGTGAAACTTGGGGAACTTCCTATGCCTTATTTTTTAGCAAAAATAAAAAATAAAAGCCTGGGAATCGAGGCTAGTTTCTGCCAAACAACGACGATACTGAGAGTGTACAAATGGAACCAAATGGACCCTTACGGGTCCATTTGGTTCCATTTGTACACTCTCAGAGTTACACACATGTAAGGGGCCATTTAGAAGCCCAATGAGGGTCCCTGGACCCCAACTGTAGACCCACTGGTGTAGCAGAGTGTTTCCAGTGAGCCAACATGCACAACATCAGCACCCTGACTCTGTTTGACCAGAATGGAACAGAGCCTTCATTAGTATCATTGGTAACACCTGTGAATGTCTTCATAATATGGCTGCTGTGAATAGAGCCTATTAGTCACTAGTCTAGCAGGTACTCTTACAGGCTGGGGCGGCGCGTGTCAGCATAGGGAGTGTTTGAAATGTTTGAAAATAGCAGATCTACAAGCTCACAGCGCTGCAACGCGTTATGAGATTTTAGATCGGCTATTTTCAAATAGCCTATGTATAAAATAAGGCTAAAGTGGTTAATGTATGTTTTATAATATAATAATTTATACCTGCTTAGTAACTAAAGTTTTCAAATAATTGTAGTGGAGTAAAAGTACAATATTTGCCTCTGTAAATGTATTGAAAATTGGAAATACTCCAATACTCCAAAGTCAAAAATACCTCAAAATTGTACTTAAGTACAGTACTTGAGTAAATGTACTTAGTTATTTTACACCACTGAGTAGGATACAACAGCAGTGACGACACAGAAATGTGTGTGGGGAGGAATCAATTGCATAACAAACGACTACATTGGGGAGAAAAGGGTTAAAAAGAAAACTACCCAACCAACAAAAAAAACATTACAGGAGATTATTTATCTTCTTTCTCTCTAAATGTGTGTGTGTGTGTGTGTGCGCGTGTGTGTACTTAAAATGTGTTAATATGCTTGTTTAATATGAACAGCTGATGTGAGCGTGACCTCATTACTCAGCTAATGGATTCATCTGTCATCTACACATGTCCTGTTTAACACAGAGCATCTGTCCTCCACAAACGCACACACACACACACACACACACACACACACACACACACACACACACACACACTAATGACGGTCAAAGGGCACGGAACATGTCTGTCCTGTTTTTAAAGGGCGTGTAAGTGATTTAAAAAAAAAGAGAAGTTAAAGCTCTATTCTGCTATAGAGTACAGAAGTCCTGACGTCACTCGTTCATCCCCTGGGTCGCGGAAGTCATTTCTCTATGGAGAATAACATTGTGTCATCTTAATATCGTCTCGTATAAGAATTGTGGTCCAAAAATAAACAAACCGTCTCGGCGATATTGTCAGGGAGGAGGTTCTGTATCGTTTATGATAGTCAGTCACTCATATTTGATACAGTCTGTCTATGGCCAAAATTGAACTAATTCGGCGGAAGTAACATTAGCGTTGTGTCACCGTCGGTTGATAGCTGAGAGAGAGATGAAGATGAAGCAGGGACCCCCTCTACATTGTATAACATTGTGTTTCAGATTCAGCTTTTTTTTGTTTACTTGGTCAGCTCTTTTTCCCCTCTACACCAAACACCTCTTTGCCAAAAAATAGCCGATCTGCAAGCTCACAACGCCTCGCAGCGCGAGGCGTTTTGAGCTTGCAGATCGGCTATTTTTGGCTAAAGTTCTCCTCAGAAAAGGGATGCTAGGGTTCAAGTGGTTAAAGTAAAAAAGAAAATCGTGTCACACAAAGATTTGACGGACCCCCTGTAGTAACTCTGAGGACCCCCTAGGGGTCCCGGACCCCCTGTTGAAGACCCCTGCAATAGAGTACTTCTTCAGTAACATGGGTTTCCCTGTCTCTCCAGCTCTTTAGTAAACAGATCATACACCACCTTTTTAAACAAATAGCAACAGGTAGCATTACATGATTAATCTGGGGAGTATTTACAGTACAGTATATGCCACTACAATTATTAGTCACAGTAGAGTGCAGTCAGTGTAATTTTTCCTTCCCTTTTCATGTCAGGGACCCCCAAATTAATGTATTTAGCCGCGGACCCAGAGTAGAAAATATTTTATGCCAGGGACCCCCATACATGATTCGTTTTTGGTTTTAGCTGTATAGCAACTTAAGTTTATCAGAAAACTGTTTTAGAAGGCATTCTTTGAATCGGCCTCAGGTCTAAATGGGTGAACTAATTTAGCTGGGGGGACCCCCTTGAACCCCCTCTGCCCTGGGGTTCCCCGGACCCCCACTTTGAGAAGTACCGAACCAGAGAGTGGAGAGAGAGAGAAAGTCATCATTGTCAGCCACACAAGAGATAAAACAAAGTGAATGTGGAGCATGTTGCTCGGGGGAATAGCAGATCTAGTTCAGCAGAAGTCAGGAACTGGGGCCGCCATTATCCCATTCAATCCGGGAACGCATCTGTGTCATAACCGTTATTTTATACTTTGGGTTATTCAAAAATAGCAGATCTACAAGCTCATAGCGCGGCACCGAGTGCCACGCTATGAGCTTGTAGTTCTGCTATTTTTGAAAAATCGTGTTTTTTTTTTTTTTTTCAAATCTTTGAATATATATATTTATTAAAGCAAACATTTTTAACTCCAATCTTTGCTTCTGGGGGGTCCCTGGAACAAAATATTTTGAGATGGGGGTCCGTGGCGAAATAAATATCATTTTGGCTGATCCTTGACATGAAAAGGTTTGAGAACCACTGATGTTTAGCAACAATAGTTTTTCAGAAAGCTGTTAGGATTTAGAAGACATTTGTAGAATCCCCAGAAGTTTTAAAATGTTCACTTTCAAAAAGATATTTATATATTCAAAGATTTGCACAAATTTTCACGATTTTTCAAAAATAGCAGATCTACAAGCTCGAAGCGCTGCACCATGAGCTTGCAGATATGCTATTTTTGAATAGCCAAAGACATCTAAAATGACACAGATGCGTTCCCGGTCTAAATGGATTAAGCCTGATTTAGCCCATACGTTGTAGCTCACCCCAAAAATAACTCCTGGCATTAATGCTGCACCAAAAACATTGAATATTGTGATGTTTGTGATTTGTTTCACTTCTAAACATCAACTGAGACATTGAGCACGGGTTTCTTTGATGTTCCAAGAGTATCTAAATCAGTTGCCAAAACATCCTTTTTAAAGGATTTAAAGCTCCCTCTGACTGGAACAATCTACCTGTTCATATTCGGTCAATAACATCTCTTCATTTGTTTAAAACTGCGCTGTCCTCTCACCTTGAGATGACCTGTTCATGCTTTGCTTTGACTAAATAATCATTATAACAACAGATCTATGACGCAATGATCCATTTATGTGCTCTGTGTTGTTGTTGTTGTTTGGTTATTGTTGTATGTTTTGTTTTGTTTAATTTGTTTGGTTGGTGATGTTTGAATTGTCTAAATGTATGAATTCTGTATTTTGTAATTTATGGACCCCCTTGAAAACGAGATGCTTCATCTCAAGGGGTTGATCCCAATGATGTCAATGAATCGTGAAACATGGTGCTTAATCTCTTGACCATTAACTAATTATTTACCACTGGGGCGGCAGTGGCTCAGGGGTAGAGCGACCGGATGGCAACCGTGAGGTTCCCAGTTCGATCCCGGGCTCCCCCAGAGTAGTGTCGAAGTGTCCTTGAGCAAGACACTGAACCCCTAATTGCTCCCGATGAGCAGGTTGGTGCCTTGCATGGTTTCCTCCGCCATCGGTGTATGAATGTGTGTGTGAATGGGTGAATGTAATGCACAATCTATTTAATGCTCTTTGGATAAAAGCGCTTTATAAATGCACCATTTACCATTTTATTTTACCTGTTGTCAAAAATTGTTAAGTGGTCAAGAAATGTCAGAAATATCGACAATCTACCGACTCATAATGCGTCCCATCGCTGTTAGGATTTAGGCATTTGTAGAATCCCCAGAAGCAAAGATTTGAGTTTAAAATGTTTGCTTTAATATATATATTCAAAGATTTGCCAAAACAAAATCACAATTAAAAAAAATAGCAGATCTACAAGTCACTCAGCAAATGCCTAGATGTTATATCTAGGCATTGATATATCTGATGCCATTAGGGATGCACAAAATAGCCATCTTTTTTGGCCAATAAACAACTATATCAACCTATATTGGCCGATAACATCATTTCCATGGTAATATTATCGACCAATATCGATGTTGGAATTTAACTAATCATTTTCCATGGTTATATTGACCGATATCAATGCAGAGATACCGACATTTGTGCAAATCTTTGAATATACTGTGTATATATATATATATATATATATATATATATATATATATATATATATATTTTTTTTTTTTTTTTTTTTTTTTTTGAAACAACATTTTTAACTCAAATTTTCAGAAAACTGGAATAAGTGTTGTGATTTAGAAGACCTTTGTAGAATCGGCCTCAGGTCTTAATGGGTTAAAGCAGATAACTTGCTCTCTTGCATTGCCCTCTGTGTGAAAGTGGAGACTTGCCGAAATCACCCATAAAATGCTCGAAAAAGTACAGAAGCAAATACAGAAGTGTTGCTGTGTCTTTGGCTGCACAAAAACACAAACTACCCTCTGCTTCTCCTTTGGTTGAACAGTGAGATGTTGTTCGTGTCGCAGCACACAACCTACATTCAGATTCTGCTGATTTACAAGCACTCAGTCTCTGTTGGATATTGTTGTTGTCAGGCGGAAACCATGTATCTCCATATTTCAACTTAACCCATTAAGACCTGAGGCCGATTCTATGAATGTCTTCTAAATCCCAACGGTATTCTGAAAAAAACATATGTTTCTTTATCAGTGCTGCTCAGACTTTTTCATGTCAAGGACCCCCAAAATTATATGTATTTGGCCGCGGACCCCCATCAAAATATTTTGTTCCAGGGACCCCCCAGAAGCAAAGATTTTAGTTAAAAGTGTTCGCTTTAAATATATATATATTCAAAGATTTGCACACATTTTCACAAATTTTCAAAAATAGCAGATCTACAAGCTCGTAGCGCGGCACTCGGTGCCGCGCTACGAGCTTGTATATCTGCTATTTTTGAATAGCCCAAAGTGTAAAATAATGCTTTTTAGCTCAAATCTAAAAATGACACAGTTCCAGGTCTTAATGGGTTAAAAGTAACGCCTTTGGACATACAAGGATTCTAACCCGACAGCGACAATAATTATGTGGGATGACTGCCTGTTTTATAGCCTGCCTGACCTGAATGTTTCAATGTTAACGGCCTTGGCTGCATGGTGGGAAGAGTAAGGCAGACAGACAGCACTGTATCAGGATAGAATTCTAACATGATCATCACAACTAGTGTTGCCATGTCCGCTTGAGTATAAGCAACTTTGGGCTTGTTTTTCTGTAAAGTTGCTTGTAAATATTGCTATTTTGTTTTAATGGTTAGGAAGCCATTTGTAGAATTCCTCTGATGTTGTTTTTTTGGGCTTGTTTCTAAAGTGTAGTTGCTTATCTGGGCTTGTTTATAGTTGCTTATTTGGATTTGTTTCCTAGTGTTGTTTAAACCAGTGGTTCTTAAACATTTTCATGTCGAGGACCCACAAATGAATATGTAATTGTCAACGTATCCCCATATGAGAATATTTTGTTCCAGGAACTCCGGTACCAGATTTGTGTTGTTAACTTAAAGCTTTTATAAATATTTCAAATATTTGCATTTTTCACTTTTTCCCCAAGATTCTTTTGAAAATAGCAGATCTACAAACAGGGGAAAAAAGTATTGTTTACAGTTTTAATTAAAGTGCTAATGTGGCCTAGTCACTTCTTTTGGTTGCTTATTTCTCTTGCAAAATCACTAGTCACAACTAAGCTGAGAACCTGTTGCAAGCCAAGTTTCCCATCTGGGATAATAAAGTGACTGGGCTGTTTAGGTGCTTACTAAGAAGGTTCTGGTAGAATGCCTCGTGGGGTTTCTCACAAAATGACTTATTTCTTGTTTTCTTGGTTAACCACTTTAACTCTATTCTGGGGCAACCATTCGGTGAAAACGGCAGATCTACAAGCTCACAACAACATTGTGAGCTTGTAGATCGGCTATTTTCGGGGATGATATTTAGAAAACAGGAGGGGGCCTAGTATTGAGCCCTGGGGGAACTCCTGTCAACTAAGGTTTAAGTGGTTAAATGAATAAAAAATAAATAGACTTGAAATGATCAAAACAATAAATAAAAAGAATACGGTGTAACTTCTGTCTCTTTCTCTCTCTCCATCAGGATCGATGGGGAACCGGAAAATGGCTTCTCCAGAGGTAGGGCCTGACACAGTCGCAATGCCTGTTTTTGGCAACACAACACAGTAGCTATATTGGAGAGACAAATTGGGGTTTAGGGATGTTGCTTTCTTCCTGTAAAGCAAGGGTTCCCAAACTTTTCAGGCCGCGACCCCCAAAAAATAATCATATTTGAACTGGGGACCACAATTACTTGGACTTGCAGGCATTACATTTAGTTTGACTCGGTTTCACAGATAAATATTGTTAAAATAGCCGAGCTACAAGCTCACATCGCCTCGCACTTAGCTTGTAGTTCGGCTATTTTCACAATGTTTGCCTCTTTTTTTACGTAATGTTTGACAATTTGGACAATTTGGTATTAAAAAGGTAATTAAAGTCATTAAATAAAAAACATTTCTCTTTAGAAATGTGCAGATACCCTGTATATACTTATACTGTATGTTGGCTTGTAACAATGTTGCACATTAAGCTAATCAAAATAATTTGGTGACCCCCTTGGGGAGTCCCGACCCACAGTTTGGGAACCACTGCTGTAAAGTATCTCTGAATTACCACATACAGTAAGCATGAAGGTGTATTTTCCAATGATGTGTCATTCTTTCATTAATTGAGGGTGTGAGTTTGCCCTGATGCTGCCAAACACAGCAAGTTGATGCTCGTCTGTCATGAGGTGTTGTCTGAAAGTGATATAGCTGTAAGATACACGTATATCTAGAGCTGTCACCATTACAAATTTAAGTTGACGATTAACCCATTAAGACCTGAGGCAATTCTTAAAAATGTTTTCTAAATCCTAACAGTTTTTTGAAAAAAATAATAAAAAACAATGTTCAAGATTTTTCAAAAATAGCAGATCTACAAGCTCATAGCGCCCACGCTATGAGCTTGACACACCCTTTTCACATTGGCCTATTTTAGCGCCACCAGGAGGCCACAATTTTTCTAGTTAATATTTGAAAATGTGTGAACATTTTAACATGAAAACAAGTATTATCCCCAACGACTATTATGCAAAAATAATTGCAACTACCGGTATCTCAAATAATTGCGATTATGTAATAATATAATGTAATAATAGGCCTACGTAGGCCTGTCACAGGCCTACGTAATCCTTTTAGAGGAGAATATTTCAATCAAGTATTTTGCTGAAATTAATCATTGTTGCCCTCCAAATGAATAATTCTTGCCCTGAAATTGCTAATCGGTGTTCCCAAACTACTTGTTTTTTTAAGCAATAATCCAGAGAGGGAATGCTTATAACAACGAGGTATTGGCAGTGGTGTGCGTAACAGCTTACATAATACATGACCTTCAGTGTATTATTGCAGTTATACCACAGTTTCACTAAGGATTTATGATTAGAAAAGTGAAAAAAGGCAAAGAAAAAGGTTGCTAGGTTACAGGTAATGTAAACAAGGTTGGATGCGTTAGGAGGAGCACTATATGGACGGATATTCTCATTAGAATGCCTCTCAGCCAATCAAATTGCAAGGTTGGAACTAGCTAATATGTATATAGTATTGAGCTTGTATTGATTAATGATGCTACTCCTATTCCCTGCTAAGCCCTATAGATATTAAAATGCTGGATCTACAAGCTCAGAACATGTCGTGTGAGCGTGCTCTATTCTTGCCTATTTTTGCCTGTATTGACTTGCCCAAAATAGGCGTGCAAGGTTGAAAGTGATTAAAGTTGTGAATCATTGTAAATGCGCTGCCTTCCTCTCAGGTCAGACACGCTATTTTCCCCCCAAAAAAATCTCAATTAACCCATTTAGACCAGGAAAGAACCTGTCATTTTTTTTATTTTTAGCAAAAAAACATTTTATACTTTGGATATTAAACAATAGCAGATATACAAGCTCATAGCGTGGCACCGAGTGCCGCGCTATGAGCTTGTATATCTGCAAAAAGAAAATGTCACTTCGAAAATTTGTGCAAATCTTTGAATATATATTTTTTAAAGCAAACATTTTTAACTCTTTGCCTCTGGGGGCTCAAAATATTTTGAGAGGGGTGTCCGCGGCCAAATACATATAATTTTAGGAGGCCCTTGACATGAAAAAGGTTTTAAGCACCATTGATATACAGCAACATGTTTTTTTTCTTCAGAAAACTGTTAGAGATTTAGAGGACATTTGTAGAATACCCTAGAAGCATAGATTTAAGGTACAAATGTTCGCTTTAAAACATTTATATATTCAAAGATTTCCACACAATTTCATGATTTTTCAAAAAATAGCAGATCTACAAGCTTGTAAGCTTGTATATCTGCTATTTTTTAATAGCCAAAGAAATCTTAAAATCATGTGTGGAACCATTTATGGGTGTCCACGGCCAAATACATATTCATTTTGGGCTCCTTGACATGAAAAGGTTTGAGAAGCAAGTGCTCTACATGACTTGGGCAAAGCCAAAAAAAGAAACCAACAAAAAAAGTGTGTGTGTCAGCCAAATCCAAGAATTCCCGGAACTTAGAACTCAAGCCTCCATTGAAATGGATTCCAGTCACACTGCAGTTTGAATGCATGTGTTTACAGCGTTAACATGGACTCAAGACAGTTGCTTGTTGACAAGCTGTCAGAAGTGTGTGCAACACAGTCTCCTGTTGCGTAAAGTCAATGTTGACTCAGTCAGCTCTGAAACAAGAGAAGCAGCTTCACTGCAAACACACACACACACTACTCTACTCTCCATGTTCTTGTGTGTTTGTTTTGGTCACCTCGCTCCTGACATTTTTCATTTCACATTATTTATGTTGCTTCAGCCCTTATTATAATAATGGTAATAATAACCATATTGTCGTCGTTGTCATTATTGTTATTGTGACAAAGTATACATACCACATTGTACCATAAATATGAACCATATTTTTTACACTTTAGGTATAAGAACAGCCCTATTTTCTAATTACTTTTTTGGTAGCTGTAGATCAGCTGTTTTGATTGTATTTAGATTGATTTATTTTAGTCTTGAATTATTATTTGACAGTGTTCTTTTCTTTTTCTCATGCTAATAGGTCAAACAGCCACTGATAAATGTGTACAGTCATTATAGAAAAGCCGCAGTGGAATGTGACAGAGTCTTTAATAACTGTCATTAAAACAGTCTGTGTCCATGCTTGTCTTGCTAGATGCCTGGTTCTTTAGTACACTTACAGTGGTTCTCAAACTTTTTGTTTTGGCTCAGGTCATGCCTGTAAATGACTTTTTTCATTCACGGCATCACTGAATTATGTTGTTACTTTATATTACCTCACATTTATTTAATATTACGGTACTTAAATATGTAAATCTTTCCCAGAGACACAGTATGTCACAGGGAAAATGCAAGAGAACATCCATTTCCATTGCATTTAAACTACAGCATCCCTATTCTGGGGTCAACATTTGGCAAAAATAGCCGATCTACAAGCTCACTCGTTCAATCTTACGTTGTGAGCTTGTAGATTTGCAATTTTTGGCCAAAAAGATTTGGTGTAGATCGAAAAAGATCTTAATGGGTTCATAATTGCCATTAAACAGTGTGTGTCCAATGCTTCTGTCCCGCTAGATGCCTGGTTCTTCAGCCAACGCCCAGAGCATGAAGAAGACCATCGGTCATCGTGGGGTGGAGACCACCACAGGAGAGACCACCTATAAAAAGGTCAGAACACACAGGAAGGGAGGGGGTCGGTGACACCGGTGTGGATTCTAACATGAGCCCAGGCTACAGATGACAGCATGCATCCTAGATTGTTTACAATCAAGGCTTTTGATCAAAAATGTTTAGCTTCAGTGATTTCAGCCACAAATGAATTGATTTCACTTTGTGTGTTTTCTATCAAAACGGATGATGACGACTGTAGCTTGTGTCAATATTCCTAATCTGCAAAACATATTTGAATGAACAAAAATTTGCCAACTAAAATTGGATGCAACAATTCACTAATTTGAACTCCTCCATTTTCCCAAGATTGATGGATGAAAATATACAATTTATGCAAATATCATGTTTTGGGTTTATTTAGAGAGGTATTGGGTATTTGCCCCAACAGAACACATTTCTGCAGGCTAGCCGAGAACATACAACCAGCACTCGAAACGGAAGCATTTGATTTGATTTTGGCCAGAGATGATTTCTTATTACATTTTTTCTTGCAAAATTATAACATTGTATTTGGACAATATGTAATTGTTAGTCCCACCAAAATATTGCAATAAACACTGTTATTGTGAAACTCTTTTATGTAAGTTCTTTTAACTCTCTCAGTGCCACACAACGAGATATCCCAAGTTTTTTCTGAATGCCCTCAGTGCCAAGAACAAAAAATCTCGAGTTAAAAAAAAAAAAAAATGTTCAGAACCCAAGATATCATTATCTGAAGATTTGCAGCTCCATCCACTCCTTGTTTAACGTATAACTGAAAAAGGCTGTATCTCGCTCCTAAGCACTTTTTTTTTTACTTACTAAAACATTGCTGGGACCGTATGAACATATTTTTTTATTTCATTGGCACTGAGCGAGTTAAATTACATATTTTATACACATACTGTATGCACATGATATGTACGGTATATCATTCAAAAGTGAGCGTGTGTGCAATGATGTCACGGAAAGATGGTGACACAATATCATCAGACATATAAAAAATCAACACAGGCTTGGCTTATCCACTGCACTATTTCCACCAAAAACACATTTAAAATGAGTTGAAGTAATACAATTGTTGAATTTTAATCAGTGACTAATTTATATATCGTCGTTGTAGGGCGTAAACCTCATATCTCCATATTTCAACATGTTATGCTTTTTCATAAATTAAAGGAGTAGTTCACCCAAAAAATGACTTATTTTCTATCAATTACACACCCCATGAAGCCTTGAATTCCTGGAGATTTTTTAGTTTTTGTCGCATTCCTGAGCCAATAAATTGATGACCGTCTGAGTCTCCTGTAGGAGACTTGTGGAGTGTCCTACCAGAGACATAAGCATCTTTCTCCCAGCATCAAATTATTGTCTCAGGAATGCGACAAAAACTAAAAAATCTCCAGGAATTCAAGGCTTCATGGGGTGTGTAATTGATGCCCTACTTCTTTAATGCCCTACTGTACTTCATCATACAAGATAGTCCATGAGCCAGAGCCCCAAAATTGAGCAATGATTATCGAAAGAGTGGGCAAAACCATACCTATATTAAATTGTTCATAGGGTCAATATAAGTAAATAAATATATGATAACCTTTCCACAGGTGTAGCTTTTTCATAGTTATCACACATTTTGTTATTTTCCCCATACGTACATGACAGGTGAAAAAATGACAACATTTTAAAAAGAGTTATCATAATGAAACTTCCTCAGTTGATTACTTACATGAAGACAATGATTTATCGTATTACAAGTTTTCTGAAATTGTATATTTAAATGTGCAAATTAGGCATTAGGAAAATATGCCCAAATTTGCATAACTTTCCAGAATCAACATTGGAACATTGGACAAAGCCAGAGTCAACATTCTTATTTCATTTTGTTAAGATGTTGGAGTCAAAGGTTTTTAACAAGGGAATATTCAATTTCTGGCTCAATTTTGGGGCTCTGGCTCATGGACTAAATGCCTAATTTGCATATTTAAATATACAATTTCAGAAAACTTGTAATACGATAAATCATTGTCTTCATGTAAGTAATCAACTCAGGAAGTTTCATTATGATAACTCTTTTTTAAATGTTGTCATTTTTCACCTGTCATGTACGTATGGGGAAAATAACAAAATGTGTGATAACTATGAAAAAGCTGCTCCTTTGGAGAGGTTATCATATATTTATTTACTCGTATTGACCCTATGAACAATTTAATATAGGTTTGGTTTTGCCCACTCTTTCGATAATGAAATCTTGTCTGGCTTATGGACTAAAAATGGAGCGCAAAATAACTGAAAATAGCCACTAAGTGTTTTCAAAGTAATGATAAAAAAGGAACGGTTTTGGACATGACGAGGTTTACACCCGACAGCAAAAATTGGTCAGCGTGTCCCATCAGGGCGTCCCAGCACTCATGGCCTCTGTCCTATCCCTCTCCAGACCACCTCGTCTGCCCTGAAAGGTGCCATCCAGCTGGGCATCACGCACACGGTGGGCAGCCTCAGTCAGAAGGCAGAGAGGGACGTTCTCATGCAGGACTTCGTGGTGGTAGAGAGCATCTTCTTCCCAAGGTTAGTGCATACCTTCGACCAGTGGTGGGAAAAAGTACTTCTTTTTTTTTACTTGAGTAAAAGTATGAATACTGCAATGTAGAAATACTAAGTGATAGTCTGGAATTAAAGGTAGGGTAAGTGATATTTTTTGGTTAAAACAAAAAGTATTTTGTTTAAAGGTTAAAATACTATATTCTGATGGTAATCATTGCTATAGATGTCTCCCTGTCTCTCCAGCTCTTTGATAAACAGAAAATACATTTTTCGGTAGGTGTCAAAATCTCAGCCAATCAGGAGAAAGTACCCATTTTTAAGCTTAATTTGTATAGTGTTCCAGTTGCAATTTTGTCTGCTCATTTCTTAGTGTCATCACTTCCAATTTCACTTGTTTAATCTATATCCTGATTGAGTTCTCTGCCCTGGTTGGATAAAATTGGAAATGGAACTGAAACGAAAATGCATTTTCTGTTTAATAAAGAGCTGGAGAGACAAGGAGACTCCTAATGGTGAACAAACACTCTATAGCAATGAGTACTATCAGAATATAGAGCTATTTAACTATTATTTTAACCAACGCAAATCACTTACCCTACCTTTAAACATGTACTTATTGGTATTGAAATTTGCTTAAAGTACCAAAAGTAAAAGGTACTCATTATGCAGAATGTCCCATTTCACATGTTTTCAACTGTATAAAATGTATGCAAATCTTTTGAAAATAGCAGATCTACAAGCTCACAATGCGTCGCGATGCAACGCATTGTGAGCTTGTAGATCGGCTATTTTCTAATGGCCGAAATGTATGTGGGGCTGAAGTGATTAATGTATGTTTTGTATTAATGATCAAAATCTACAAAGTAACTAGTAACTAATGCTTTCAAATAATTGTTGTGGAGTAAAAGTACAATATTTGCCTCTGAGATGTAGTGGAGTAGAAGTAAAAGTACAGAGAACTGGAAATACTCCAGTAAAGTAAAAATGCCTCAACATTAGTAGTTACAGTACTTGAGTAAATGTACTTAGTTAGTTTACACCACTGCCTTCGACAAAGAAACTGCACCTGGTATGACGGGGCTTTCCCAGGCGACGTGTACACGACCAGATCAGAAAACGACAAAGTGCCGTTTGCGTTCTCACCTATTCTGCGTTTACACGGAGACGCAAAACGGTGATTGAAAACGCATGCGTAGAACCACTTCCATTCTACTTCCTATCACAGTTGTTTGTTTACACCAACGTAATAGCATATGCGGCGTGAGCCATGACGTCACACGTTTTGCGGTTTCCCCCGTACCGCCTGTTTACATGGAGACAACGAGGTGGAGCGTTTTCAAAGAAGGGGGTTTCACTGTGGTGTGCGGTTTCAACCCCCGAAAATGCTGTTGCCGTCTCTAAACCAGTGGTTTTCAATCCTTTTCATATCAAGGTCCATTATCAAGGTCCATCGGCATTTGAGCCACGGACCACCATTTTATGAGATTTAGCCTCTCAGACCCACAACTTTTATTAGGTATTTTGTTATCGTTGGATACGATAATTCCATGCTGTATTGATATACCATAGGAAAGATAACAGGTAAATGTTGATCAAAAATAACAATTCTTTAACTCATTCCCTGCCAGACTTATTTCTGGCTGTGTTTGCCCACTGCCAGCGATTTAGTGTTTTTTATAACTTTAAAAAATTCACATTTTTTGTTTCCCATTATGATCGCAAGTGCAATCGTTTCTAAACACACAGGCGAGTCGTGCACGCTGCTCAAACAACAAACATTGCGGTCGGGGCGGAGTCTCTCTCCTCCAGCCCAGTGTAAAAACACCATGTTTCGCTATGTAAACGGAAAACTTACTTACTTTTTCCACCTCGCCACAGACCTCGCTAAATCCCTTATGATCGCGTGTTCAACTGTTTGTAGACACACAGGGTAGTTGTGTGAGTGGCCCAGAAAAGACATTTTCAATCGGCGACATTCCATTTTGCAGTAGTAGCAGTTTCAAAACAGCGTCGCTAAACAGCATTCCACGGCGGAGAAATGCAAAGCCGAGAAAATACAGTTATAGGGCGGGACCTAAACAGGAAGCGGACGGAACCGAAAATCTTCGATTTGACATATTTCCGTATCCGGGTGTGCTACAATGAAATGTGTCACTGCGAGAGATGAAGGACCTTGAGATCTTGTTTTAAAAAAATCTTTTGCAAAATTACGTTTTTTACGTCAGTGGCAGATTTGGTAATTGGAAAAAAATATGTTTTTTACGTCAGTGGCAGTGAATGAGTTAATTGAGTAATGCAGATGTTTAACAATAATGTAACTCTTGAGTGTAAAAATGAAACCAAATGGACCCGTAAGGGTCCATTTGGTTTCATTTTACGCTCTCAAGAGTTTAAAGATCTATAAGGGGTCCATTTGGTCACCAACTCTCCATCATTTAGCTGGGGACCACCTGGAACCCCCTCAAGGACCACTGGTGGTCCCCGGACCACCGGTTGAGAACCACTGGTCTAAAACGGAAGGCACATCTGATATTTGATTCAGCCGTTTTCTCTAGAGACAGCCAACTCCCTTTTTAACTCACTCCCAGCTCACATTAAAACAAAAAGCTTGAAATTAAATAATGACTCAAGCAGGAAGTCCGGTGCACTTCCCCTTTCTTGAGATTCCAACTCCCTTTTCTGTGAAATTTCTTGACCTCCAACTTCCCAGTAAATGACTACATTGACGGTCATCGTTGGTCACCGCTCACCAGGTCATTCAGTTCACTTAGTTTCTCAACTAGTGGAAAGAAAATCAATCATGTTCCTACATTACTAAATGCATGGTCGGGGACCACATTTAGACCACCAGTGGTCCACGGACCAGCAGTTGAAAATGCTTGCTATAATGGAAACTGATATTCTGTGATATACTTTCCCATAATATGACACAATTTCTTTAATCAAGTGCATGTGAGTGATGGCTTGTGATATGCTTTTTTTTGTGTGTGTGATAAATTGAGGGGATGTATCTTTTTTTGGGTAAATCCAGTGCTACTGAACACCCTTTACGTCTGTGTGTGGGTTTTACAAATATCGAACCAATGCAAAGTATTAAAAAAGCACTTCCGACTAAACCTCCTAACTCCACTGGATCCTCAAACGGTCGGATTGATTGGAAGGACTAAGTCAGACGGAAAAAAAACCTATATCCACATTAATGGTCAAAAACCACTTGAGCTGTATTTGGGTAAAGTGATGATAATATAAAGGACACATTCAAGTATCTGACAATGTATAAAGTCACCATACCAACTTTGATGAGATAGTATTGTGGTTTTCTAAATACATGTTTATTTTAGATTTCCTGAAAAGTTGATATTTTGGACATAGCTGGTTTCTGCCCGTCAGCAGAGACATGTAAGGTGCTATGAAGTAACAATGTAATTCAGAGGTGCTGTGGGTGATAATTAAGCAATATTACACGAGAGGGTGTGCTTTACCGTCATTATTGGCACACCAGTGATGCGGTCAGGAACGAGGCGGAGCCAAGTTCCGCGAGCATCACTGAAGTGCCAATAATGTAGGTAAAGCACACCCTCGAGTGTAATATTGCGATTATACAACAGTTACCAACAAAACACATCCACATGTATTCATATTGTGGGGCAATTCATAATAAAAATGTTTAGCTATTACCCGTTTCCCTGTAAAGAGAATAGGGATGTCCGATATTATCGGCCTCCCGATATTATCGGCCGATATTAGCATAAAAGTTGATATCGGGAAAATATCGGTATCGGTTTTTGAAAAAAAAAAAAAAATTTTTTTTTTTTTTTTTTTTTTTTGCTTTATAAATAAGTTACAGGAGTTCTTACTGTATATGGTCTGTGTGATATGAAATTTGAGCTTACCCTAATCACAATAATCCCCGCATATATCGGTATCGGTAATTAAGAGTTGGACAATATCGGTATATCGGTTATCGGTAAAAAAGCCAATATCGGACAACCCTAAAAGAGAAGAGTTTATTTGACTGAGACATTAAATAGTCCCTGTAGCAGCGCTCTGAGGCACCGTCTCATCAACACAGCTGATTCCAATAGGCTATATGCTCCGTCTTACGACCGTGTCACATGGCCAAAATAACTGATCTACAAGCTGACAACGCGCCGCGATGGCGACGCGTTGTGAACTTGTAGATCGGCTAAGTCAAAATTAACAACATTTTAACAGTCCATTTTGCATAGCTGTTTGTTCTCCGGTGGCGGCGGTGGGTCAGGCTACTGTCTGTCTGTCTTCCTACCGTGGGACAGCGTGACGTCACAGCACAGCTGTGCCATATATGGTCTAATCAGGTGTGGACTGCAGTGCGGAGTGATTTATTAATGTGATTAGGCCCGTGCTATCATGCTGGTTTGAAGAACGGCTAGATAGCTATTTCAACAAATCAGATTGCTTGGTCGGAACTACCTGTTGTATAATGTTTTTTATACAAGGGTGCCCTGAACCAAAAACGTATGAGAAACCACTGTGTTGCACACCTGAACAGCATTACACCAAATCTGTGTGCAAATAACTGTTAGCAGTTTGATTCTTTCACCTGACTGACGTTTTCTTGTTTATCTCTCTCTCTGTGTCTCTCTCTCTCTCCATGTTTCCAGTGAAGGTAGTAATTTGACTCCGGCTCACCACTACAGTGACTTTCGTTTCAAGACGTACGCTCCCATTGCCTTCCGTTACTTCAGGGAAATGTTTGGCATCCGGCCGGACGACTACTTGGTCAGTTCTACACCTCAACAACTGCACATTTTTTGTCAACAACAGTTTGATTGAAATTTGTATTAGGCAAAAAGAATGTAAAACATCACAGCTACATTTATAATACTGTCTAAAAGGTCCGTCCAAAAAAGTCCTTGCGGACTTGTTTCTGATGAGGTCCTTGGTATTCATTTCATAGACATATATAGTAGCAACCAAACAGTTCAATAACATAAAAATATACAGAGAAAAAATAACACTTTGTACAGCATTTTATATATATATATATATATATATATATATATATATATATATATATATATATATATATATATATATATATATATATATATATATATATATATAAAATATAATATATATGGTACTAGCTCCTCTTTTGGCCTCCAGAAAGATGTGTTTTTAGGGCTGTTTTAAATGAGCCCAGTGAACTGCATTTTTTGAGGGATGGGGTTAGACTATTCCATACCTTGGTGGCTGTGCTGTAGTGAATGAATTGTTTTTGTGAATGAACAGTAGTGAATGAATTGTTTTTATAGACGATGATGATTATTTTCATAGCTGTTATTGCATCGAATCCGAGAAGAGCGTTTTCGATTTTTGATTATAACAATGCATCGATCAACCACTTTCAATTCAATTCATCTATGCTCTCTTGATCAATTGAATACATAGGTCCACCATGGAAACAAGTCCCCATGACTTTTTTGTGTTATCCTTTTAGCCTAAATGTTTTACTGTACCTCCGTGCTGTACAAGCAAAAATAGCCGATCTGCAGCCTTGTAATCTGGATGCTGGGGGTTCAAGTGGTTAACCCATTAAGACCTGAGGCCGATTCTACAAATGTCTTCTAAATCCTATCAGTTTTCTGAAACACTTATGTTGCTATAATCGGTGGTTCTCAAACTTTCTCATGTCAGGGACCCCCAAAATTGTATATGTATTTGGCCGTGGACCCCCATCTCAAAATATTTAGTTCCAGGGACCCCCAGAAGCAAAGATTTGAGTTACAAATGTTAGCTTAAAAAAATATATATATACTATACAAAGATTTGCACCCATTTTCACGATTTTTCAAAGCTCATAGCGCGGCAGTGCCGCGCTACACGAGCTTGTAGATCTGCTATTTTTGAATAACCAAAGAAATCTTAAAATGACACATGGCTTAAGCGATTATTTTCTCGAAATGATTTGTTTAAATCGGTCAGTTTGATGAAGCGTCGCGTCCTCCTGACGACTCTTGTCTGCCCCCTGCAGTACGCTCTGTGTAGTGAGCCTCTCATAGAGCTGTCCAACCCCGGGGCCAGTGGCTCCGTGTTCTACGTGTCCAGCGACGACGAGTTCATCATCAAGACCGTTCAGCACAAAGAGGCCGAGTTCCTCCAGAAACTACTGCCCGGCTACTTCATGGTAAGACCCACTACCATTCAACGAAACAAATCAGACATAATGGTGCCCTTGATATGTGTCCTTTAGGGCAATGGTTCTCTTTTAAGACTTTTAAGACCTTTATAATACTTAAATAAGAAAGAAAGAAAAGACCATTACTGCATCAAAAGTAATCAACAAATTCTACTATAAAAAAAACCTGTCCAAATCTGCCACATTTTCCAATAATAAAAGAAAGGCAATTTTTACTTTTCTGGAGTATTTCCTATTTTCAATACTTTTGCTTCTACTCCACTACATCTCAGAGGCAAATATTGTACTTTTACTCCACTACAATTATTTGACAGCTTTAGTTACTAGTTACTTTGTAGATTTAGATTATTATCACAAAACACACATTACCCACTTCAGCCCCATATATATATATTTCGGCCATTTGAAAATAGTCGATCGACAAGCTTGTAGATCTGCTATTTTTAAAAGATTTGTATACATTTTGAACTTGTGAAATGGGACACTCTGCAAAATGAGTACTTTCTACTTTTTCTACTGACAGTACATTTTGATACCAAGACTTTTGTACTTTTACTCAAGTTTTTTACTCAATTTTGAATACCTTACTGATACTGATACTTTTACTTAAGTAAAACACTGTGAGTTCTTCTCCCACCCGCTGTGCCTTTTGCCAGAACCTGAACCAGAACAAGCGCACGCTGCTGCCCAAGTTCTACGGGCTGTACTGCGTGCAGGCGGGGGGCAAGAACATCCGCATCGTGGTGATGAACAACCTGCTGCCGCGCGCCGTCCCCATGCACCTCAAGTACGACCTGAAGGGCTCCACCTACAAGAGGCGGGCGTCGGCCAAGGAGCGCGAGAAGCGCGTGCCCACCTACAAGGACCTGGACTTCATCCAGGACCTGCCCGACGGCCTGCTGCTGGAGGCCGACAACTACAACGCCCTGAACAAGACCATCCACAGAGACTGTCTGGTGAGAGGGAGGGGGAGAGGTAGGGAAGGATGGGTAGAAAGAGAGGGCGAGGGAGGCAGAGAGATGGGGGGAGAGAGCGAGAGAGATTGAGGGGAGGGAGAGAGAGACACATAGAGGGGGAGACTAGAGAGAGAGAGAGCGAGAGGATTCAATATATCAGTGGTTCTGAAACTTTTTCATGTCAAGGACCCCCAAAATTATATGTATTTGGCCACGGACCCCCCAGCTCATAGAGCTTTTTGAATAGCCAAAGTATACAATAATGGTTAACCCATTGAGACCTGAAGCCGATTCTACATGTCTCCTAAATCTCAACAGTTTTCTGAAAAACGTATGTTTCTATATCAGTGGTGCTCAATCTTTTTCATGTCAAGGACCACCCAAAATTATATGTATTTGGCCGCGGACCCCCATCAAAATATTTTGTTCCAGGGACCCCCAGAAGCAAAGATTTTAGTTAAAAAATTTCACTTTAAAAATATATATATTCAGAAGATTTGCACACATTTTCACGATTTTTCAAAAATAGCAGATCTACAAGCTCATAGCGCGGCACTCGGTGCCGCGCTATGAGCTTGTATATCTGCTATTTTTGAATAGCCAAAGTGTAAAATAATGCTTTTTAGCTCAAATCAAAAAATGACACAGTTCCAGGTCTTAATGGGTTAAAGTGGTTAAAATGATGTTGACGCTATATTAACTTATTTAGCTGGGGACCCCCTGGTAACCTGCCAAGGACCCCTGGGGTCAGACAGAGAGAGAGGGGGGGAGAAGGAGGGCAGAGAGAGGGACAGGGGAGAAGGGGAGGCAGAGAAAGAGAAACGAACAGGGACAGAGAGGATTCAATCTATGGGTTTATTACACGGCTTGGTTGAATGCTTGATTCTGATTGGTCAATCATCGTTCATTATTTCTTGATAATGGCCGATGATAATGACCGCTGTCTAATCAGAGACTCGGAGCACCTGCTCATGTCAACCTGCGCTGCTTGGTTTTATGCTGTAATCCAACATGACAGCCAGCTAAACAAACAAACAATGTAATTTACAGCTAAACGTTGCTCTCAAGAATATTTTTAAAAACATTTTAAGTGAGAAATAGACGATGCAATAACCGAAAAGTGATCCTTTCCTTGTTTATCGTTGTGCACCAACTCAAGAATACAAAACACTCGCCCCAAAACACAGTCGCCCCGGGGCAAATCCGGCGGTATTATATGCAAATACGGCGGTATATAGAATGGGGGCGAGTCTTTCGGTTAATTATGGACTACTGTCATTCGTTTTCCGAGGTGAATATCTCCGCCCAGCTTATTAGCTTACTTATGGAATACTTTCATTGCCGTAAGCAAGGAAATACTTCGTTTTGTTGTTACTTTTGGGTCAATTTATTCATTTATTTATTAAGTAGCCATGTAATAAGCGGGATAATGTATGGGGAGGTGGTCATTATTGAAATTTAAAGCCCTTCAGGGTGATTATGCACCTCCGGATAATCACCCTGTCGGGCTTTAAATTTCAATAATGACCACCTCCCCATACATTATCCCATACATATTGAATCGAAATAGCCACATTTTGTCATAGTTTTAATCATCATAGCTTAGTTTTTATTTAGTTTTCGTCAGTGAAATAAGGCAGTCGACGAGCATGTTTTGTCACAGCGTCAGTCAACTAAATGAACGCTGGTTTGTGTTCGTGCAGCTGCTGCAGAGCTTCAAGATCATGGACTACAGTCTGCTGATGGGCATCCACAACCTGGACCAGGCCAGCAGAGAGAAGGAGCGGGGGGGAGGGGGAGGAGGAGGAGGAGGAGGAGGAGGGGGCGGACATTCAGGGGACAGCGGGGGATCCGAGGGAGCCGTGACCCCGGACCAGCGGCGGCCCCAGGCCCAGAAGAGCCTGTACTGCACAGCCATGGAGTCCATCCAGGGAGAGGCGCGGGGGAAGGGAGCCATGGAGTCTGAAGACCAGTGAGTCTGCTCTGTGCCAACTACACTGTTAACGCTTTTTTTTTTCATGTCAAGGACCCCCAAAATAATTATGTATTTGGCCGCGGACCCCCATCTCAAGGAAATGACGTTGATGCTTTACAAATCTGTTAACATTCTCCGTGAATGAAACGAGTGTTGTGATTGGTCAAAAAATATAGTTTCCGGGGGAAACGGAAATCCTGTCCACTCAGGACTTCCTAGACACTCGATGCTTTAGGTCGTGACCAGGCTCTTCTTTTCGCAGATGAGTGAGGCTGGGACCGAGGTTATGTATTAGGCCACGGACCCCCATCTGAAGTCATTTGTCTCTGAGACCATCTCTGAGACCCCAGTCTACACAGTCCAAATCCGTAATATTACTTTAACTCTGAGAGTGTACAAATGGAACCAAATGGACCCTATTTGTTGACTCTCAAAGTTACAGAGTTGTAAGGGTATGATCACGCTAGGCACCAAAAAACAAAAAAAACGTGCACTGTCTTTTAACACATCGGGTGCCGATCACGGTCTGAACCGTGTGTTTACATAGTAGCACTCTGGTGCCGTTCACGGTCTGAACCGTGATTTCAGTCTTTTTGTTTTTTTCGTTTTTCTCCGCGCGGGTGGGGCTAGAGCAGCCCTGGGAGTACCCATTGTGATCTTGAGAAGGAAGGGCCAGATAGATCACCGGAAACAAAAACATGGCTTCCGTCCACTTCCTGTCTATTTCCTTCTTTAAAACGCCTATATCTCCGAATCCGTTTCTGGTGGTGAAAACCGGTCATGCGTGATGCGCGATCCCCCCCCGTTGTAACTTGCGACTGAAATGTTATGGTTCCAGGCTGTAGCCAGGGTCATCGCTCAACATGAATGGATGCTTTTTTTTACGTGGATTTGCTGGTCGTGGAGTCTAGAGCTTTGAACAGCAAAGCACAGTCAATGGGGAGAATGCTGGCACCCAACGTAAGTTGTTATGAAAAAATGCTGGCACCCGATGTGTTAAAACCTATATGAGAAATGACCAAAAGGCAAGCGCATAGTGGTCGTCTTTAAAAGGCACTGGCTGGGAGTGCTTTTAAAAGATGAGATAAGTTTTTGATGAGAAAAAACTTTTTTAGAAATGCTTGAAGCAAAGATTTGAGTTAAAAATGGTCGCTTTAAAAAACATATATTCAAAGATTTGCACACATTTTCACGATAAAAAAAAAGCTATGAACTTGTAGATCTGCTATTTTTTTAATCGCCAAAGTTTAAAATAATGGCTATAGCTCAAATCTAAAAATGACACAGATGCGTTCCTAACCATCAGTCACTTAGATGGGTACCCCCTTGAACCCTCAAGGACGCTTTGGAGGTCTCTGGACCCCATAGTGAGAACCAGTGCACTAGACCAGCTCATCTTATAATGCTATCTATGCATGCTCGATTTGTGTACATTATTTCTGTATAGAAATGGGTATTTTATGATGAGCACACACACTGTAAAAACTCCCCATATTATTATGTGTAGTTCTTTCCATTTCTCAATACAAATACAGTACAAACGTCCTCAGCTTGTACTGTAGATGGGCTACTTTTTTTTATAACTTTTTATTTCCTTTTTTTTGTCTTCACAGAAAGTTGAAGAAATAACTGTATTCTAATAAACAAACTGGAATAATATAAATTAAAAGACATACAATACAAAGCGAACAAACAAAAACAAATAATAACAAATAAAGGTAGGGCAAGCAGAATATTACAGTGACAAAACTATAGATGCACACGCAGTTAAACATTCATATAAAAAGAAACACAAGAGTTTTTGAAAAAAACTTCTTTTTTTAAATTTTCGTTTATCACAAAGGAAGCAGGAGATAACGCGATGCGAAGATTTTCTGCTCCATTCACTTCAATGTTAAAAAAATAAACAGAGACAAAATTCACATTTTACCTATTTTTGCAATGTATTTTCTCTGGCAGGGAAGGGGGTAGATTGTGTATATACTCGGGCAGTTAAAGAGTTAAGAAGCTTAGCTCTTCTAGGGTCTAAAACACCTCATTTAGAAGGCAGCCCTAAAGATGGGCTACTTTTGACATATGACACTGTTTTATGACAAAGCATAAATATGCTCTATGCCATATTGGAAAGAAAGTGGGCCTCTTCCTTAACTTCCTTCACAGGTGCTACCAATGATACTAATGAAGGCTCTGTTCCATTCTGGTCAAACAGAGGTCAGGGTGCTGGTATTGTGCATGTTGGCTCACTGATAAACACTCTGCTACACCAGTGGGTCTTAAAGTGTGGTCCAGGGAACCTTATGGTTCCTTGAGGGGCTTGTAACTCAGAGAGTGTACAAATGGAACCAAATGGACCCTTACGGGTCCATTTGGTTCCATTTGTACACTCTCTTGAGTTAACGGGGGGTCCTTGAAATGAAGACGGTTGAGAACCACTGTGCTACACTAAATGGAACAGAGCCTTGATTGTAACACCTGTGAATAAAGCCTTGGGGGTGTAACTAACGGACCCTGTCGTTCCCAGCATGGGGGGCATTCCGGCACGGAACACCAAAGGAGAGAGGATGCTGGTGTACATTGGAATCATCGACATCCTGCAGTCATACAGGTCAGTGTGTCACATCCAGCGTGTCCACACAGTGTGTCACATCCAGCTCAACGCTTACTTAATTCACACTTATCGTTTGATGTTGTCGCCGTCGGGTAGAAACCTTGTACGTACCAAAACCGCTACGTTTCAGGACATGGAAAAGAAAGAACCTGTGTTACAATGGATCCAATTTAGTTATTATTTAGTCACACGTTCTTGTTAATACTTTTCATTGATTTAATATAAACCCTCAGACACACTTAACCACTTTCACTTTCACTTTCAAAACGAAAACAGCCGATCGACAAGCGCTCACAACTCCTTGCAATGTGACGCATTATGAGCTTGTAGATTGCCTGTTATCGCACTGTTGTGTGACGCAGTAGTGCATAATTCGTTTTTTTTTTAACAACAAAGATGTTTGCACCCGTGAGAACTCATTATTTTCCTTTACGCCGTCGATATAATCGCTGACAAAAACTCAATGTTGTTGACAGAGAATATAGAGGTGATATCTGTTCTAACAGTTTTTTCTTTTAAATGTGATTTGGTTTAGATTTATCAAGAAATTGGAGCATTCGTGGAAGGCCCTGGTCCATGACGGGGTAAGAACTTCTCCATTCTAACAGTTAGGATGCTTTTCCATCACTTCATCAACATGTTGTAACATTGGCTGCAGTCACATGGACAATATTTATTCATTCAGAATGAACTCATTCCGAACAGAGATTCATACCCAACTGTTTACATGGAACCTGAATGAAAACATTCCTCGTTCACATGACCCATAGCAATTCATTCGGAATTTAACTTTTGACATGTGCAAAACGGTTCCCGCCTACGCCCGGGCATGGACCAGGAGCCACCCAGCTCCACTACCTGGGGCAGAGCTTCCCCTGGTGGGCATGGGAGGGGGCAATAGCCCCCTTGTGCCTCCTGCGGCGGAGGTTTGTCGGCCGTAGGCAGGCCGGACTCCTGCCAGGCAGCGCTGTATGCGGTGCGAGCCTGTGTTACTTTTGTTATCGCCGTTTTAATGCGAAAGTAGCAGATCTACAAGTTCAGACCAGTTTCTTTTCTTTGTATTGGCACCAGACACGGTAAAACTTTGGCTATTCTACTGCTCGTCACATTTCTCATGTGGGCTACCATAATGTTATTTAAACAAAAAAACGTTTCATCTGACTGAATAGATTCTTTTGATTATAAGTTCCTGGCTGTTTCATGTCAAGGACAGGTAAAGATAGTTCCTCCATCACAGGCTCAGATCCTCGGAGCGTCCGTTCTCCTGGACAAGCCTGGGCTTTAACCATTACAGCATATAAGCTTATGACGCTATAGAATATGAATCATTCATTTTATCCCACAGGAGCGAGCGCTTCTCAGCACCAACCGTGGCTGACGCATACAGAGACATAAAATAGACCTATGCATACAATATTTTATATACAAAATAATACAAATGTGAGATTTGATAGGTGGCCAATTCTGACAGCACCGGACATGTGCAAAAGAATGCATGTATTCCAAACAGAGAGGAGCGTTTGTTTAATGAGCAGTCATTCCGAATATAAGTAGAATATACCTGTCCATGTAACCGCAGCCATTGGCTGCTGTTACATGGACAGTTTCATTCGGAATGAATACACTTCTATTCGGAATGAATGAATGGATGAATTCATTCAGAATAGAAATGCTCATGTAAACACGTCAAATGGAATAGAATATTCCATTCCAGTCTGACCCGAATGGAGGGGTGGTATAGACTGTTTGAATCGGGATATACCAATCGGAATTGACCATGTAAACACTTTATTCCGAACGCTCCTCTCTGTTTGGAATACATGCATTCCTTTGCGCATGTCCGTGCTTAGTAGTGCTGTCAGAATTGTCCAAAAATGACCTATCAAATCTCGATGATTCTATTCTATAGCGTCATTTAATAAGCCTTTTTCTAAACGGGTATTTTAGTCCTCAGTTTTTAAAAAGAATCCCTGGCCGCATGACAAAGATTTTTTTTTTAGATCCCTGTCCACACGTAAACGCAGAAACGCATTGATCAGCTGCAAGTTTCAATTTTAAATCAGATTTTATTTTATTATTTTTATTTATTTTATATATGAGGGGCCAAATACATACATTTTAATCACATGTTAAGGCCCAATACTGCAATAGCTGCGTTATTTTAATAGCATACTTGAACAAAAATAAATGAAAACAACATTATTAGGGTGCAGCTGCAGCGAAAACAGATGAGTTTTACTTCATCAATTCATTACATGGGCAGCCGGAACGGTCGTCCCAAAACACCCCGCCCCACGCACCTTTTGAGCGGGCCATGGTCGCTGGATTTTGACCCAGGGCTATTGTGTTTTAGGGCGACAGACCCTGCATTCAACCCGTGTGCGCTCCGCGCGCTACTCTGCGCAGAAAGAGGGTTTTCGTCACAGTGAATGAGTTACAGCATGTTTCAAAGCTTTTTCATAATAATACAAGAAAAACGTGACACTCGGCATAATGAGTAGCTTATACTTTCTACTTAAGTATATTTTGATGCCAATACTTTTGTACTTTTGCCATAAATGAGCGTGCCTTGTTTCATAGACTGTAAGTGTTGCTCTCTCTCTACATTTATTATTATAATGACCATGAGCGGTCCGGTGTTTATGTATTATTATTTATTATCATAATGACCATGTACGAATGCGCAATGACGTCATCGTACCTACATGAGAAATGTGACAAATCGTATAGGCTAGCCTAAGTTTTACCGTGTCTGGTACCAATACAAAAAAAGAAACTGGTCTGAACTTGTAGATCTGCTACTTTTGCATTAAAACGGCGATAACGAAGGAACACAGGCTTGCACCGCATACAACGCTGCCTGGCCAGGAGTCGGTGCGTTGCTTACCGGCCTGTCTACGACCGACAGACCTCCGCCGCGGAGGCACAAGGGGGCTATTGCCTCCTCCCATGCCCACCAGGGGAAGCTCTGCTCTGGGTAGTGGCCTCTGGTCCATGCCCGGGCGTAGGCGGGAACCACTTTGCGCATGTCAAAAGTTATATTCCGAATGGCGCGCCATTCCGCGCTATGAGCTTGTAGATCAGCTATTTTAGAAACATCCTGAAAATGTGTGCAAATCTATATACATTTTTAACTCAAATCTTTGCTTCTGTGGGTCCCTGGAACAAAATATTTTTAGATGGGAGGGGGTCCGCAGTCAAATACATATTATTTTGGGGGTCAATTGACAAGTTTGAAAACCATTGATAATGTAGCAACATAAGTAAAAAATAAAAAAATAAAAACAACTTTAGGAAAAAAGTACTTTAGGATTTAGAAGACATTTGTCAAATCCCCAGAAGCAAAGATTTGAGTTAAAAACTTTCGCTTTAAAAAAGTATATATATATTCAAACTAAAGATTTGCACACATTTTCACGATTGTTCCAAAAAAATAGCAGATCTACAAGCTCATAGCGCGGCACTCGGTGCCGCGCTATGAGCTTGTATATCTGCTATTTTTGAATAGCCAAAGAAATCTTAAAATGACACACAGATGCGTTCCCGGTCTTAAAGGGTTAATGGGACACGTCTATGATTTTCATGTTGCCATATTTGTAATCCAATAAGGTCTCCGTTTACCTTCATTTAAAAAAAGGCTGAGAGGGTTGGAGGCACTCTGCTCTGCATCATGCCTTGCTACGCCTCTCAGTCGTTGTAAAATCTACGGTGGACAGTGACCTCTAGTGGCTTATTGCATAAAAAGATTAACACAATAATACATGTCAAATCAATAAATACAGACACTAAGTGTACAAAGGAGCTGGGAAATTACATTAACCTCCCCTTGTGGTCTCCTGATGGATGTTTTTTTCAGGTCAGGTTTGAAATAAACCAGCGTTACACATCTTTGAATGGATGGTGTCAGCCAGGCCATTCCACATTTTGGTGGCAGAGTAGTGTTTCTCAAACAATAGGCTCTATGCACAGCAGCCATATTGTGAAGACATTCACAGGTGTTACCAATGATACTAATGAAGGCTCTGTTCCATTCTGGTCAAACAGAGTCAGGGTGCTGATATTGTGCATGTTGGCTCACTGGAAACGCTCTAAAATTTGGTTCCAGGGACCCTCATGGTTCCTTAAGGGGTTTCCAAATGGCCCCTTACGAGTGTGTAACTCTGAGAGTGTACAAATGGAACCAAATGTACCTGTAAGGGTCCATTTGGTTCCATTGGTACACTCTCAGAGTTATGGGGGTCGTGGAAATTGAAAAATCTGAGAACCACGTGGAACAGAGCCTTCATTAGTATCATTGGTAACACCTGTGAATGTCTTCACAATATGGCTGCTGTGCATAGAGCCTATTGGACAGAACCCTAACGTGTGTTGTGACACAAACATGTGAGAACAGTTGCAAACTACCGGTATAAACAACATAAATAAAAAATATATATATTATTAGAAAATTGGATTCAAAATAGAAAGCTATCTCCTAGAAAGATTGTCTGTGTTGGGAGTATGACACTGGCTCGAGGTTAAACTAAGACTCAGAAAACGCAAAAAGTATAATAACCGTCCTCAAATTATGATGTCCTTACAATTATAGTAAAGACCAATTATTTGTTTACCAACATTGAGACTGGACGCACAGGTGACTTTTTCATGTAATCAATTCCCAACAGATCCCCAAACCTGTTGTTTTGGGGTTTCGCTGGTTTCAGTTCATTCAACCTCCTCTTGTGTGTTGGCTAGTGAGGTGCGCCCTAGCGAGACATATTAGACTTCGTCGCGCAACGGTATTGCGCGCCGAGAACAGCTGACATACAAGCTCACAACCGCGTCGCGGATACGACCGCTGTGAGCTTGGAGGTCGGCTATTCTCGGCCGTTCTCTGCGTGCGACACCTTCGCGGGACGGAGCATAAATTAGGCTCAGCTGTGCAAGCAAGAGCAGGTTCTGGTGCCATGATCACAGAGTGCTCCCTCCGTTCTTATGACAGCCACTGGAGGTGGGGTTTTGGGGACAACTGCTTTGAATCGTTATTATTGTTTACACACAACAGAAACCAAGAAATATATATTTCAAGAGCGAGAGATCACAGTAAAATTCCTAAAAGCATTATTCGTCGACACTGGTTAGAATAAAAACATCTGAAAGTTTGATGGGGTGCATTTTTTACACGTGAGGCTGTGACCACTTTTACATTGCATCTTATGAGCGGTGGGGTTCTTTTGCTGCCGACCTGCGCCCGCATACTGGTTCTTATCAGTGTGACGTTGTCTGTTAAGGCGTCTAAAACGTGTGTGTGTGTGTGTGTGTGTGTGTGTGCTGTTTGCAGGACACGGTGTCAGTCCACAGGCCTGGCTTCTACGCTGAGCGCTTCCAGCAGTTCATGTGTAACACCGCGTTTAAGAAGATCCCATGTAAGTCTGCATGCTCTAAACATGATCCCACGCAACATGTTCTAAACATGATCCCATGTTTAGAACATGTGTACACATTTGTACACTCTCAGAGTTGTGGGGGTCGTGGAAACCACTGTGCTAGACTAAATGGAACAGAGCCTTCATTAGTATAATTGGTAACACCTGTGAAAGAAGTGATAATATGGCTGCTGTGCATAGAGCCTATTGCTTTGACGCCTATAACATTAACGAGCGTCAATGAGCTTCAGCTGGAGTGTCACACACCTGCCCTCGGCAGTGCTCTTATTTGAAAGTGACTGTCTCATTTCTCTACAAAAGCCTTTGAATATGATTAGGGATTACTGTGATTATGGTAAGCCCACATTTCATATCACGTACAATATACAGTAAGAACTCCTGTCATTTATTAAAAATTGAAAAAAAACGATACCGATATTTTCCGATATTACATTTTGATGCTAATATCGGGAGGCGGATAATATCGGACATCCCTAGCGTATAGAGATACATCTAAGCTTTGACACGTTGGATGACATAACAGTACAGTGTGGTGGTGTTATTGACCATGTGTCCCTCTCCCTTCCTTTGTGGTTGCAGTGAAGCCCTCGCCATCTAAGAAGAGTCGAGGCGGCGTTCCCGGCGGTCTTAGGAGGAACCCCACGCTCAACGCTCCCACCCCTCTGTCCTACGCCGCGGGATACTCTGCTGCCAACCCGGACTCCAGACTGCTCTACCATAGTCACTATAGAAGCACTGAGACTGAGGGTGACGCTGGTACACAACTTCAATTCAGTTTGGTTCTCTTTAGTTTGTTTTTGCATTTTAGTTTGTAGTTCAGGTGTTTATAAAAAAAAAAAAAATTAGTTTTGGTAAAAGGGATAGTTCACCGGCAGGCAGCGGTTCCGGTAGGAGACACAAAGGAGACTCTTTGTGTCTCCTACCGGAACAGCTGCCGGTCATCAAATTATTGGCTTTGGAATGCGACCAAAACAAAAAAATATCCACAAATCCAAGTCTCCATGGGGTGACTAATCGATGGAAAAAGTCATTTTGGGGTTGAACCTATTCCTTTAACTATAATAACCCATACCTGCTTCTTAAAAGGTTTGAATACCCAGACACTGATTTGGAAATACGCACAGGCCACCATTCGAGGAAAGGGCTTACAGATCCAGAGAAAACGGAACAACCGGGTGCTCGCAGGAGACATAAAAATGGTTCAAAGTAGTTGGAAGTATCTATGGTGCTCAGGGATCAAACGTGAGAAAACCCAACAGACTATTCAGGGCACTCGAGTGTAAAACGAAGGAAAAGCTTTTATTAATAGTATAAGGCAACTGCCATCATGTTTCTTCATCAGGGCGAAAATGGTTACAGATCCGCGTTGAGATGAACTGATGAATGAATGTTGTTATTAATGAGTGCAGATGAGATGAAACAAAACTAAATATTTTTAATTCACGATTTGATAGTTGTGTAAACTTGTGTTTGTTAACTTCACCCCCCCCCCCCAAACACAGACGTACAGTCGGGCAGACCAGACCTGGTTCCCAGGACCCCTCCTCTTGCAGGGAGTACCGGCGACGCCGAGGCCAACCTGTCCACTTCATCTCTAGGCAGCAACGGGCTGGCCCCCTCCTCACCTCCACTACGGTAACATTATATATATATATATATCTGTAGACACTGGCCCCCCTCCTCACCTCCACTAGTCCACTAGGTTACATTGTATCTAACCAACCTTAACCCATTAAGACCTGAAGCCGATTCTATAAAAATGTCTGTTTTTAGAATGTCTTCTAAAAACTTTTTTTTTTTTAAATGTATGTTACTATGTCAGTGGTTCTCAATCTTTTTCATGTCAAGGACCCCCAAAATGTATATGTATTTCGCCGCGGACCCCCATCTCAAAATATGTTGTTCCAGGGACCCCCCAGCAGCGAAGATTTGAGTTCAAAATGTTTGCTTTAAAACAATATATATTCAAAGATTTGCACAAATTTTCATACTTTTTCAAAAATAGCTGATCTACAAGCTCGTAGCGCGGCACTCGGTGCCGCGCTATGAGCTTGTATATCTGCTATTTTTGAATAGCCAAATTGTAAAATAATGCTTTTTTTTTAAGGTCAAATCAAAAAGTTCCTGTCAGCCTAATTACAATATGAAACAACGGTGTGGAATAGCTAGCAGCACTTGATCTACTGGCACGTGTGATAACCAAGGGCCCAGCATCCGCCTTTTGAAATTGAGTCTATATAGGAAGTGACGGTTAATATGAATGGCCTGTAGGTTTCGCTGTTTTATTACCCCTGCCGTTGTGTCAATAGAAATAACTCAATGCAAGTGGGTGGGTTTTGTGACGTGGGTGGCTACCTTGTGATGCTTTGATTTGATTGACAAGCTACACAACCAATAGAATTCATTCCCCACCCCTGCTCTGGTCCCAACCAATAGCATTCATTTCCCGTTGCTTAGGATATGACGCGATATAGAAAGATGGCGGATTTGAAATTGCTGAAAAATAGGCTTCATTTAGAGTAGAATCTATGGGCGTAACGCTGTCCATTCTTTTTTACAGTCTATGGTGATCATACCATAAATCCTGAGATTATCCTTTTTCATGACAAATCATCATGTTTGGCTGATTGCGGAAACCAATACTACACAATTGATGCACTCAATTGACTCATTATGGTGTTTACTAAAGCATTAAGCCACACAAGGCTGTGGTTCACTGTGATTTGAGAACAGCTAAGGGGGTTTTAGAAGCCACAGCACGGAGTGGAAGGCATCACATGCCCTTCGCTGTTGTAAAATCACAGTTAAACCACGGCCTCGCATGGCTTATTGCTTTTCTAATAATGGTTACCTTACCAAATACAGTATGGCAACATGAAATAAAATATAACTCAATGAATACAGTTTTAATGACAAGAAAGTTAGTCCTTGGGCCTGCCTGCACAAAAAAAAAGAAAGTTGCTGCGCACATGAATGCCAAAGTAATCCCTTTGTTGTCAAATCTTGCACTATACTGATTCATGTGGTCCAGGTGTGTGTTTGTCGAGTATATTACAACGGGACTCAGCCAATCAGAATCAATGGATAGAACTATCAGTTTTATTATAATGTTCTCTCTCTCTCTCTCTCTCTGTAGGTCTGTTGGCGTAGAGGTTCATAAGTCAGCCAACACAGACGTGGAACACAGTGCATCTCAAAGGTAACGTTACTGCAAGGCATCATGGGGTGTTGTTTAAAGTTAATTTGTCAAAGTGGAAGCAGCTGTTTGCGTTTAAATTGTTCCAGGGCTTAATTTAAGCTCCTATAGACCCCTTAACAGACGACGTCACACTGGTTGCAAGCGTCATACTGGTTGCAAATGAAACCCATTCTGTCAGGTCTCGCCAGGACGCGCCTCGCTAGCCAACACACAAGAGGGGGTTGGGGTGTGCTGAAACCAGAGCCCCCGAAACAACAGGTTGAGAATTGATTGCATGAAACAATCACCTGTGCATCTAGTCTCAATGTTGGTAAACAAATAATTGGTCTATATACTTAGTTGTAGGATGAATAGCAAAGTTGTGAGCTTGTAGATTTCACTATTTTTGAGTGGGGGGGAAAGTGAAAAAGTTGTCTTCAATTTCATTTTAGTTTCACTTAAAGTGGGTTTGCTAGTATGTTATTTTTGTGAAAAGGCTTAGTTTTTTAGAGTTTGTTGTTATTAGTTTTATTGGGGCGGCAGTGGCTCAGGGGTAGAACGGCGGGATGGGAACCGTGAGGTTCCCAGTTCGATTCCCGGATTCCCCCTAAGTTAGTGTCGAAGTGTCCTTGAGCAAGACGCTGAACCCCTAGTTGCTCCCGATGAGCAGGTTGGTGCCTTGCATGGTTTCCTCCTCCATCGGTGTGTGTGTGAATGGGTGAATGTAATGCACAATCTATGTAAAGCGCTTTGGATAAAAGCGCTATATAAATGCACCATTTACCATTTTATTGTAATATGTGGGATTTGTCAGTATTGAGTAATAAAATAAACATATTTGAAAATTAATCGCAGCTAAATCATCATATCCACCCAGAAGGTCAGGCTTATAACCGGGAAAGCACCCGTGTCATTTTGGATTTTTACGTTGGCTATTCAAAAACAGCAGATATACAAGGCGAGCTTGTACATCTGTTTTTTTGTTTTTTCTTACTGGGGTTCTGTATGAAATATTGACATTGTGTCCGTTATGTTTTTTACGTCCCCATGGAGCAGTGTGGGAGCAGAGGCCATGCTGGACAACGCCGACAATCTGTCTGGACAGGAAGACGTTGTCTCTCTCTCTGACATCATCCCTGAGACCAACATCTGCTTTGTAAGACACACACACACACACACACACACACACACACACACACACACACACACACATAGGGCTGTCACGATTATGACATTTTACTTGAAGATTAATTTTTGCTCAAATAATTGCAATTGACAATATATATTTATTTTTTAAATGTTTGGCATTGCACATTGGATGGATGGATGTCTGGTTACCTTTTAGGCTTTATAATCCAAAAATGCATAGGGCAGATATGACAAATAACATAAATATACAAAGAAATTACTGACATATTTAACAATTTTATACTTTCCAAATAATGAAAAAAATCAGACCCAGTATGAAGAGAGTGGTGCCTTTGAATTAGTGTAACTGGTTGCATCCTTGTGTTGCAATCAGCTGCAGCTGTTGAGGCTGTGCTCAAACATACGGACGGACGGACGGACGGACAGACACACACACACACACACACGGTCAAGTGTAGGAGTGGCTGGCACCACTCAAAAATATTGTGACGGGTTGTAAGCTTGTAGATCAGCTATTTATGCAATTTTGGGAACATTTTTAATGTACAGATGTGCCACTTCAAAACTTAACACGTTACTGTTCTTTCCCTGATAGTGCCCTGAAAATGCATTTTTTTCCTCCCTTTTCTGCCCTTAAAATGCACTGTTTTGCCCCTGAAAAGAAGTTGTCACTACACACCCCCGTTTTTCCCTTCAACAGACATCCATATACATGAGAACAAAAGAATGTGAAAAACCTTTTTCAGCATGGAAACTATTATGACGATTATGAAACATAATTGCAATTAGGCGATTTATGTAAAAATTGTGACAGGCCTCCTACACGCGCGCGCACACACAAACTCTATATCGTCACTGTTGGATGGAAACCTTGCGTGTCCAAAACCGTTACTTTTAACGAAATGGGGGGGGGAAGAAGCTCAACACTTAACGTGCCTTTTCAGAGCATGTTAATGAAATTAGAAATTGAAATGAGTCAATGCGCGCATCTCTAATTAGTATATCTCTTTCCACAGTAAAGAAAAGAAAAGAAAGCTGGATCCCCGAGGAATCGACCTGAACACAACACTTCTGGAAGAGAGGAGGTGGGCGACAGTCATAAAGACACAGAAAGAGAGCAGGAGAGAGAGAGAGAGAGTCACTCATCCACAGCCAACCTATACTCTCTCCCGTCTACACCTGCAAGAGAGGGAAGATGAGGAGGTGTCTATCCATGCCTGGTGGAGTGTCCGGGGTGGTGGGTTGGTTGGTGGGTGGGGGATCTATAGGGGCCTACACAGGGGTATGCTGCTTGTAAAACCAAGGGTCTCTGAATTGGGGGACTACCGCCCCGACTTGATGTTATTTACCACAGGACTTACACAGAGAGCCCTGCCCTCCAAACAGAAAAAAAAAACTGAGGACAAGCCGATCTACAAGCTTGTAGCTGGGCTGTTTTTTATGCGAGCCACTAAGTATGAGTCAGGCCTAAAGGATATAACGGAGAGCACAGCCCTGCAAACTGAACGTAGAATGTCCTACGTAAGCACTCAATGTAGGCGTTTAGCAGGGTGGAATGAATACCTTTTTAGTTAATTTGTTAATTTTGGGGGCAGTGGTGCTGCTAAAAATCCATTAAGACCGGGAAGGGAACTCATCTGTGTCATTTTAAGATGTCTTTGGCTGTTAAAAAATAGCAGATCTACAAGCTCATAGTGCGGCACTTAGTGTTGCGCTATGAGCTTGTAGATCTGCTATTTTTGAAGAAAATGTGTGCAAATCTTTGAATACATATTATTTTGCTTCTGGGGAGGTCCCTGGAACAAAACGTTTTCATGTCAAGGACCCCCAAAATGCTAAGTATTTTGTCCGCCGACCCCCCCCCCCCCCATCTCAAAATATGTTGTTCCAGGGACCCCAGAAGCCAAGATTTGAGTTACAAATGTTCACTTTAAAAAGTATATATTCAAAGATTTGCACACGTTTTCAGGATTTTTCAAAAAAAAATAGCAGATATACAAGCTCATCGCGCGGCACTCGGTGCCGTGCTATGAGCTTGTATATCTGCTATTTTTTTTGAATAGCCAAAGAAATCAAAAAAATGACACAGACGTGTTCCCGGTCTTAATTGATTAATGTAGTCACGTATGGATGTGACTGTGTGCTCGGCTCCCATCACAGTAAGCCATCCATGTGCTCTGCCGCGCAGCCGCAGCCGTCCATTTGGGTTTGAACCTCGGCACCTATGTCAGATTATTTTGGAGGTCACAATATTTGATGGAGGGATAATGGCTGCCAAACAAACCAACAATTCTTTGAGTTTTTACGTACCGACACATTCTTTTTAATGATTAATTTAATTTATTTATTTTGGGGGGGGGAGAAGTAATACTTTTTATCTCGCACGTTTTTAAAAGCTCTGTGGGTGTATTGTTTTTCTTATTATTCATTTTCATAGTTTTATCTATATACCTTTAAGCCTGATTTATACTTAGAGTATACACAGAGTATACAGAGCTAGGTTGTTCCAGCACATCGCCCACCAGGTGGCGCCCGTGAGTCAGGATGTTGTGAGCAACAATGTGGACGCTCAATCATTCCTTTCACCAGCTCACACTGGCCCTGCAAGGGAAACGACACTTCATGTTTTTTAGATTGTTCCTTAACCCCCAGCATTTAGCACATTGGCCCTGGCGGCGGCGTGGTGGTCAGAACAACTACCCCCCCCCCTCCCACCCCCACATGAAGTACAATAGGCTCTATTCACAGCAGCCATATTTTCACTTCCTTAACAGGTGTTACCAATGATACTAATGAAGGCTCTGTTCCATTTCGTGTAGCACAGTGGTTCTCAGATTTTTCAATTTCCACGACCCCCATAACTCTGAGAGTGTACAAATGTAACCAAATGGACCCTTACGGGTCCATTTGGTTACATTTGTACACTCTCAGAGTTACACACCCGTAAGGGGCCATTTGCAACCCCCTTAAGGACCCACATTTTAGTCCCACTGGTGTAGCAGAGTGTTTCCAGTGAGTCGACATGCATAATATCAGCACCCTGACTCCGTTTGACCAGAATGGAACAGAGCCTTCATTAGTATCATTGGTAACACCTGTGAATGTCTTCACAATATGGCTGCTGTGCATAGAGCCTATCCAGAAAAGATTATGTGGTTGTGACTCAGACCCTATAGAGCAGTGGTTCTCTCTTTTCGTTTGTCAAGGACCCCCCACAACTCTTAAGAGTTACAGACCTGTAAGGTTCCATTTGTGTACACTCAGAATTACGGACCTGTAAGGGTCCATTTGGTTCCATTTGTACACTCAGATTTACAGACTATTTGGAACCCCTTCAATGAACCCTGAGGGTCCTTGAACCCCACTTTGAGAACCACTGCTAAAGAGTAGGGTTGTCCGATATTGGCTTTTTTACCGATAACCGATATACCGATATTGTCCAACTCTTAATTACCGATACCGATATCAACCGATACCGATATATGCGGGGATTATTGTGATTAGGGTAAGCTCAAATTTCATATCACACACACCATATACAGTAAGAACTCCTGTAACTTATTTATAAAGCAAAAAAAAAAAAAAAACATTTTTTTTTTTTCAAAAACCGATACCGATATTTTCCCGATATCAATTTTTATGCTAATATCGGCCGATAATATCGGGAGGCCGATAATATCGGACATCCCTACTAAAGAGTTTAAAGCTGCCCGGTACTGCAGTACATGTCAGGCCTGGAATTGGTTCTTTTCTTTTTCTTTTCTGGGTCAAAATGTGTGTGTGTGTGTGTGTGTGTGTTGATAGCTCGCTTTCTCCGTGGTGGAACGATCGCCAAACACAACAGAAACCGATCGGATTCACACTCAACTTATCGGTGAAGTTCCCCTCTTAAAAGTTTGTAGGTTCCTCAGCCGTCTTCACGCACAGCTTTCTGAGCGAAACAATTTGCTCGTATTTAACTCTGTACACAAAATCTGTTCCGCAACAGGTGCTGCTGTTGACTGTAGTCATATATGCATTTCTTAGAATGACTGAACAAAAAAAGATGACTGAGTTTGAAAGATTTTTTTTCGGTGGGCCGGGTTCCAGTGTGTTTGTATTACCAAGCCCATTCGTACAGACAATAAGAAGCTGTTCTTCCTCACTGCCATGTTGGAACTTAACAAAGCTGCAGAGGCAGGGGGAAACGTTTCTAGAATGTAACATTAGAATGTTCACTTCATTTAGACTGTGTTGCTGTCTACATGGTCTTCCCTTCACAGGCCCTATGTGTGCCAAGCTTATGTAAGTTTTATTTTTCTCAAGTGCATCTCTGGTCCAATCCATGCTGTTCTCATCAAGGCATGATATATACAAGCCTGGATTGTACTTAGTTGTATGACAGTGTCCCATGCCGAAAATAGCAAATCTAATAAGCAGTGCGATGCATTGTGAGCTTATTGATCTGCTATTTTCGCTGCACGACCAAGTATGAACCAGGCTGAAAACTGGATATTCTGACAGAATCGCAGACAAAGAATGTTTGACAGAATATGTTCTTCTTTTTATGTTCGGCCTCGAATGATAACCGTGCGAAATTCCGATTCCAGCGTGACAGTCGAAAACCACTTAACTCACTTCGTCACAATCGTACATGCCTCTAGTGATTTGTCCAGGTTACCTGTGCCTTGTATACACTGCTATTCTACAAGGCCAACAGCATTCACACTTTAGGTTTGAAAGGTCATAGGGTACAGTATGACCAGGGTTTAGAAGTGTACCTGTGTAAGGAACGTATCAATCCTTTGAGCCGGAACAGGAGATGGAACAAGTTCCACTTAGTTCCGTTAGTATGACGCGATGTTAGCTTGAAGTAGGGCTGGGCAATAGATCAATATTACAGTATATTGATATTGTGATGTGAGACTAGATATCATCAGGGATTTTGGATACCGCAACGGTGTCTTTTCCTAGGTTTACTCACTTCACCACTTTCAGTTATCCTCACAATATCAATAGGCTCTATGCACAGCAGCCATATTATCACTTCCTTCCCAGGTGTTACCAATGATACTAATGAAGGCTCTGTTCCATTTAGTGTAGCACAGTGGTTTCCACAACCCCCATAACTCTGAGAGTGTACACACCTGTAAGGGGCCATTTGGAAGCCCTTGAGGGTCCCTGGACCCCAACTGTAGACCCACTGGTGTAACAGAGTGTTTCCAGTGAGCCAACATGCATAATATCAGCACCCTGACTCTGTTTGACCAGAATGGAACAGAGCCTTCATTAGTATCATTGGTAACACCTGTGAATGTCTTCATAATATGGCTGCTGTGAATAGAGCCTATTCAAGGTATTTGATCCAAAATATTGTGACATATGAATTTGTCACCCAGTCCCATATGAAGATCAGTTTCTTCTCTTCTTTTTGCAAGCAACACCATCGTGCAACAGAGTATAAATGAGGCTTCACATCAGCGTCCATACGGTACAGTCAGTTTACAGTCAGAAACCTGCCACATCAATTACCACTGACTCAACTCTACTGCCAAACGTGTGTCTCAGAGGTGTACCTTTTCTCTAATGCAGACACTACTACCGTCCCTTTGGTTGCGACTGTTTGTCCATCAGGAACACACACAATAACACAAGAATCCTGTAGGGGGTTTGGCCCCGTGGTACTGTTACGTCACAGTAGTCTGTAATGTGATCTTAAGGCGAAACCATTCTTCAACGTTCGATGAAGCAGACATTTGCCTTCATTGAGTTTTATCTTTTGATTGCTCTATAACCGCCGTTCCTCAGCCGAACCAACTCTATTCCGTCTTCTACAACCCACACAGAGCTTTGTTCTGCTGGCCTTTTTAAACTGTACTATTTAATGACTTGGAGGGGGTATACCGTTAAAATAATGCGTGCCATTATGAAGCATGAATACCATCATCCAGCATGCACACCATTATGAAGCATGCACACCATTATGAAGCACGCATACCATTAGGAAGCATGCACACCATTAGGAAGCATGCACACCATTATGAAGCACGCATACCATTATGAAGCATGCACACCATTATGAAGCACGCATACCATTATGAAGCATGCACACCATTATGAAGCACGCACACCATTATGAAGCATGCATACCATTATGCAGCATGGCAACCATTAAGCAGCATGCACACCATTAGGAAGCATGTATGCATACCGTTATGCAGCATGCATAACATTACAAAGCATGGCCCCTCGCATAATTATTCATTTCTGCTGGCTACGGAGATGAGAGTCGAACCCACTCTTGGACCAACACTAACATGAACCACATGTATTACTAACTGTTAGTACTGTATGTAGTCCTTTATTTTATACGGCTGTGTGTATGTACATTATATCTATATTTTTTGTGTTGTATGTTACGGTTTGGTCCCGGGGACTGAGTTTTATCTTTTGATTGCTCTATAACCGCCGTTCCTCAGCCGAACCAACTCTATTCCGTCTTCTACAACCCACACAGAGCTTTGTTCTGCTGGCCTTTTTAAACTGTACTATTTAATGACTTGGAGGGGGTATACCGTTAAAATAATGCGTGCCATTATGAAGCATGAATACCATCATCCAGCATGCACACCATTATGAAGCATGCACACCATTATGAAGCACGCATACCATTAGGAAGCATGCACACCATTAGGAAGCATGCACACCATTATGAAGCACGCATACCATTATGAAGCATGCACACCATTATGAAGCACGCATACCATTATGAAGCATGCACACCATTATGAAGCACGCACACCATTATGAAGCATGCATACCATTATGCAGCATGGCAACCATTAAGCAGCATGCACACCATTAGGAAGCATGTATGCATACCGTTATGCAGCATGCATAACATTACAAAGCATGGCCCCTCGCATAATTATTCATTTCTGCTGGCTACGGAGATGAGAGTCGAACCCACTCTTGGACCAACACTAACATGAACCACATGTATTACTAACTGTTAGTACTGTATGTAGTCCTTTATTTTATACGGCTGTGTGTATGTACATTATATCTATATTTTTTGTGTTGTATGTTACGGTTTGGTCCCGGGGACCCAAACAGCTGCTATAAGTATTCGAACAGTCCCTACAAAGGCCAGCAGTACTTTGGCTCTGAAGACGAGACGGTTAGGGCAGTGATTCTTGTCCTTGGTATTGCTGGATTTGTTGAACCAGCTTTGAGGACCACTGGGCTTTAGAGCACTTAAAACAATGCCCGATATATACTTGTCATGCACAGAAAATATCAAACCTACAAGGTTGGCTAGTTTCTGTACGCGACAAGTGTGTATCGGACATTATTTTTCGGCTATTTTCTGTGCGTGACACTGCCGCGCAACTAAGTCAAACTCTGGCTTAATGGTTGAAGCAACCAAGGGCGCTGGCAGTAGGATCCATTTCAATCGCTACTAAGAGACTGTAGAGCGGTTTTAGAAGCACAAACCTTTTACCTAAAGCATGCCGAGTTAAGGCTGTAAATGTACCCCAACTCCAAAGCACTTGTTAGGAGGGGGGGGGTGGGAGTTGTGTTTTCGTCTCCTCTCTGCCATCAGAGGAATGCTGGAGTCAAATGAAAACATGTTACAGCTGGGTTTTTATAGGAGCCAAGTTGGTTTTACTGTATACAAATACAAAAACATTTTTTCTGCTGTGCCTGCTGTATTTCGGATGGGAATTCTTCAACGGCCACCACTAAATATAGCACTTAAGGTCCTTACACAGCAGGAGCCTTTATTTTTAATTGTTCAAAAAAAGTCACGTGTGTGCGTGTGTGCGTGTGTTATTGTCCAAAAGAAAATTCTTTATTGTGTGTCATGAGTACATCCACACACAGCATGTTATTATTATGCAGCGTTAAATTAATGCTGTTTTTTGGGGGGGGAACAAGGTACATTTTCCCCTGCAAATAAAGGCATCAACCGGTATTAATGAGGCATCAACTATTATGAATAGTTGTAATGAAAATAACAATACTCGCTAGGGATTTTCAAATGGTTTATTTGTCATGTCCGCGCTGTGTAAGGACCTCAACCCCATGTGGTTGAGCAGTCTCCGTTGTGAGCTTGTCGGTCTGCTATTCTCCTGCGAAAGCTTTCCCCACAATACGTATGCTGGGGTTTAACGAGATTCTCGTTTTTGGCACTCAAAGGTTGGATCTGAAAAAATACATACGTTTTTGGCACTTAATGTGTTAAGTGCTACTGTAAGTATTAAATAGCTCTAGGGTCTCATAGTAGTCATTGCTATAGAGTGTTTGTTCAGTAACAGGTGTCTCCCTGTCTCTCCAGCTCTTTCATAAACACAAACTACATTTTCGGGTGGGTTACAATTTTCATCCAGAAAGAGCCCATTCAATGATCATTTTATAGTGTTCCAGATCCAATTTGGTCTGCTTATTTGTGTGTGTGTGTGTGTGTGTGTCTCATCACTTCCAACTTCACTTGTGTGTGTGTGTGTACTGGGTCATCACTTCCAACTTCACTTGTATGTGTGTCGAGAGAAAATGTTCTCTAAAGACGGGATGACTCCTGTTACTGAACAAACGCACTATAGCAATGATTACTATCAGGATGTAGAACTTAAACTTCTTTTTTTAGCAATTAACATTTTGTTTTAACCAAAAAACACCTTTTATGACCAATCATAATTGGTCATAGCTTTTAAACTGGCCTCCTGTCTCCCTTGACCTCGTCTTTTCAGTGAGAACATCCATACAGCACATTAATGAAAAGTATTTTTGCGTTGCGAGTTTGCAATTTGGCTATTTTATCATTTTTTATTTTTTAAAGCATTTTCACCTATAACGCCGTTCCCAAACTGGGGATGCCAGGTTGAAAGTGGTCACAGCTGGTGTGATATGTGATAGTTCAGATAATCACAAGGCCTGAATATAATATGCACTGTATGACGGTTTGATTGAGGTCGTTCATCGCACTGGTTCTCAATGTGAGGTTCCGGGGACCACCAGGGATCCAAATGGACCCTTACGGGTCTGTAACTCTTGAGAGTGTACAAATGGAACCAATTTTGGTTCCATTTGTACACTCTGGGAGTTAACTGAGGATTTTACAGTCTATATTGGGATCCCAGGGATAAAGAAAAATTGTTACAAATGGGGTTCCGTGGCCTAATGCATATCAAACTAAGGGTCCTTGAAATTCAAAAGGTTGAGAAACATTTTTTTATATACGTTTATGTATCGTCTCGGCAAAACACTCTTAACAGGCATATTTAAAAAAGAACATTTTTGATGGCTTTGATGTGAGCGATTTTTAGATGATTATTAGACAGACACATGTTTTTATTTTTTGTTTTCATTTGTTTGTTTTTTTAAGTTTCTATTGATGCGTGTGGTCCCTGTGTATTTTTCAGCTGGATTGGGCCCACCGTAGTTTGGTATTCAACTTGAAGCGTCATGGCACAAGAGACAAATCACCCTTTTGAAGCGTCATGGCACAAGAGACAAATCACCCTTTTGGTGCTCAGAGAGCCAACGGGCTCTCACCACCGACACTAAACTAATGCAACAAGTCTGCCGTCGTTTTTTAGTCCTTAAGAAGCATATTTATTATGAGTATTACTATTAAGCACTTCGTTGTAGGCCGAAGTGAATCTTCCGCTGTATAATGTACCGTTAGACTATAATGTAACCTAATGTATTACGAGTGGGGAAAGAAAAGGAAAAAAAAGTCTGGAGACTTAATTAGCGTGTAATTTGTTCATTTGGAGGGGAATGGTTTGGACCGTTTTCAAGTTTTTGTTTGTTTTTTATACATTTTGTTTTGTTTTGTTTTTTTAGATTCTGATAAATGAATATACCCTCCGTAAGGACTCTGGGGTCAACGAGCTCCGTCTTGACTTTTTTTATCTACGTGAATGTTTCACACGGACCGAGATGGCCGACGTCTGCGAACCTTGTACGTCCAAAACCGTTACTTTTTAAGGAAATGGGGAAAATGTCAAAAATGTTCCAGTGTAGTTATTATTTAGTCACAAACTCTTGTTAATAGTTTCCTTTGTTTCAATATTTATAAAACCCGCACAGACTAAACCACTTCCACTTTGAAAGTATTTCAAAAATATCTGATTTACAAGCTCACAACGCGTCGCAGCGTGACGCGTTGTGAGCTTGTAAATCAGATATTTTTGCTACGTATGCGTGACACTCTTAATGCGGTGAAGTATTTAATAAAATATGGACATAAAAAGGTTTTTCCTCGACAGCAACGCGATGTTTCATGGCCCGAGAGCCGTTGTTGCCGGTTGCCATCTCCGCTTGGATGACTATATTTTTACTGTGTATAAAATGTGTATATGTATATATAGAAGTCACAGAAATGCCTTCTTCATGCAATGATGTGCTGCCTGTTCTTTCTGCCATGTTTTCATTCAAGTGGTGGTGTTTTTTTTTGTTTTTGTTTTTTTCATAGTCACTGATTTGAAAGGATTAAACATATTTTATAATTCTTGACGATTCCGTTTCTTTAATTTGGAGCTCTCTCTCCAGCAAATTACTTGCTTTTAACAATAACACATAAAGCCTTTGAAGTAGCTTGTATATTACTTCATAATTGCTGAAACTGGCCAAGGATCATAATGTATTATGATAGTTCTTATACATTGTGATAATTGTATTATAATCACTGTTCTAATGCATTATAGAGTGATTATAACTCACTATACAGTGGTCATTCATTTAAAGGGATATTTCATTTTTTTGGGAAAATTAAAAAATTAAATAAATAAAAAATATATTAAAAATGAATGAAAAAAGTTATCAAAAAAACACGGCCTTCTCACGCATTAGGAGGGCAGGGTGAGTCACCAGAACCAAGGATGGGTGTTTTTGATGGCAACTTAAAAACTGTCTGGGGGGTTCACAAGGGCCTGAGTAGACCATAAAATGACCAAAAGTTTTTTTGAAAGTGAAATATCCCCTTAACGGGTCATACACTTTGGAAGGCAGTCATAGCCAATTGGCTATCAAACAACTTGATTACATGACCCCAAACATAATGGTAACATTTAATGTCAATGAAGTTCATTGGAATTATATTGAATCTAACAGACAGGCCACTAGATAGAAAAATGTAATGGTGGTGTAATGGATTAATTACACGACTAAACCACCAAATGGGATTTTCCATGAAGCAAAAGCATGCAATTAAAACATTTCCTTTGTAAACGTTTAATCCAAAATTTTAAAAACGTACATTTTAACAAATGTACCCAAAATGCACTTAAGCTACAATTTCAGTAATTTTAATTATTTTCTTAGTAGCTTAATTATGTCAGCATTCCCCCCCCTCTCTCATGATGGCCCTCTACCAATGAGCCTGTGTGTGTGTCCTTTCCCTCACCCTTCCTCTTTGCTATTTAAAAGTGACATTTCTAACACACATTGCATTGCCTTGTTGAAATGTGCTATACAAGAACACTTTCCTTGTGTGTAACTTTGTTGCAATTAATAGGCTCTATGCACAGCAGCCATATTATCACTTCCTTCTCAGGTGTTACTAATGATACTAATGAAGGCTCTGTTCCATTTAGTGTAGCACAGTGGTTTCCACAACCCCCATAACTCTTAGAGTGTACAAATGGACCCTTACGGGTCCATTTGGTTCCATTTGTACACTCTCAGAGTTACACACACGTAAGGGGCCATTTGGAAGCCCATGAGGGTCCCTGGACCCCAACTTTAGACACACTGGTGTAGCAGAGTGTTTCCAGTGAGCCAACATGTACAATATCAGCACCCTGACTCTGTTTGACCAGAATGGAACTGAGCCTTCATTAGTATCATTGGTAACACCTGTGAATGTCTTTACAATATGGCTGGTGTGAATAGAGCCTATTGAAAGATTGTTGTGATTATTTGAGCATGTGATGCCTTCAATGTGGCAATAAATAGGCAATTTTTCAGTCTAGTTGGGATGTAGAAGGGGGTGCAATGCCTAAAAAGTCTGGGAACCACTGGATTAAGCTTTAGTGTCATTTCATTGATGGATCAAAGTCATTGTTTGTTTTACCTGAACAGATCACCTCCAGAAACAACGACGCTGCTTTGTTCCACACTCCCAACAACACAGGACAAATCAATCCACCATACAAGTTGACATGTAAAAACATAACCACATTTTATTATAAAGCATCATCCACTGGTCTCCCGTCTCCATGGTGTTTATCTCCAGTCTAGTACCAGTACAGTTACTTGTTCCTCCCACCAACCTCACAAGAGTAAGCAAAAAATAAAATGGGTGCATGTCAGAAATTGGAATATTTTATAGAAAAGTTCATGTCTGATTCATAACAACTTAATATTTCAAGCCTTTTTTACCTTGTTTATTACGACATAAAGGTCATAACAATCAAATGTCCAGTAGGCTGTCTGAAAATATTTTAAAAATCTACCTGGAATGAATGACTACCTTAAATCATACATTTTAGAATATATATTTTGAAAATGGAATATTGAAAATATATTTTCTTGTATTCATTTGCGTCATATTCCTTACACACACATGAACTTTATTCTAATGAGTGAGTGTGTCATCAATCCCCCGACCAATCAACTTGAAACTCGGCGTTCGTACCGAGGACCCAGTGATGTGCTGAGTGGTCGGATCAGCGGATCTGTGAATAATATTGACAAATCCGCAAAACCCCATATATATACCCTGATATCATCACTATGACAATCTACAAACTCGCAACACCTCACGTTTGCGAGGCGTTGTGAGCTTGTAGAGCACTCCCCAGTTCAAAAAATATTATTTGGGGGGAGTGCCCAGTTCAAATATGATTATTTTTGGGGGTCCCCAGTTCAAAAATGATTATTTTTGAGGTCACGGCCTGAAAAGGTTGAGAACCAATGGTCTATCTATGATATGACATTTGTCCAAGGTTGACTTGACTTCCATTATACACATTTAAGTTGACTATCCTTGTGTTTCTGGCTGCCTGAGTGCCATGGTTCATCTGTTTGAGCAGGGACCCCCTCTATATTGTATAAACATTTTGTTTCAGATGTAACTTTTTTTGTTTACTTGGTCTGCTCTCTTTCCTCTCTACACCAAACACCTCTTTGCCAAAAAATAGCAGATCTACAAGCTCACAACGCCTCGCAGCGCGAGGCGTTGTGAGCTTGTAGATCTGCTACTAAAGTTCTCCTCAGAAAAGGGATGCTAGGGTTCAAGTGGTTAAGGTAAAAAAAAAATCACATCACACGAACATTTGGCGGACCCCCTGTAGTAACTCTGAGGACCCCCTAGGGGTCCCGGACCCCCTGTTGAAGACCCCTGGCGTAGCGTTTTGACAGAACAGCTTCAGACAAACCGAGAGGGACGGACTCTCTTATGGACATGAGTTAAAGGACGACTTCACCCATTTTCAACCTATCTTCACATTATTGGTCCTCTATAATACTCATGATAATCTGGCACCATTTTTGTCTACTTGGTCTGTGACTCAGAGGAGCGCTGTGGATAGTTCAGAAACCCGCCTACCAGTGACATCATCGATGGGGCATCCAGGCCAAAAGAAATCGCAAGCTTTCTATTCCTGTAAAATTAAAACGCTACAATGGAAACCATTGTTCTTGCATTAAAAAAGAACACATTTTATATCTTGTTGAAAATGTTGAAAATGGGTGAAGTCGTCCTTTAAGTTTATTGGCTTGCAACATCAGCAGCATCAGCTTTGTGGCTATAGTCTTAAGATTCAAAGGGTTTGCTCCATTTTAGAATGTCAGTCTTAAGTGGTGTAAAGCTACTAAGTACATGTACTCAAGTACTGTACTTAAGCACAATTTTGAGGTATTTTTTTTACTTGACTGGAGTATTTCTAATTTTCAATACTTTTATTTCTACTCCACTACATCTCAGAGACAAATATTGTACTTTTTACTACAATTATTTATTTGAAAACTTGAGTTACTAGTTACCTTGAAGATTATGAATATTATTACAAAACATACATTAACCACTTCAACCCTATATATACTTTGGCTACGTTGTGAGCTTGTAGATCTGCCATTTTCAAAAGATTTTTTTATTCATGACGAACCTGGGAAATGGCACATACTGCATAATGAGTACTTTTACTTTTGGTACTTTAAGTGTATCTTGATGCCAATACATTTGTACTCTTACTCAAGTAAATGTTTAACACCAGACTTTTACTTGTAACTTCATTGTGGTATTGATACTTTTACTTAAGTGAAACATGTCAGTACTTCTTCCACCACTGGTCTAAGTCTGAAGAAATTCATCCATTAATCAGTGGATCTGTCTGATTGGTCAGAGCAAGAAATACTTACAACATTGTTATTGAGCCCCTGAAGAACATCTCTGTCCACACTCATCTTCTCCAGTTCCTTTGCAACAGTGGCTCTCAACGTGAGGTCTGGGGACCCCCAGGGGGTCCTTGAGGTGGCTGTTCCAGAGGGTCTCCAGCTAAAATGATTGAGTTAGTAACCATATGGGCGTGTATGGGTCTGTAACTGTGTGAGTGTACAAATGGAACCACATGGTCTGTAACTCTGGGAGAGCATGGAACCAAGTGGACCCTTACGGGTCCAATTGGTCCCATTTGTACACTCTGAGTTAAATTAACACAGAGGATGTTTAAGTGTAGACAGGGGGGGTCCCATGTCCTTAGTAAAGGGACCTGCAGTGAAAATATGGGACAAATAACAGGGCTTGGTCAGGGTGACCCAGCTTTGTCAAGCGGAACAAATGAAATTCTATTAGTTGAAACGTTATTTGGAATTGAATCCCTGCATATTAGGGGTGCAACGATACGTTTTTATAACGATTCGATACGTATCACGATTCTTGGTTGTCGATACGATACACACAGGTTAATTTAGAACGATACATACGATACGTTTCGATTCAGTGATTTAGTCGATACGATACATGAACGATACAGGACAGGTTAATTTAGAACGATACGATTCGATTCAATGATTTAAAATCGATATAGTAACTATTTATTTACCCAAAGAATCTGTGTGAAAAATAAATACCTGGATACTGGATATAAAGCCCTCTTTCTCTTTTTTCTTCTTAAAAGTACTTAGTATTGATAAAAATAATTATTTGCATTGCAAAACGATTCGACACGATTATTTTCACGATTCAATACGATACAAAGTCAAACGATACGATATTTTGCTGTTTGCATATCGATATAGTAGATCGTTGAAGATTCAAAACGATTTTTCGATGCAGTTACTAAATCGTTACACCTCTACTGCATATGTTTCACATATTGCTAATATTTCTTTTGCACACATATGGGAAGTGGGAAGTCGGTCGGATTGCCACTTGTCCCAAACCATCTAAAAATCCACAAATCCCACATATGGAGATCAGTGTATATGTCCATCTTTCTGTCCCTGTTATGCCTGTATATGGAGATCCCTGGTGTAATTAATGTCGCCATAGTACTGACATCATAGACTCGCCTCCAGATACTATGATAACTCTAACAGTGCTCTGACAATGGGTACAACAGGTTGTTGCAGAACCGGAGGGGCATGCTTTCCCAACGGGCATCGTTCCCAATGGCAGCCTATAGTTTTTAAAAAATGTACAAATTCATAATGTCAAGAGCCACTGTCCCGCCATCCCGCCATATTTGGGCAAGATGACGTCACCGACATGACGTCACCGGTATGTTAAGACGTACGCGGAAGCTGACGGCGGCGCGGCTATTTCTAACAGTTTGAGGAGCCGTTCGACACAGCAGCCCCGTTTGTGACGATCATGGACGAGACGTCGGACAGCTTGGAGAGAAGCAGCAGCACCACGTTGTGTTTCTCGGAGGCGGCGGACCGTCCCGGAGGCTTCTCCCTCAGCGACAGTCTGTACATGTTTGAACACGGCGTCGTCACCTCCCTCGCCGCCATGCCAGACACGCCCAGCCCTCAGGAGGTGGGGGGGAGGAGGAGGAGGAGGAGGAGGAGCAGGAGGAGCAGGAGGATGAGGGGGCTTCCCAGCCATGCCGAGGAGGAAGGAGCGGCTGAAGCCGCCGCGGTTGTTCAACCCCCGTCTCTGGTTTCCGCCCGCAGGTCCAAGCGGAGGAGGGTAAGCGAAGCCCGCCCCGCCGGGAGGCCAGACGAAGAGGACGGGAACGCCCCCTCGCCGGCCAGAGACGGCGTTTTTCCGAACGTCTGGCTGGAGCCTTGCCAGCCTTCGTCGTCTTCATCCTCCTCGTCTTCCCTGTTCTCCACCTCGGAGGGGGAGGCGGCGACCGCGGCGAACAAGCCGGCCGGCCCCGGCCCGACCGATTGGGACAGGAGGAGCAAGAGTGACGCCGACTCCCTGTCGTTCCTCACGGCCGAGGAGAGGGCCTGGCTATGCGCCGAAGCGGCAGCTGCGGACCAGTCGGCACCTCCCCCTTCGCGGGAAATCGTCGTCGGTGATGGCGAGGATGAGGAGGCCGGGGTTCACGGCGCCCAGGTGGAGGGAGACGCGCTTCTGGCCCGACAGCTGCAGGAACAGTTTGACAGGGAGCATAGGTTAGCCCTGCCGTTCAGGGGACGCCAGCGTTGCCATCACAACCACCGTGGTAACCGGCAGAACCACGCCGAACCGCTTGCCGGGGAGCAGCGACAGGACGCTCAGTCGTCCGGGACCCGCCAGCGTCGCCAAAACAGCCCCCACGGCACTCTCAGCAGCCACAGCGCGGAGCAGATGGACAACCACACGCTCGACTTGCTCCCAGACTCGGATTGTCCTTGGCTAGCCGCTGTCCAGAGGGCCGCTTTCTTGTCTTTGATGAATAGCAACGGAGGCAACGATTTGACGATCGGTCAGCCTAGAGGAAGGGGACGCGGCGGGGGTTCCCGTCGGCCAGGCAGGGACGCTCAGCTCTTGGAAGCCCTCGGGGGCAACGAGTACAGGGCTCTGTTGGACTTTGAAGAGAGGCAGGGGACGGTCGTGCCAAAGAGGAAGTTAAACAAGAGAGAGATCAACATGTTCCCCACCAAGACATACGACCCCGCCCAGAGCGCCGGGAACGCGCGGTGCCAGATCTGCTTCTGCGACTACACCTGTGGGGAGGAGCTCCGGATGCTGACCTGTTTCCACGACTACCACGTTAAATGTATCGACCGCTGGCTCAAGGTGAACGCCACATGCCCTGTGTGCCGCTGCAACATGGCCGAGAGAGTCCCTGGGGGATCAAGCATGACCCCCTATACCTCAGACTGACTGACTGACTGACTGACTGACAGAGACGTCCCTCATGGTCTGTCTTTATAGAGATGAGGTCTAGGCTCTACGGCCAAGTGTAAATTGGCCAATGAGAGAGAGAGAGCGATGAGGTGATGAATGGAGGCAATACTTTGATGGGTCAGCCTTGAGCAGTGATTCTCTACCTTTTTAGTTTCAAGGACCCCCTTTTTGATATGCATTAGACACGCTGGACGAGACCTGCTACTGAGAGTGCATAACCACAAGTACTGTACTGTCCAACGAAGTTACACACTGTTACACAAGTTACCCAGTAACAAACCCAGTGCAACGTGGCCAAAAGAGTCTCTTCGAGGCCAATCATGAGTTCTACCTCTAGTCTTTTAGAGATGACCTTGAGGCTCTTAAGGCCTGTGGAAACAAGGTTATGAATGAGGTCAGTCTAGAGCAGAGAGACCTTTTTAATTTCAAGTACCCCCAGTGTCTTATGCATTAGGCCACAGACCCCCATTTAAATACCTTTTTTTTCTCCTCTGGGACCCCAGAATTGAAGACGTTACGATTCTCATTAGGAGTGACAAGCATTGACAGGATCAGAAATGACCCCTGATGGGAATTAGCCAAAAGAAGACTCAGAGTTGCAGACCCCCTAAGGGTCCATTTGGACCCCCATGGTGGCGCCTGGACCTCGGGTTGAGAACCAGCGGCCTAGAGGAAGGGGCCGTGGTAGAGGTTCCTGACGGTGACACGCCCCTCCACAACCTAGAGGTCAAGTGGAAACTGGCCTTATAGCCTCAACCAGTGATCTTGCGTGGTCAGGCGATCTAGGATTTCCACCTGCCGGTGTGTCTGGTGAAATCTGGATTCAAAGTAGGGGCTAAAACTGGGTGGAAGCAATTCGAAGATTTGAAAAATGACTGCATTGCAGGGCCAATGAGAGAGAGCCTGTTTCACCAATGCGATAACCTGGGCAATGAGTGCTGGGTACCAATCACCGAGCTATATTATATCTGAAGAGCAAAGAAAATCCCCGGCCACTCTTTCCAATGAAATTTGCTCACCCAGCACATACTCCCCTCCTTCCAGTTTTGGGACCAAATCAATGGGTTTGATGACAGCCTGGGCCCAACAGCATGCACATTAGACTCCTTTATGCGTCTACTCACAAACTAACTGCATGAGCAAGCCTGTGAGTCAAGATCATTGGTCCAACCCCTTTTAACTCATTCATGTAGTGGGCCCAAACCGGACCGAAAAAGTATTTTTTTTCTCCCCTAGTTTTCTTTATTAAGATCTACAATGAGAACTGGTGACTGAGCAATGTGGTGATGATAGCTTGAAGACCCTGAAGTGACTTGATTCGTTTTTGCGTTGATCATTGCATTTTTATTTTCTTTCTATTTTATTTATTTATTCATTTTTGTATCTTTCTGCCTCAAAAATGCTGATTGAATTTCCAAACGCTGCTGTTCAAAAGGTTCATTTTAGTTTGGGTCTGTAGGTGATTAACTTGAAAGGAAACGGATGAGTAGGCCTATGTGGCTTAGCAGAGGGGAAGGACACATCTATTTCATGTCAGCAGAATGTTTCAAGAAGAATTGAAGGAAGGTCTTGATTGGGACACAATAACCTGTTGCTCTGCGTTAGAGATATCACAATGTTGACTGAAAGCTCAAACGTGTATACAATATACAGTATGTATCAAAGTTCTTTTTCATTATAATCTTTTCCTTTTGTTTTAACTTCTTGTTTTCACCCAATGCTCTTTTTTAAATATATATTTATCCATTACTTTTAACCAATCTCTTCTCACGAATGACACTGTGGTTTTATAAACCTGCTATTTTTTCCCTCTATTTTATTCTCGCCTCCTTTTAACTCTTGCAATGTTGAAAGGTCACACATAGAAGACTTTCGCCCACTCTTTTACTTTGTAACTGTGTGATTGACAATAATCACTGATTTATTGGCTGACTTTTTCGTTGATTGATTTAATACGTTTTTAAAGTGGGTTGGATAGTTTAGTTTTTATTTTGTGAAAAGGTTTTGTTTTAGTTTTGTTTTTATACATTTTAGTTAGTCTTTTTATTGCAATATGGGGTATGTGTCAGGGACGAGATTCACAAAGGTCATAAAATAATTGTGTGATCAAATACCAAAAAGACAGGCTTATAGATGAAATTTTGACAAAGATTTTTGTTGATATTAATTTGATTTAGTTATGTAAAAACACAATACAGTGTCCTTATTTTTTTTTGTATTTTTTTATTTTCAGTTTATTATTTTGTTAGTTTTAGTCACCTTTACTTTATGTATATATAGACATATACAAAAATTCCTTCTTCCTGCCATGTTTTTTTTTGTCACTGATTTACAGGATTTCTTCCAACAAACATGATAATCATGATATATTATCATGAATGCAACATCCAATGTTTTTAGCAGTATTAGCCTAGGACCCCAATGGAAACAAGACCGCAAGGACTTTTTTGGTGTTATCCTTTTAGACAGTGTTTGACTGTACTTGTGCTGTTTTTACATTTCTGTCTAATAAAATATTCAATCAATCAATGCCTAACCACAGGGGCGTCAATTGGGTATGGCAAGGTATGGCAGGTGCCATACCTTGGCTCCAGAAAAAATAAATAATAAAAAATAATTAATTTAAAAAATCATGAATAGTTGCCTATTGTAGGTGTAAGACCATTGTGTTTGTATTGTGTTATAGGTATAATGCATAGTTTTCTATGCATTTCGGGGGTTTTGGGGTTTGACCCCCCAAAGAATTCTGCCATGCGGCTTTGCTGCGCACCCAGGAAGGTGTCCCTTATTTTAATCTCTGGGAGTTGGCAACCCTAACCTTGCCATACCTTAGCTTTTGCTGAACTGACGCCCTAACCATGCATTTTTTAAGAAACTCTGCAGTATGGTAGAGGGCAATGTCAAATGGTGAAGACACGAAACCCACAACCATTGGCCAAAGGGTGGCGCTATAGCAATCAATTGACAATGCTAACGTTGAACAGGTATAACTCATGCCCTGTTTGAGCTATTGCCATGAAACTTCAATACATATGCGTCTCCTCATGCCGAACAACTTTGCCACTTTGACCTCTGACCTTTCGATCTCCCACCATTTTGAATACTATGAAAAACAGTTCAATTCAAACTCGTCTTGGGTGTTTGATCAATCTGCACGAAACTTTCTACACATGGACTTTGGACCAATATCTACAAACCCAGTTGAAGTGAAGCCTCCAGGGGCCAATGAATATTGCAGTTTTATGAAAATGATTCTTCTGTCCCGAACTACATAATGCAGTCACATTTTTATGAAACTTTGCAGTATGGTAGAGGGTCCAATTATCATTTTTAATAAGACAGATAAAGGAGAGGGTGATTAGCACACAGTGTATTTATTATTATTGTCCATATCTCCCTTGCCCTGAAAGGAACTTCAAATCGTACCTACCTTTTGACTGATGATATAAACATAACTGACACAAGGATTTAACAACGAGACTTTGTGAATGGATTCCTGTCATTCTAATTTATCTGCGCAATGAAGTGCGGGACCTTAACCCATTAAAACCGGATTTAGAAGACATTTGCAAATGTTTCTCTTGGCACAAGAAGCATAATTATAGTCATTGCATTCCCATTTTGTATATTCAACATTGTGTCTTCTTGTGATCCAAGTTTCTCTTGTTTCTTAATCTATTCTTCTACTTTTTCTTGAAACTGCTAACTGTTGGAAGCTTGTAGAAAAAAGCGCACTCACAAACTAGTACACACAGTAGAGTGTGGTGAAAACAATAATAATCAACAAACGGACATGCAAGTCGTGCACTGTTTGCTTGTAGTGATCTGCAAGGAGGCAGGTCTTATGTCTTAACTTAACGCCTGGAGGTGTGGTCAACGCTATTTCGCTATGTTGAGGACGGTAATATGTCTTGGGTGTGGTTTGGCCTTTAGATTAATCAAAACAATCAGAGTATTGGCTGCCGTTCCCTTGAAAGGAGTAGTTCACCCAAACAAATGACGTTTATATCAATTACACACCCCATGAAGCCTTGAATTCATGGAGATTATTTAGTTTTTGTCGAAGGATATGAACCCATTAGCTTTTGGATACATTAAATTCTCATGCAGGTCAAGTCACTGCATAAAGGCACTAAAACAAGTGTTAAAAGCCAGAACACAATAAAATGATCTTAACTTTATGGACTTTGTTTCATTTTTAAGTAATCGGACCAAAGAATCCATGTCAACATGAACTGGATGTCGTGCAGTCAGACAATACCCGGTCAAAAGGTTCTCAGAAAACCCACTGGGACAAATTGTCATTTGTGCTGGCAATCAATTACTTATACTTGGTTGCATCATACACAGTCAAAATAGCAGATCTACAAGACATGATGTGCAACTATGTATAAATTGGACATTAAAGATGCAGTCCAAGATCTAGTACATGGTAAATGGTAAATGGTGCATTTATATAGCGCTTCTATCCGAAGCGCTTTACATTGATTGTGCCATTAACCCATTCACACACACATTCATACACCGATGGCAGAGGAAACCATGCAAGGAACCGACCTGCTCATCGGGAGCAATTAGGGGTTCAGCGTCTTGCTCAAGGACACTTCGACACTAATTCTAGGGGAGCGCCCCAGCCCGGGATCGAACTGGGAACCTTGCGGTTTTTCCAGTTCACTCTACCCGGCCACTCTAACCCTGAGCCACTGCCGCCCCATGCACCCACATGCACATCACACAGGAATTTAAAGAGGTTCAGGACACAATAAATACAATAAAAGACAGTAGTGTAGTAGTAGACAGTAGTGGCAGAAATTGGCATAAACCATGTCAATTTTCAGCGACCAAAAGAATCATTTTCGTTTTCGACCTCAATACGAAAATAAAAATAAACCTTTAAGGTTATTCCACCTGTGGGCGGGCATTCTCCTGCTGGTTAACGGCAGTGTCAGTTATTTTGCCGCTGTGCCTGCATCAAAATGCGTTCTAGGCTTCCATCTTTTTGAGTGGTGCCGAAGGCAACCACTCCTATACATGACTTTGTCCGTATGTATGTATGTATGTATGTATGTATGTATGTATGTATGTATGTATGTATGTATGTACAGTATGTATGTCTGTCCACAAACATTGATGACAACATCAATACGGGGGTCAATACGGGGCTCATCAAAGGCACCACTCACTTCACACAGGGTGTGATTTTTTCTGTAATATTGAAAAGCTTTCAAGATTTTTTTTTATGATTTAATTTGTTTGCAGTTGCGGAAGGGGAACAGACACCACTCCACATAAATCAAAACATATTCTAATCAAATGTTTAAGCCCTGCCACATAATTACAGCAGTACTCACTTTACCACGGTGGTATATAATGTGAACCAGAGCATGTGAGTTAAGAGGAAGAGTGGGCAAATGATGCTCCATGCTCTCAAGGCTGTTTTCACACTCCCCACGCACTCAAATCGCTCCATCACTCACCTTGATTTGCTCCTGCTCCACTCAGCGCTGCACTCCGATTAGAAAGATCTGTGTTGTATTTTGCTGCACGAATACCATCATTTCGCCCATTTCGCAGTTCGCCCAAAAAGTCGGACATTTCGCCCAGACATTTCGCCCAAAAAGTCGGACATTTCGCCCATTTCGCGGACATTTCGCCCGCTACAGTTAATAATATATAGTGAAGCTAGCTGGCCGTTTGTGTGAGAGAATGAGAGAGGGTTAGGGTTAGATAAAAGCTCTCTCTCTCTCTCTCTCTCTCTCTCTGTGTGTGTGTGTGTGTGTGTGTGTGTGTGTGTGTGTGTGTGTGTGTGTGTGTGTGTGTGTGTGTGTGTGTGTGTGTGTGTGTGTGTGTGTGTGTGTGAGTGAGAGACGCAGTCAGTGGGGCAAACGCAGTCGATATTTACGATTCTGTCCCTATCGGTACATAACTCGGACGGCGCGTAGTCGACTAGCAGACCATCGGCTGGTTGTTGCGGGCACTCGCGCCTGGAGGCGCTCGGGCGCAACTCCTCAGCCTCAGTTTGCTGAGTCGGCGTGCCTCCGTCATGGTCCAAAACTATACTTTATCGGTGAAAAAACGTAGTCCGCGGATGACTGAAAATTCCCCTCTTAAATAAAGCCATTTATAATGAATCTCGCACAACTGATTGATTATATATTTATAATGAATGTCGGGCGAAATGTCTGGGGATGGGCGAAACGTCTGGGGGTGGGCGAAATGTCTGGGCGAAATGTCTGGGGGTGGGCGAAATGTCCGCTCAAAAACACGGGCGAATGGATTTAGGGCGAAATGTCTGGTTACCTGCTGCACAGATACTATAGATCTTATAAGACTACCCCTATGAAACCTTTATCATCTGGGTGCAATTTGCACCATAGACATCAACAATGTCACAAACACACCATCCAATTTTCCTTTCTTTTTAATGAGACGGAAAATAATCAAATACAGTGCGAACTAATCACCCAGTCCTCTCTCATCAGGCTGTTGAACAAGGGGTGCTCCTTCCATTCCGACATCTCGCCACTCCGACTAGTGGCTTCCGCGTGCGGTTAGGGTTAGGTATAGGGTTCGTTAACGTCGGAAAGGCGACATGTCGGAAAGGCGAAATGCACCCGTTGAACAAGCGCTGAGTCCTGCAATCTCGTCAGTCCAGTAGTGTCACAGACATCACTTTAAGTGCATATATAGGACTATGATTACACTCTACTGGTACTACAGTATCCCAATCCGAAGATTTATTGCTCCATTCACTTCCTGGTTAACTTCTTACTTTAAAATCCTGTATCTCGGCTCCTGTGTTTTACTATGTATTTTTGGCGAAACATGCTATTTTCTGGGGATCAGGGGATCGAACATACTGGAGATAAATATTCTGTGGTTCTTGCTACCTGCCAGCATTAGAAAGTGAATGTGAATCTGTTAACGCTTTTTCAAGATACGTTAAGATCATCTTCACCAAACTGCTTCTACCTGGTTCTGTTGTTCTGAAGGAATTTGGAGCAATCATGTGCAAATGAGGTTTCTCGAGACATGAATAACAAGAGGACGTAGAGAGAGACTAGTTAATCCTCTGATTGTCTCACAAATGAAAAAGCGCTCTGAGCCTGTTTTTTGACTGAGTCTTCCACTTTCTTCTCCAGGTAACATAGACATTCCATAGCTACTTATATGCACGTTTACAACACTACCACCACACTCTGACTCTGGTGCGATATTCTCTTAAATGTTTTATACTTTTGTACATGTCAAAAGAACAAACGTTTGTTCTTTTGACATGTTAAAAAGTTTACAAGAGGAAACTCACTCTTGCCACTCTGAGTTTGACCCATTACCTTCATACATGTTGTTTATAAAGGTAATTACTACCTTGAAATGGTCATTACACGATAAAGATGGAAACAATGATTATAAACTCACTACCTTCATAGATAATACATCAGCACCCTGAGTGTGTATACTATGCCCTCTGCATATTTTGAATGAAGTTGCAATGTGAAGTCGATTTTTAGATTTATTTAATCTTGGGTGTCTATATGGGTGTGTACAGTAAATGCGCTCAAAGAGCAACAATCACCTGCCCTCTCAGAGGGGGAAAGAAGGGTGAACATGTTTGACACCTCTTTGTTTGAACTGATCAAAGCTATGATCATGATGAGTCAGGCTATAAACATACAGTAAAGAGAATATGTCATTGTATGTCTCACTTAACCATTTTGGTAGAGTTGACACATGATTTACATTACAGCTACACACTCTTCTTATACTAGAGAGCCTGGGGTGGGGCCAGTAACTGCTTTGAATGATTGGACAAAGAGAACAATACAACCATCTCTCCACCAATCACAACCTAACATACTTCTACATACTCCTACATGTGCTCCACCCCTCCCTCCTCCCCAGATATGCTCCATCCATGCAACCTTCTAGAAAATGTTGACTTTCTGTTACAAGAGAACCAAGAGCATCCATTTGTGGGTGAATTGATTAGTAATTCAAATTTGTCTTCATTCCAATAAGATTGATATAAAATATATGAATATGACACCCCATGTGTACAGTGTATAAATGCATTTATTATGAAATGCATGAACAGTAAACAGGCAATCAGTATCTTGAGACTTCAACAATGTTGTATTCACTCATTAATGAATATATGAATGAATATGAAATCATTCTCTCATCTGAGTCAGGTCTTAAGATGGTATGTTCTGCTTATTAACCCTTGTGTCACGGTGAGGGGTCAAGGTGCAACAGCTGACCAAAATATGTTTTATATTCAAGGTTTACAACATTTTTCTGTCAAAGTTGTTTTCATTGAAGTATAGTTACATTTGTTCTATATGTTCTAAACCCTGGTGGTGGTGGTTGGCTGCTTTGTGAATGCAATTTGATGAATTAAGTTACCATAAACACATTACATAAATAGTTCACCTCAGCCTATCTCTGTTATGAAAAGTAAATGTACATCTAATTTCACCTTTTTCTCTAACAGTCATCACTGCTAACCATTTTGCATGTCCTGCTTTAATTTACATTTACAATAAACAACTCTAGTCATGTCCTTGTGTGGACGAGTCTCTCTCATCTCAATCTTGCTATTCAAGGAGAATCATTAAGATCGATAGTTCCTATTTTACACAATGGCTCCAAATTCCTTCAGAAGAATACAACCTGTTGAGGTGAAGGAATGGGAGGCATGCGTTAATCCGACAGACCTTTTCTCCGACTATGTGGCATCCGCGTGCGGTTAGGGTTAGGGTGCGGGTTTGGTTCGGGTTTACTGTTTAATGTCGGAGCTAACGTATTGCACCCGAAGGAATAACTGCTTGCTATATTCTGTTCATAGTCTTTATTATACATCACAGCATCTTCATTTATTTGGCAAACATAGCGCTATGAATATTCTTGGTTGCTTGTGACTTTTCTGATGTCTTTTAAGTTTGGACATGCAACTGAAGTGTTGTTCACACTGATCACAGCAGTGTCGTTTTGGTTTAACCAGGCTTCTTTGTTCATTTACTGCTGGTAGCAGAGGGGAGACAGGCTGATGATTCAACACTGGATTGCAGAAAGACAAAGGAAATATGGTTGAGAGGTTGGAATATGGTACAAATGGATGTAATTAATTACATTAGGCTGTTCCCTAGGAAATAGGTTAACCACCAGCCAAACATGTTATCTATCTATCTATATTTATATATGTATAGCAACAAGCTGAGACAACAAAGGAGACAAAGCAGTAATAAAGATAAATCATCTAAAGCAAAGCTACAGGTTAAATTGAAAATTATGACCTGTATTGGAGATTGAGACAAGTAGTGAGACTGCTTAATTTAAAACTTGAAAAGTAAAGTAATAAAACATTTGTACGACAGAGCAGGGACATTACAACTAGAAAGGCGGTAGAAAAAGTAACATACCATTTTCTTTGGGTCCTTCCTGTTCAGCAGAACTGTCCCTAGTTGGGTTGAGAGAGTTCATCTTCCACTGAATTCTGGAGTTCACAGTCAGATCTGATCAGAAATGATATCCTTGAGGAGTTGTGGTGGATGCATTACAACTACACACTCTTCTTATACTAGAGAGCCTGGGGTGGGGCCAGTAACTGCTTTGAATGATTGGACAAAGAGAACAATACAACCATCTCTCTACCAATCACAACCTAACATACTTCTACATACTCCTACATGTGCTCCACCCCTCCCTCCTCCCCCGGATATGCTCCATCCATGCAACCTTCTAGAAAATGTTGACTTTCTGTTACAAGAGAACCAAGAGCATCCATTTGTGGATGAATTGATTTGTAATCTTCATGTAATTCAAATTTGTCTTCATTCCTATAAGATTGATATAAAATATATTATGTATTTCATTCCGGGTGGCCTGTTCGCCAGTTGCATTCTGGGTGATTTTGGAATTTTGGAATGTTAACATTACACATGTGTATACCTACATGGACTATTTGGGGTAAATCAAGGAAGGGGCCATATGAGAGCTTCATGCTCAAAGTTAAATGAGTTCCGTCAGTTCTGTCATTTTGACATTCATTTATTTCACTTGAGTAGCTACCTTCTCTTTTAGTCTTTAATCTGGTCTGATTCTCTACAGAACTGTTGTTATTGTTGTACAGTCTTACATGAGTGAATATTGAGTGAATATTAAAACATGACAGACATTTTACAAAGATAACGCCCCCTTGTTGTTCTGTATTTAACTCTTTGTAATTGTCTTACAAATAAAAAGGCACTCTGAGGCCTATTTTTTGACTGAGTCTTCCACTTTCTTCTCCAGGAAACAGGAGACATCCCATAGCTACTCATATGTACTTTTACAACATTACCACCGCACTCTGACTCTGGTACGATATCCTCTTAAATATTTTGTACATGTCAAACCACCAAATTACTACTTTGAATGGTCATTACAACACGATAAAGATGAAAAATATGTAAAAATGTGAAGTCAATCTTTAGATGTATTTCATTCCGGGTGGCTTGTTCACCCGTTGCATTCTAGACTAGGTCAGTTTTCCAAAAATCTTAACCCTGAAGGCAAATCGTGTTAATTTATGGCACACATGTTTTCTAGGGGTATTAAGGTGTGCTGAATCCAAATCTGCTGTGTGCCAAGCTCAAAAATGGCCACTAAGCCCTCAAAATGGACCATTTAAAGATGGCGGCCACCACTATGCTGAAACATAATAAAATGAATAATTGCTTTAAGATGTATAATTGCCTTAATTTGTGTTTCTGACTTGTATTTGCTCAGTGTTCTGGCAGGTTTCTTGCGATTGCACACTTCAATGCACTCCATGCGTACTTTCCTGCAGCCGCAGCGTTGGCTGAGACATCCCTTTGTGCAACTGCATGACGTGATCTCCCTGCATGCTTTTGGCATAGGTGCAGGGAAAGCAGCCGTGGCACCAACTGACCATTCAGGTGCATCCATCCCATTTCGGTCACTGGAGGAAGACCAGGATGTGGCAAGTGAGCTTGGTTCCAGACAAGAGCTTGATAGTGGGAACTCATGATGTGAAACTGCTGCATCTGAGATTGGTGGCAGAGTCTCTTGTGCACGACCTATACAAAACAACTTGACTCTTGCTTCATTGCATGTATCAACTTCAGGCACACCGTATATCTTACAGATGAATTTCTCTGTTGACCTCGCTATGTCTACTGTGAGAGGGCCTTTTCCAAGCCCAATGAGACCTGTGTGATGTTGCTGGAACACCTGCCAGGCTGTTTTCTTACTGTGGCCACTGAACTATGACATGCTGTCATCCAGTGACAGCATGGAAGGCAAGTAGTGTGTCAACTTGATCAGCAGAAAGCAACATGCAAAGTTCATGTACTGGAAGATACTTCGGCGCCTTTGATGTCCCAGCTTTCATGTAGAGACGCTTACATTGCATTCTGACATAGTGTGCCAGAAGTAGAAGAAGCACATCTGTATCACGTGCTGACACAACTAGTGTTTCCATTTGAGCATGGATGCGATGCAAAATCAGTTGTGTGTCAGCTTCCTCATGGTCAGCATGTGATGGGGTCAGTTTTGTAACTATATGTTTAGCATTTATTTTATGAGTTGCGTGCACCTGTGTGTTATCCTTTATTTTATAAATTGAGTGTATATGTTTGAGTTGCAATTTGTACTGTGCTACTGCCCCAAGAACAGTTCCCATGGCAACAAGGGCGGATCCACGGAGCAATCAATGGTGATCAGAGGCAGCGGTGAGAGGAACACAGGTTCAAGTTTAAGGCCACTCAACACAGGGAGAGACAGACACGCCACGGAAACAGATCAGTGAGGACGCAGCACAGGACAATACAGCACGCACAGGCAGCGCACAGGACGCCACAGCACGCCACGAACGCAGGGAAGGAAGCGTGGAATAAGCGACACACAGCCAAAACGACACGTCTCAACGGAGCACCGGTGCAGCCGAGGAAGAGAGGCAGCAGCCGGGTTGGACGGCCGTATACAGATCAGCGCCGACGGTGCGGTCTTATCCACGAGAGGCTAAAGTCAAAGAGGGGAAGCCGAATCAACTCAGCAGAGGGGCCAAGTTACGACTTGCCCCTCTTAAAAGCTAAGTGACCCTCTTGTGACGCTGAACGGCGTGTGTACCTGTAGTGCTGTTTTAACCCATTATTTTAGTCCGTTTACGTGTTATTAGTTTATTTCAGCCCACATGAAGGCTCCAATTGAGGGACATTTTTAATTCATATTGAACACTACCCTGGCCTGGGTTATTATTATTTGTTGCACTCTTTGATATACTGTCAACCTTAATATTTTGTAGCTTTTATTTTGTGTGCAGTGATTTTAGTGTTGTGACAGTAGGCCATTGTGGGCTAGTTTGATTTATGTGAATTATTTTATTGATCCTTAAAGGAGACCGCTGGGAGAAGAGGAGAAGAAGAGGAGAAACTATACAGACTATATGGACTGGGCTCTACTCCTAAAACGGGATCATACGGACATTATTAAGAGTAGGATTGTGATCACCTGTTGTATCTGCTTCTTATCATTTTAATTTTGACAATAAACTTTGTTTATTGCACCCTTGCTCTTAATTGTTTTTACTCTGCTCAAACCCTGGTATTAATAACCTGTTTTTAGAAGTATAACTTGAGTTCCTGGGCTCATTACCCTCCAGGTGGCGTAGTCGGCTCTATAAATAATATTGTGTTATTTCCACCTTGCCACAAGCACTTAGAGAAGAGACTTCAAGATCTGGATCCGATGACAAATCCTTCGGCAAACCCCCCTGATACAACTTAGATTATTAGGGCTGTGTTTAATCAGATGGTTTGAAAGCAATTGAGCAAGGTCTGCTTTATTTTCCTCAAGTGCCATGAAGCTAGACCAGTCTGGTGGAAGAGGAACTGACTTGTTCTCTATTTTACAACGTATTGGTCGGTGGCGCTGCTTGCGTGTAATCCTTGTGCCTGCTTTGATCGTTTCCTCTTGATACCTGTCAAAGACTACATCAATTCTCTGGCAGTTTTCTCCCATTCTAAACACAGCTCCAGCAAACATGTTGGCATATTCACCAAATTCCAGATTGCTTTGCTAGTGCCATCACGAGTGCTTGGCCATCAATGAGCAGTCAGCTGGAATCATCAAGTGTAACTTTTGCAGGGGTTTGGACTTGTCTGTCAGTATGTTTACTAGCACAGATTGTTTGTGGAATGTAGACTACCATTAGTTGTGGCCAAAGGTAGTGGGATGGTCATGAGTTCATGCGTAAGGATGTTTTCAAGGTTTACCTGGCGCCCTGCTCTGTAAGCAGTAATGAGCCTTTGTAGAATGTTCCTATCCACTTTGATCTGGGAAGGTTTCTCTAAAGAAGTGAACAGGGCAGCCGCTGGTCTGCCAGCCCCGTGCCCCAACAACCTGAACGATGCCTACGAGTCATACCGTAAGATGCTTCTGAATGCTGCCAAGAAGAACATCCCCCGCGGCATCCGCAAAGCCTATTTCCCCTGCTGGGACGACCAATGTGAACATCTACTTCGCGCCCACGCAGAAGCTCAAAACATCGAGGACAGGGACAAAGCAGCAGATGAGCTCTTCAGCAGGCTGGACGAGAATCGCAGGCAAAGATGGACTGAGACTGTGGAGTCAATCGACTTCACACACTCCAGCCGCCGGGCGTGGCAGACCCTGAACAAGCTGACTGGAAGGTCAACAACCCCAGCACAATGTCCCATCACAGCAAACTCCATTGCGTCGCTTCTGCTGAGTAATGGCCGGTTCCCTAATGCAGATAAGGACTTCAGCAAGAGTCCATGAGCTGCTCAGGAACCCAGGATGCGACTTAAACCTATCCACCGACTTCACGGCTCAGGAAATCGAGCAGGCCATCCAATGCATGAAGACCGGTAAGGCGCCAGGCATAGATGGTATCCATGCGGAATATATTAAACATCAAGGCAAGAAGGCAAACGACTGGCTTTGCTCCTTCCTCTCCGCATGTCTTCACCACTCAAAGCTGCCGAAGATCTGGCGTCGTGCTGATGCGTGCTGAAGGTGATCGCCCTGCTGAAGCCTAACCAGCCGAGCGATGACCCCAAGGGATACCGGCCCATCTCACTGTTGAGCATCCCATTCAAGCTCCTGGAACGCCTCATTCTGGCCCGCATCACCCCAGTGATCGACCCCCAGCTACCCAAAGAACAAGCAGGGTTCCGAAGTGGCAGGTCAACAACAGACCAGGTAACCCTCCTGTGCCAAGACATAGAGGACAGCTTCCAGGCAGGAGAGAAGGCCGGTGCCGTCTTTCTGGACCTCACAGCTGCCTACGACACGGTCTGGCTACGTGGGCTACACATGAAGCTTCTGGAAACCATCCCAGATAAGCACATGGTGAGCTTTATAATGGAGACGCTGAGCAACCGCAGCTTCCGGCTACTGACCAGCAACGGCCAGAGCAGCAGGGTGAGAAAGCTCAAGAACGGTGTCCCACAGGGTTCGGTGCTGGCACCCACGCTGTTTAACATCTACATCCATGACCTACCCCCAACAACATCAAGGAAGTACAGTTATGCAGATGACCTGGCCATCCTAACCAGCAAACCATCCTGGCAGGCAGTGGAGGAGGGCCTCTCGGAGGACATGAGCATCCTGTCCTCGTACCTGAAGGACTGGCGCCTCAAGCTCAGTGGGGACAAGACCGTGTCTACAATGTTGCTGGACTGGCTTGCTGCAACGGAGCTGAGGATCTGATGACATACGCAAGAAGAAGAAGATCCACTTGTGTTTTGCTTTCCCTTGGAAAGTTGCACAACTTCATATAAAGAGGCAAATGTCTTGGCCTTATTCTTTCGAATAGGTGGTTTCAGCCAGGTGCTGGTCACTATCTGGAGGCTCACACAGACGTTTCTTGACAAAGACTTTCATTTGTACTTGTCCAAGTTCTTCTGCATTAAGCAGAGATTCCTGAATCTCAGATGTGACTACATCCTTGTTGATCATGTTTTTCAATGTGTCGCCACCATCTTGAAACACCATGCTGTTTCAATGACACAACTATTCTGCCTTCATCAGAGTCGTCTTTTCTTTTTTTTTGTGCACTCATTGTGTGTGTACTCATCATCTTCATTGCCTGATGTCATTCCTAGCAAAGCTGTTGTCTGATAAACTATGTGTGTCCTCAGATTATATGACAATGTCCATCTACTCAGTGCAGACCCTATTCTGGTAATACCTACTAAGCCTCCACTCTTCTTTCCTGTAGCATTTAGCCATTCTCTACTTTGGTCCGCTGAGCAAGGTGTTTGTGGCTGATATTTGAGTTAGGCCATCACTTTATACCACAGGCTTGCAATATGCTCTTTCAGCAGTTTCTTCACAAGTATTATGGACTTGGTTACCTTTATATAATGACACATTTATGTACATCATTATTGGGAACATTTATTGGTGAATAATATTCACCAATAAATGACAATTTTCACAATATATGACTTTTAAGCAGTTTCCTCACACTTGATTTCAAATCAAAATATTTAATTGGATTCCTCATAATTGAAAAACTAAAAAAAAAAGAAAATCAATCAAGTTTCTACCTTGTTTAGTCAAAAAGATGCTTTGTAATATATTCCAGCATAGTGGCGGCCGCCATCTTTAAATGGTCCATTTTGAGGGCTTAGCGGCCATTTTTGAGCTTGGCACACAGCAAATTTGGATTCAGCACACCTTAATACCCCTAAAAAACATGTGTGCCATAAATTAACACGATTTGCCTTCAGCACTTTAAATAAGCACATTTTCTGAAATCCTGCCTAGTCTATTCTGGGTGATCACAAGTGGACATCTCTTATACAGATGTAAATGCTCTCAAAGAGGACAACAATCACCTGCCCTCTCAGAGGGCAGGTATCTATCTATCTATCTATCTATCTATCTATCTATCTAGCAACAAGCTGAGACATTAAAGGAGACAAAGCAGTAATAAAGAGAACTTGCCACTCTGAGTTTGACCCATTACCTTCATACATGTTGTTTATAAACGTAATTACTACTTTGAAATGGTCATTACAAGATAAAGATGGAAACAATGATTATAAACTCACTACCTTCATAGATAATACATCAGGGGCCTGTTCCTCAAAAGGGAATTAGAGCTTAAGCCTGGCTTTAACACCTATCCTGGCTTAATTTAGCCAGGATTAGGGCTGAATCGGTTCCTCAAAAGCTGAATTAGCTTGAAGATTAGTTTAGCCAGTTCACCCTGGCTAAGTTTAGCCATGACCCGATTCCTCAAAAGAGAATTGAAGCAATCCTACCTTAGTTACCATGGCAATTTAGCTGTGAAGTTAGCCTGGTCAGGAGCAGGCTAACAGCCAAGCTGGGGCCTGTTCCTCAAAAGGTGAATAAACTAAGCCTGGACTTAAGCCAAATCCAGACTTGACAAAGTCGGGTCCATATAAGCCTCGTTTATTCCGTTCCTCAAAGCAAAGCCAGGCTGAAAAGGAGCGACTTTGTCGAGCTAGGCCTTGTCAAGCCAGGCTGTGTCGAGCCAGGATAATGAAGCCAAGCTTCACGTATTTCTATAAAAGACCATGAAAGTCGATAGCAGAATCCTTGAACTTGACCAATCATGGAGTCCAAAACCAGAGCGGCGTTCCTCTCTGTCAAGCCCCCAGAGCCGCTGAGAAATCTTGAAGCCGCCACCCCAGTGGCCAAAGCTGGAACTGCAGGCGGGGAGAAATACATGCGCGAGCAAAACATACTGATATATATTTATATATATAGATATAAATATGTAAACATATTATACATAAATACATATGCATTTACATATACATAGGCATCTCCAGTGAATTTCATAAATATCTCGCGTTCAATCCTTGACACACGGGCTGCCGTAGAACGCAAAAATGACACTACTGCGCATGCTCATAACTCTACGTGTGGTCAAAATCGACTCAATAATTCTACTTCCGGCAGTCTTCCGGGTGCTTCAAAACGCCACTGAGCACATTCATTGAAATGATAGCTGGGGGCGGGGCAATCCGCCCTCTAGTTATATTATACCTCTATGCTCTCTGTGGCTGAACAGCAGCATTGCAGCAGCTCATGGAATCATACAAGGAAGTGAAATGTTTTATAAGCGAGAAAGGAAACGCGACCGCAATAAATAGATCCAGGGAGAAAGCGTGGCAAAGTATTGCAAGCACACACATAGTGTGTGTGTGTGTGTGTGTGTGTGTGTGTGTGTGTGTGCGCGCGCGTGTGCGCGCGACGGGACGGGGCGGCATCGGGACGCACGGGACGGGACGGGGGGTGTACCGCGACTGGGGGCCGCGACGGGATGAGCGGGGGACGGGGGGACGGGGGGGGGCAATAACCACACATTTGCAAGACCACTTTGGTAGAGGTTTGGGTTGTGTAGTTCATGATGTAACTCCAAAGGTGGACAAGAAATAAAAAATAATTTCTCCATTGACTAGAAATTGATCATTTAAAATATGCTCCTCATTGACTTAGGCCTACATTCAGTGAAGAGGCTCTTTTAATATATATATATATATATATATATATATATATATATATATATATATATATATATATACAAATATATAGACTTTTTTTTATAATATTAAAAACAAATCTGTAATATATTATCAAACATCTAACAACAATATGAACTATAGTGTTAAAAGAGTGACAATGACATATCACGAGTCATTGTGAAACAATTATGATTCATGGTCACACTATTTCAGTAATATAATTAATTTGATTATATCTTATTGTATTTATTTAATTTTATTTGAATGCAAGGTCATTAAAATGAGTCCATATTCAAACACATGTGTTGAATTAACTGTGGAAAAACTTGAAGAACAAGGCACTGGATTAAGTAAGCTTAGGCCTGTTCCTCAAAAGAGAATTAAAGCTTAAGCCTGGCTTTAACACCTATCCTGGCTTAATTTAGCCAGGATTAGGGCTGAATCGGTTCCTCAAAAGCTGAATTAGCTTGAAGATTAGTTTAGCCAGTTCACCCGGGCTAAGTTTAGCCATGAGCCGATTCCTCAAAAGAGAATTGAAGCAATCCTACCTTAGTTACCATGGCAATTTAGCTGTGAAGTTAGCCTGGTCAGGAGCAGGCTAACAGCCAAGCTTACTTAATCCAGTGCCTTGTTCTTCAAGTTTTTCCACAGTTAATTCAACACATGTGTTTGAATATGGACTCATTTTAATGACCTTGCATTCAAATAAAATGAAATAAATACAATCAGATATAATCAAATTAATTATATTACTGAAATAGTGTGTGACCATGAATCATAATTGTTTCACAATGACTCATGGGATGTCATTGTCACTCTGTTAACACTATAGTTCATATTGTTGTTAGATGTTTGATAATATATAACAGATTTTTTTTTTCACTGAATGTAAGTCAATGAGGAGCATATTTTAAATTATCAATTTCTAGTCAATGGAGAAATTATTTTTTATTTCTTGTCCACCTTTGGAGTTACATCATGATGGAAAGGTAACTACACAACCCAAACCTCTACCAAAGTGGTCTTGCAAATGTGGGGTTATTGCGTGTCTCGCCCCCCCTGTCCCCCGCTCATCCCGTCGCGGCCCCCAGTCGCGGTCAACCCCCCCGGCGTCCCGTCCCGTGCGTCCCGTTCCGTCGCGCGCGCACGCACACACACACACACACACACACACACACACACACACACACACACACACACACACACACACACACACACACACACACACACTCTCTGTGTGCTTGCAATACTTTGCCACGCTTTCTCCCTGGATCTATTTATTGCGGTCGCGTTCTCGCTTAGGCTATAATACATTTTAGATTTTACTTCCTTGTATGATTTCATGAGCTGCTGCAATGCTGCTGTTCAGCCACAGAGAGGAACGCCGCTCTGGTTTTGGACTCCATGATTGGTCAAGTTCAAGGATTCTGCTATCGACTTTCATGGTCTTTTATAGAAATACGTGAAGCCTGGCTTCATTATCCTGGCTGGACATAGCCTGGCTTGACAAGGCCTAGCTCGACAAAGTCGCTCCTTTTCAGCCTGGCTTTGCTTCGAGGAACGGAATAAACGAGGCTTATATGGACCCGACTTTGTCAAGTCTGGATTTGGCTTAAGTCCAGGCTTAGTTTATTCACCTTTTGAGGAACAGGCCCCTGGTTCTGTTCTGAAGGAATTTGGAGCAATCATGTGCAAATGAGGTTTCTAGAGACATGAATAACAAGAGGACGTAGAGAGAGACTCTCACACATGAGGACATGGAAAGAGTTGTTAATTGTACATGTAAATGGCAGCAGGACATGTAGAATGGATAGCAGTGTCCTTTACAGAAAAAATGTGTAGTTGGGGTTGTGTTTTTAGTAACTCCAGTCATGACACACACACACACACACACACACCACCCAATGACTTTGAATGGTCATTATAACAAGATAAAGTAAAGAAATATTTGAAAACTCAGTTATTAAATAGTATAATGTTTAGTGCATTAACTTGTTGCACCGCCAGATAGATTGATTGATTGATTGATGTACAGTACTTTATTTAGTAAGACATGAGAAATACAGTAGGGAAGTACAAATTCACAATACAAGGTCTACTAAACTGGGAGACTCATTATGCACTAAGCTACCTACTGTACTTGTTTTATACAGTATGTGCTGCCAAGTCACGTCTCACCTGGAAGATCCTGTAATTCTATATCTGCTGCTATTTGTCTTCTGCAAATGTCTCTACTTTAAGTAGCAAATTCTCATTGTGTCCCTTGTTTTATTATATTTGATATTTTGTCTTCTAGTTATCTGACTTTGTTTCTTAATCTATTCTCTATCCTTATAACAGCTGGGACTTTGTACAAAACATTATTCCACCCAGTCTTTTACACATGTAAACTGTGATGTGAGATTATGTGACAATAAAGTTGAAATTCAACCTGGCTTGTATCTCCTGTGTGTATATAATAATAGACAAAGATAACAGACTCACGCAAGATAATTACCATAATACACATTTATCAAACATTTTCACACACATAACATGTCCCTCAATGTCTCAAAAAATGAATGTAAGTTCACAGCTAGACAACAAAAAGCAGGAAGGCATCTATTATTTATACAGTGAATAACCTACAGAGAGCCTCACATTAAGCATGTAAAGGTATTGTGCAATAAATCCAGGGTTTGAATTACTACAGAGCTACCCAGAAAGCATACACATTAAGTACATACTGTGTGTGTGTGTGTGTGTGTGTGTGTGTGTGTGTGTGTGTGTGTGTGTGTGTGTGTGTGTGTGTGTGTGTGTGTGTGTGTGTGTGTGTGTGTGTATGTATGTATGTATGTATGTGTATATATATATATATATATATATATATATATATATATATATATATATATATATATATATATATATATATATATATATATGGCCTCTCTTACACACATAACAGCATCTGCTAAATGCCGAATGTGCTAAACTGATCTGGACGGACGTAGGTAGGTACATTGTATACATCTTTACTCAGCCAGAGAGAGACGCAGCTGAAACAGCTGCGACCGTCAGGGATTCCCTTCCCCACACTTTCCCACGTGTCCGTCTGGTCACAGTACCGCTCGATGGTACAGAGATCCCTACATTGAAGACAGAACCAATAGCCATGAGACAAATGCAGTGGAGGAAAGCAACTACTGTAAGTACATTAACTCAAGTACTGTACTTAAAGTTATACTAGGTAACTTTTTCAAAAGAACTAAAGTTAAATTGTATATCTTTTGGGAGTGGCAAATGTTTCACAACACCCACTCCATGAATTTCACCCCCGAAAGCCTTTTATAAATATAATTTCTATTGAAAGTGGACAGGGGCTTCTTTCCCGCGAAAATGACGGAAACGGAAATGCACCGGTTTCCTCTTTGGCCCGGAACAACCAAGCAGTAACTAAAAGGAATTTTGTGATGTTTTTATGGAATCATAGGATTTGAAGATGGAAAAACAACAGCAAAAGAAAGCACAGCTCACTGTAACTAAAGCTCCACTGGCTAAGAGAAACGATCGGTAGATAGTAAAAAACAATTAAAAGAACGCTTTTTGAAACGCTTCCGCCTTCCGGTGAAAACAAATGGAATTCTGGGTAATGCAGGAATAAATGAAAGACATGCAGTGACGGTAATGACCAGCAGAGGTTGCTAAAAATCTTTTTTTTACCTGCCTAATACGACTTTAAGTCAATTTTTTAGGTATTTGTACTTTACTTGAGTATTTCCAATTTCCAATACTTTTACTTCTACTCCACTACATCTTGGTTCCAAATATTGTACTTTTACTCCACTACATTTATTTGCCAACTTTTGTTACTAGTTACTTTGCAGATATAAATTATTCTTTTATAAAATATCCATTAACCACTTCAGCCCTATTTTATACATAGGCTGTTTGAAAATAGCAGATCTACAAGCTCACAACGTGAGCTTGTAGATCGGCTATTTTCAAACATTTTAGTACTTTTACTTATATAAGTATATTTTGCTACCAATACTTTGGTACTTTTACTCAAGTAACATTTTGAACACAGGCCTTTTACTTGTAACAGAGTATTTTCATATTGTGGTATTGCTACTTTTACTTAAGTATAAATAACAGCCACTTTTTCCGTGAAGCAGAAGTCTCTTACCTGCCCCTGCCATCCAACCCTCCTAGTACATAAATCTTTCCAGCCATCACAGCCACACCAGGATCGCGGCGTGGCGTTCTCATCGGTGCACGCATAGTCCACTGATTTGTCCTCGGGTCGTAGCACTCCACCGCGTTCGTGGTCACTGATGAATGATCACCACCTGTTAGATAAAGAGGTCTCTTAATTAACCAGATTGTAACTTATGGGCTCAATTATGTGCGAAAACTACACTTCCCTACAAAGCCAAAGTTCAGTAATAACATTTTTGGAGACACCGACTTATTTATGTGTATTTAGGTGAAATCAGTCTTCATGATTTTTGGAGGGATAAACAATTACAGATATACAATTAGTGCAATATCACCCATACTGTATACCAATAACCTATTCGGAATCTTTCTCTGGCAGAGAGAGAGAGGCTGGCCGGGCACTGCGTCAACCGCCAGGCACCCGGAACTGGTGGCGAGCAAACTGACACAAAGCACAGCCAGGAAAGGAAAGAGGTGCACCACCTACGTAGACACACTGGGGCACGACAGTGGAGCTAACAACACAGCAGAGCTGTGACCCTGAAGCTATAGACAGGAGGGTGTGGAGGGCAGCGATTAAGGAGTCTCGAGTTGGTGTTGGCTAGTCCGCACTCTCGCATCACATTTGGCTTGTCAGTTGAAACACTTTAAAGGTTTCATGACGTTCAGTTTTTACCACACATTAAAAGTCTTTGTCATGGTCCTTCAAACGTGTATAGAAAGTTTTAACAAAAAAATCCACTCCATTGATCCATGGCGGGTGTTTTTCTCTCACATTTCTAAAGCCTTTTCAACTGCAATGAAAAAAGAAATCTTTGCCTGCGGGTGTCGCTGGTGAGGGATTTTACCTGTCAATCATCACCTCTGCTCCGCCCCCCCAAAGGAAAGGATAGGGGAGGGGAGGGGCGAGGAGGAGAGTGGGCGGGATTAATTGACAGTGACCTCACTGTCGAAGGGCCAAGCTCAGATTACTTTTCAGCCTAATTATTCAGAAAACCCCAGACCACAGAAAATCCACTGAATGTTCAAAGTTCAGATTTTTTGGGTGTAATTGAGGTCATAAACCCCCCAAAAAAACATAAAAAATAAAAAAAGTGAAAATGAATGTCATAGAACCTTTAAGACCTTTTTTTTTTAAATCAATTTGAATATTTGCATAGATACTACCCTATGGCTTCGTAGGGCAGTTCAATGATGTAGTATTTCTAATCTGGAACTAAATGCCATTAACCACTTGTACCTGAGCATCCCTATTCTGGGGGGAATATTCCCTGAATATAGCAGGTCAATAATAATTAAAGCTGCAAGCAGCGATGACCGGGCCCTCTACGTTCTGTCTACGATACAAGCCTGTATGGCAATCAGCTGAAAGGTTAGACTAAGTTGCTTAAGCAAATTCAGCCTGTCCCTATTGACCGTGTAAGTGTACCTAGCAAATTTCGTAGGTATTCGATGCTGGGAACCGGAGTTATGGCTGTTTAAAGCCCAGCCAATAGGAATATTAGATCGGCTATTTTCACTTCCTGTTTGGCGTTGAAGTTTGACGCTTTGCCACGGTCACGCCGTTTTAAGAAAACTCAAGCACGCCACTATCAATTCAAAATGGCCGACTTCCTGTTTGGCTTAGGTCATGGCTCCAAGAGACTTTTTTGTAAATCGGGACATGATACAGGTGTGTACTGATTTTCCTACATGTAGGTGAAACCATATTGTGGGGCTTCAAGCACGACATTTTATAGGGGGCACTATTGAGCGATTAGGCCACGCCCCTTTTTGAGACGATTAAAATAGGTAATTTTTCACCACTTGTGATGTGTGTGCAAAGTTGCGTAACCTTTTGAGTACGTATTGCCACTCAAAAACGTGATTCATTATCGGGAAGAATAATAATCATTGCAGTTTCAATAGGCCTTCGCACTACTGTGCAGTGCTCGGGCCCTAATAACAATAATACAAACAATGCAGTATATGCAATATAATCTGCTTCATCTACACAACAGTAACAAATTGTAGTATTCTAATTAGGCTATAGCTTTTCATAAATATTCCTGGCCAGCCGGTTTAGCCGGGGCCTGAAATCGAACCTGTGACCTTGTGTTTCCCAAGCGTCCTCTCTACCCACCCAACGTTTTGCCTTCTGTCATGGGCCATTTTTTAGGACATACATCACAAAATTGAAAATAAAAACTGTGAAAACGCCATTTCATGTTGTCTTTAAAAAGTGGAAATGCATTCATTACTAAAGTCATAATTTCTGTGCGGCAATTTAAATTAAGTCTCGATAAGTCAAGGTTGGAACCAGGGACCTTGTGACTGACAGGTCAGGACTCTACCGACTGAGCTACTGCGACCCCAGAATTGCCATTGAGAGAAAGACCATGCAAAGTTGTTTTTTTTACTCTTTTTTTGGAAACCATTCCTTCTACAATATTAATTGGCTCATGGAGGCTTCATTTTTTCACATACAAACTTCTTGTCAAATGGGATTTTCAGGCCTTCAAATTCCATTTGAAATGTTAAACATTGCTGTACCACTGCAATTTAGTTTTTTTTGTGTGTGACAATTGTCATAGCCAATTGTCATGACCCCTGAACAGTGTTTGCGTCAGTTTTGGTGCTCTCAAGGCAGTTTTAATATAGGATGGTCTAAAGTGTGTGTAGAACGTTTCATGCAGATTGAAAAACACTTAAATCCGTACTTCTCCTGAGATTGGGGATTTTTGAGCAAACTACTCAAAATGGTGGCAAATCAAGAGCGGAGCTTAACTGGTCAGAGTGACAGAATTATTCCTCATGAGTCAAGGCACATGTGTAAGCAAGCAAGTTTTAAGGTTATAGGCCAAACGAGGCATGACTTACACCTGTTCAAAGTTGCATTTTCAATTGATATATTGCTATTGCGCCATCCTTTGACGAAGGACTATGAGTTTCGTTTCTTGGCCGTAAAAAGCGACACAGATAAGCCTGGAGCGGCAGAATAATAATAATAACATAAAAAAGGGTGCCCATGCACTACGTGCTTGGCCTCCTAATAGTAATAATAATTTGGTCCCCAGTGCTCCCCACCCATCAGTTTGACACATTTCTGAGGCCTGGAATCGAATCTGGGACCTTCACCTTCCCAGGCGGGCTCTCTAACCATTCAGCTATGGCCGCCCCATCTACGAGCTCACAGATCAGCCATTTTCGGCAAAGAGATTTGGTGTAGAGGAAAAAGAAGAGCGGACCAAGTACAGAGCCGAGTTGGTCGAGTAAGTATTACTTTACTAAGTATAGAGGTTTTACGTGGTTATGGTATGATACCTATAGCGTAGATCTTTCCATTGAGAGCACAGGCAGCTAAAGCAGAACGTGCAACCTGCATAGGAGCCAGTTCTGTCCATACAGATGTTTTCGGGTTGTATTTGTAGACCATGTCTTTGTCAGGGGAACCATCCGTCTGCTCCTCAGCAATAGCATCTAGGAACCAGGAGAACACGTGGCAAATCATTATTCATTGTCAACAGGAGAAGGATGAATATATAATAACAACCAAGGCTTTGGACATTTTCACTTAACCATTACACATTCACCGCCACAGACGAATATATCAGTCTTTTAAAATCCACCTGTTTTTTGTTTGTTTTTTGGGGCGAAACTTGCTATTTTCAACTGGCTGCAATTATGGGATTACCGTAACGGATTACCGCAATCGGATAAAAAGAACAAAAATCCGATTCTACGAGACTCCTGTGTATGTAATGAGGGGATCACCGTGAGGACGGTGATCACGGAAAAATGTTTGTGACTACTTGAAAAGGTTAAAAAAATCGTTAATAACGCTGGCACTGGCTGTACCCTGTTTTAAAAAACCTCTGGCACTCAATGTGTTAACACATTCACTCCCAGGTATTAATTAATTCATTCATCCGCTGCTGCCGGCGTTTTTTACCATATATTGAAGATATTTGGAGAGCCGCGGAAGCCACGATGTGCACACGGATGTAAACAAAGGGTGTCTGGGGGGTGGGGGAGGGTCTCGTCTATCCACCGGAACAAAACGTTTCGGCCATTTTGAATATGTCTCGTTTTCACCAAAAAAAGAAGAAAGCCGACTAGATGTGTTTTTCTACAACTCACAACATAGGAGTGGACGGAAGTGACGTTTTTTGGGATGACGTCACATGAATCCATCTTTCTTTCTCTCTTTCTTCCATTCTTTCTCTCAGAGTCAATGGATTAAAAAAAAAATTGATGTAGATCTACGTCAATGGCGGTCAACGGTTGAAATTGAAATGACGTACATCTATGTCAATAAACAAGTGGTTGAACCTGCGGTTGCATAAATCTGTTCCATACCAATATAATAGATCAGGCCATCTAATGCGACCACACAGCTGTTGGAAGGGCCTGGCGTGTCATTGTCAACAGACTCCATGAGCTGCCAGGTGTTGGTGTTCGGGTCGTAGCGCTCCACAATGCACCTCGGGTCGTCGTGGCCACCCACTGCCCACAGATAGCCGTCCAGCATCACCAGGCCTATGGACCATGTGGGGTTCAAACATGATCATTAGACCCGATGACCTTGGTCATATGCAGTATTTACTTGTGTAATCAACGCAACAACCAATAGTGGTTATTCCAAAACAAAGTTAAATTGAGTGCTATCGTTTGGTGGTCTTACCGAAGTCACAGCGTTCCCTATTCATGGGTGTCATCTTCATCCATGAGTCATCATTTGACGGGTCATAACGCCACAGCTCACTACTGTATGAATTTGGCAGTTCTCCTCCAGCCAAATACAAAGTAGTGCCTATGGTGGGAGAAGAGCAGAATTAAAACAACGTATACCTTGATTGATAAAGAAAAACAGATTGATAAAGAAAAACTTTTCAGAGCTCAAGATACATTGCCATTAAAGCTAATATGCATAGACCTGTGGTTCACAACATTCTCTGGATCAGGGCCCACTTGAAAATCTTCAAAGCGTTCAGAACGTTCTCAGAGCATGTTTAACCCTTTAAGACCAGGAACACATCTGTGTAACCACTAAAACCATTATTTTGTACTTTGGCCATTCAAAAATAGCAGATGTACGAGCTTGTAGATCTGCTATTTTTTTCAAATCGTGAAAATGTGTGCAAATCTTTGAATAATACATATTTTTAAAGCAAACATTTGTAACTCAAATCTTTGCTTCTGGGGGTCCCTGGAACAACATATTTTGAGATGGGGTCCGTGGCCAAATACATATCATTTTGGGTGGTCCTTGACATGAAAAAAGTTTGAGGAACAAATATAGCAACATACGTTTTTTTTTTTTTTACTGTTGTTTAGAAGACATTTGTAGAATCCCCATAAGCAAAGATTGAGTTACAAATGTTCGCTTGAAAAAATATATATTCAAAGACATGCACACATTTACACGATTCTTCAACAATGGCAGATCTACAAGGGCTATACTGTACTGTATACCTATCTCACCATCAGCTGCAGTGGGAAACATTGTTGTAGTCATCTTTTTTTCTATCAGTAATTCAAATAGCAAAACTCCCTGTATCCCTCGGCCAATCATGTTGCTCTGTGCGGGGAAGTGCCTAGTGCTAATCATGCACAAATGCTCATCATTGGCTGTAATAGTTTGGGGGTTTGTGCAATGCTACCCCCTTGTTTACGATTGAAGTAAAACCAGCTTCTGGATCCTTGTAAAACAGAGCTAAGAATGGCAGTATGTTTGCATCCAGACAGTATTGAATCAGTGTACTGAGAAATGTAGCATAACCACACTATTAAAAAGATGTTATAGTTTAATTACTTGATAAATAAACCATTGCAATAATACCCTTCAGGAAAATGCCTTTCCATTGCAACATGCATTCAACAATTCACGCACATACTGTATTCACACAACGATGGCGGAAGTCTTGCATAGCCAGATGATCGGCTCGGATCGTCTGGCTACACAAGACTAGATGTTGGAGGTAACCATGCAAGGCACCAAACTGCCCATCGGGAGCTGTTAGGGGCTCAGTGTCTTGCTCAAGGGCACTTCAACAGAAACCCAGGAGGAGCCGAGGATCGAATCAGGAACCTTTTGGTCCCTAGACAGCCGCTCCACCTCCTGAGCGACTGCCACCCCTAAAAACAGAGTAGGATCCATTACAGATCTTAAGTTGATTGGTCTCTACTCCAGTAGACCTTGATGGCACTCCTCACCTAACACAGCCAGACCATGCCTGCGAACAGAGATGGGCAGAGATGCCAGACTCTTCCATGGACTGGACAGGAGCATCTTACATTCTTTGGTCAGGGGATTAAAACACTCAACGTTGCAAATCAGCTCGTAGTCACTCCGACCCTCCACCATCACGATCACCTCTTTTAATACAGGGAGATAGAACATAAACACAGCACATTTTAATACAGAGAGTTAGAACGTAAACAAAAAAAAAAGAGTGCTCTTCAGAACTCTGCCAGGCCGGGTTGCCTACCCAGGGCTCGCAAACACATCTTGATCACATGACCCCAGAGGTAATGTGTACCGGTTTGTGTGAATTTTGGACGAAATCTGTAGGAGTAGAAGCAAAAAGAGTGTTTTGAAGAAAACGCAAATTGGCGGAAAATGTAATCTGTCTCTGCTCGTCTAAGAGCACCCATCAGGTTTGGGGCCTTTAGCATGGTGGGAACTGGATTTATGGCTGTTTAAAGCCCAGCCCATAGGAACACAGAGGGGGCGGGGGTTAAGCAATTACAGCCCATACCTAATGGCCGTCTAAGAGCATTTACCAAGTCTGGGTTCTTGAGCATGCGGGGAACTGGAGTTACGGCTGTTTAAACCCCAGCCAATAGGAACACAGAGGCGGCGGGGCTTAAGCAATTACAGCCTGTCCCTATTGGCCGCCATAGGCACCCTACCACGTTTTGGGGCCTTTAGCATGCTGGGAACTGGAGTTATTGCTCCCAGCCAATAGGAACACAGAGGGGGGCGGAGCAATGGTGCGCCTGTGGTCCCTGGTGTGGCTATTCTGATGGCAGACCCCTGACCAGTGTTGGTGCCAAGTTTGGTGCGGATCGGGGCAACGGCGCGCCTCGCAGGTCTGCATGTTACGTTTGTGACGTCCGTTCACCCACCTTCAGTTGACCCTCTAGGCCAGGGGTCTTCAACAGGGGGTCCAGGACCCCTAGGGGGTCCTCAGAGTTACTACAAGGGGTCCGCCAAATCTTTGTGTGATAAGATTTTTTTGTTTACCTCAACCACTTGAACCCTAGCATCCCTTTTCTGAGGAGAACTTTAGCCAGCGAGGCGTTGTGAGCTTGTAGATCAGCTATTTTTGGCAGAGAGGTGTTTGGTGTAGAGGGAAAAAAGAGCAGACCAAGTAAACAAAAAAAGTTGAACCTAAAACACAGTGTTATACAATATAGAGGGGGTCCCTGCTTCATCTCTCTCTGAGCTAGGGGGTCCTTGGCCTGAAAACGTTGAAGACCCCTGCTCTAGGCCAGTGGTTTTCAACCTTTTTCACGTCAAGGACCTCCAAAATATTATGTATTTGGCTGCGGACCCCCCCCATCTCAAATATTTTGTGCCAGGATTTTTTCAAAAATAGCAGATCTACAAGCTCATAGTGCGGCACTCGGTGCCACACTATGAGCTTGTATACCTGCTATTTTTGAAAAGCCAAAGTATAGAATACAGCTATATTAAGGCCAGGTACACACTGCAGGACAGTGTGCCGCAGATCGGCCTTTGATCGGCGAGATAATGCTCGCTGTGTGTGAAAGGCTCCGCGACACGATGTGGCCGCGATTCTCCGCTCTGCGACGGCTTTCCGACCGTTTTTAGATAACTAAACTGTTAGATATTCGGCCCTGTCGCAGACAGAAGATCGGACAGTATCATACAGTATGAAAGGGTCTGCGAGGAGATCCACGCTACAGCCAATGAGAGCACATTACAGCAACCGTGGCTAGGGGAGCGTCGCTGGATCTGACCACAACAAACAGTCCCTACCGCAATATTACCGTCCAGTCCTGTAATAAGTTAACATTATAAAACAAAATGAGAAAGTGAGCGAGCCTGGTGGGCTGTTTATTTTAGAGGAATTGTACAGAGAGAGAGAGAGACAGAGAGCGAGAGCGAGCAGCTCTCTGTATGTACAGGTATGTGTGTGTGTGTGTGTGTGTGTGTGTCTTTGAGTGCAGCATGCGTGTGACACACGCTGTGTCTGAACAGCGTTGCCAGATGTTGCGAGAGAAATAAGCAACCAGGTCTATGAAAACAAGACCAAGAAAAGGCCACTTGAGCACTTTAAACCTATTTACAAATACATTGGATATTTTAAAATAGCCGATCTACAAGCTCACAACGCATCGCAGCTATTTTCAAAGAAAAATCTTGAGAAAATTGTGGAATATTTGCCAAATCCACACAGATCTTGTATGGGGGTCTATGGCACAACATATTTTCAGAAGGGGGATGTCTGCGCCTCTGCGGACAATTCATTATTATTATTAATTTGGGGGTCCTTGCCAAATGTTTGAGAACAACTGGTTCAAACAACATTAGGAAACAAGGCCAAAAAAAGCAACTACACTTTCAAGCAACTTTACAGAAAAACAATCCCAAAGTCGCTTATAATAAGCGGACATGGCAACTCTGTCACAGCGGAATCAGCGCACTTGCCGTGCGAGAGAGAGAGAGAGAGACAGAGAGGGGGAGAGGCATATCATGGGATACGTCGATTAAAATTAATTGGAATAAACACAAATGTATGTATTGGGTCAGACTCTGGAGATAGCATCCTAGTGAACTATCCTACAGTGTGTCAGCCCTTGTCGGGGATCAATCGTGTTGTGAAGACCACAACGATATTATGACAGCCGATTTCAAGAAATAAACTCCTGCAGTATGTTATGCTTAACGATCAGATGCCCCCCCGACCACGTTAAGGTCCTGCAATGTGTACCTGCCTTAACTCATTGAGACCTGAAGCCGATTCTACATGTCTCCTGAATCTCAACAGTTTTCTGAAAAACCTATGTTTCTATATCAGTGGTTTTCAATCTTTTTCATGTCAAGGACCCCCAAAATTATATGTATTTGGCCACGGACCCCATCAAAATATTTTGTTCCAGGGACCCCCAGAAGCAAAGATTTGAGTTCAAAATGTTCGCTTTAAAAGTATTTATATTCAAAGATTTGCACACATTTTCACGATTTTTCGAAAATAGCAGATCTACAAGCTCGTAGTGCGGCACTCGGTGCCGCGCTATGAGCTTGTACTGTAGATCTGCTATTTTTGAATAGCCCAAAGTGTAAAATAATGCTTTTTAGCTCCTATCTAAAAATGGCACAGTTCCAGGTCTTAAAGGGTTAATATAGGATGTGTCTTGGCACTGTGAATGCCATCTAGAAACCCCTTATGTATCTTTTCCACCATCAGTTGCAACATAATGTGTGAGGCAGTGTACCTGTGGTCCTACGTGGGTGTACTGTTTTACAGTAGGGCAGGAGATGCTGGTCCTTGGCCTTGGCCTCAGAGATAATCCTCTGGCAGCACTGGGATTCTTTCACCACATCCAGAGCCTCAATCACATCATGGAGGTAGGAGGGACTGATGAGAGGAAGGTGGATCAGCTCTAGGACCTTCAAGAACAAGAAGAACACTAATTATTCACTAGTCCAACTGGATATTGGGTGAACAACATTTAACATTGCTTTCAAATCTCTACATCTGCCTCGAGACAGAGTCCTTACATATAGGCTCTATGCACAGCAGCCATATTATCACTTCCTTCACCGGTGTTACCAATGATACTAATGAAGGCTCTGTTCCATTTAGTGTAGCACAGTGGTTTCCACGACCCCCATAACTCTGAGAGTGTACAAATGGAACCAAATGGACCCTTACGGGTCCATTTGTACACTCTCAGAGTTACACACCTGTAGGGGCCATTTGGAAGCCCATGATGGTCCCTGGACCCCAACTTTAGACCCACTGGTGTAGCAGAGTTTCCAGTGAGCCAACATGCACAATATCAGCACCCTGACTCTGTTTGACCAAGAATGAAACAGAGCCTTCATTAGTATCATTGGCAACACCTGTGAATGTCTTCACAATATGGCTGCTGTGCATAGAGCCTATTGTAGGTACGTACATAGGTACGCATGTGCATGTTGGGATGATCAACTTTGCACATGCATATCAACATCATAATACAACCCATTCAAGCTTGCCTTAACAACATGATTTGCCTTCTCCATGGTCTTTGTAGAATAATCAAGTGAAAGACTGAGTGAGAAGTGACTGACCTTTTGAAAGTGCTGTCTGCGTGTAGGACACTTATTTAACCACAACATGGCAGCCTCAAACACCATCTCCTCCTTGGGAACATTGAGATCTTCATTGGAAAGAATCCTTGTCACTTTATCCAACGAGAGAGAGGGGAACTCTTCCTATGGGCAGAAGGAAAACACACCAGATTAGTTTATTTAAGAACATGTTCCTATATTTACTGAAGTAACCTTTTGTCCTCTCAAGTGTTCACTGGTGACAGATGGTTTGGTGAAGAGGACAAGTGACAGTGGTATGGGGCGTGCCGATATATTGCGATATTAAAACGTGACGATATGTATCGTTGTGACGTCATACTGTATCATAATAAATAAAAAAATGTGACTATGAATATGACTGATTTTTTTGTGGAATTTATATTTATGCAATATTTATATTACATTTGTTATTAGTGTCTATATGTCCTGAAAACTTGCTTTACTTGTTCCTTAAGCTTGTATAATTGTTTCTATTTTGTGTGTAAAACGAGTTTTTATGCGTTTTAAAAATAAAGCACTTTTAAACTGAAGATGATGGCCAATGTTGATGATGATTAAAATCGTATCAATATCGTGAGCCCGATATCGTGTATCGTATCGTACGTGAAATCAGTGTATCGGCACACCCCTGGACAGTAGCTGGTTAATATCCATCCAATCACTGAAGGAATGTTTCTACACCCGTTCGGATCAGTTGTGGAGGTGAAAAGTTGAGTAATAGTAATAACACACCTTTAATATCTTATTATCTCTATCATACTGCGAGGCTGCACAGATTTATAGGAGGAAAAGCCAATAGGCTCTATTCACAGCAGCCATATTGTGAAGACATTCACAGGTGTTGCCAATGATACTAATGAAGGCTCTGTTCCATTCTGGTCAAACAGAGTCAGGGTGCTGATATTGTGCATGTTGGCTCACTGGAAACACTCTGCTACACCAGTGGGTCTACAGTTGGGGTCCAGTGTAACTCTGAGAGTGTACAAATGGAACCAAATCGGTTCCATTTGTACACTCTCAGAGTTATGGGGGTCGTGGAAACCACTGTGCTAGACTAAATGGAACAGAGCCTTCATTAGTATCATTGGTAACACCTGTGAAGGAAGTGATAATATGGCTGCTGTGCATAGAGCCTATAACAGACAAACAACTTCTCTGACCTGCTGGTAGACATCTCTGAAGTGTTTGATGATGTAATCCAGGCTATGCTGCTCCAACGTCTCAAAGGAAAGGGCCTCCGCAAAGCTGTGAATCCCTAAACAGTTGTTTTTGTTGATGTGACGATCCATGTAACGACAGCAGACCTCTTGAACAGCCTTGATATACAGCATATGTGCTGCTGCTACCAGGTCCTAGATTAAAAAAAAAAAAAGTTATTAAAAATGATTCAGCACCTTCATAACAAGCTACTGTACCTACCTCTTTGTGTTTTGTTATATTTCACTGTCCACCTGTATCAGGCTCCCTCCCAAAAGCTAATATCGCTTCTCTGGGAGACACACATAACAGATGACAGTAATAAGCTACACACACACACACACACACACACACACACACACACACACACACACACACACACACACACACACACACACACACACACACACACACACACACACACACACACACACACACACACACACACAGCTGTGAGAGCTGTGTGTGTGTGTGTGTGTGTGTGTGTGTAGCAGCAGCTTATTACTGTCATCTGTTATGTTCAGGTAGTTTAATCGCTTATCAAACCTTCTCTTTGTCTCTTGTTTCCTAGGCTCATATGGAATAAGAAGATTCCCAGGCTATGGGGGTGTGTGAAACCATTCATTCATTCAAGTGTCTTTAGTAATTAGTGGAGCACCCTTTTGCCATTATAACCTGCTGCAAACGTGATGCATATTAGCCAGACACCAGCTTTCTGGCAGCATTCCTGAGGAATCTTAGCCCATTCCTCATGTGCAATGACCTCCGGTTGACTAAGAATCTGGGGCCGCCTTCTTCAAATCCCACCAGAGATTTTCTGTGGGGTGGAAGCGCGCGCGCGTGTGTGTGTGTGTGTGTGTGTCTGTGTGTGTGTGTGTGTGTGTGTGTGTGTGTATTACTATACTTCTGAGGACCAAACGTCAAAAGTATAGTAGAATTTGTGTCGCGCTGCTCACAACGTGTCGCAGCGCGACACGTTGTGAGCTTGTAGATCTGCTATTTTTCGGCTTTAGACTTGCGGTTAAAAATGCCCCAAAGAAATCATAAATCAATCATAAAATCGGCTTCCTAAAATGTTGATGTCCTCACAGGTATAAGAATACAAACGTGTGTGTGTGTGTGTGCGTGCGTGTGCGTGTGCGTGTCTCAAGGTGATAACACTTTACCTGCAAATGTGCTTTGGGGATGGACATCTTTGACGTATAGGCATAGGTCAGCAACAACTCAATAATGTGAGGCTCTACTCCGTGGAGGTCAACCCTGTCCTGCCTGGACTCCAGCATGCCAGTTGTAAACATGGCCTGTGGGGATTGAAAAGGCGAGTGGTTGGCTTCTAATGTACATGGTTTTTAGGCCTCTACATTGTGTCAATGACTAATTGATAGGATAAAGCATGGTCTTCAGTTCACATGAAAGCCCAGGCCGAAATTCAATGTCATTCCATCAACCCATTAAGACCGGAAACGCGTCTGTGTCACTTTATATTTCTTTGGCCATTCAAAAATAGCAGATCTACAAGCTCACAGCCCGGCTTGTATATCTGTCATTTTTGAAAAAACATGTGTGCAAATCTTTGAATATATATACATACACTTTTAACTAAAATCTTTGCTTCTGGGGGGGGTCCCTGGAACAAAATATTTTGAGATGGGGGTCCGCCGCCAAATACATATTCTTTTGTGGGTCCTTGACATGAAAAAGTGTGAGAACCACTGATTATAGCAACACACGTTCTTTTCTTCTTTTTTTCGTTTTTTACTGTTAGGATTTAGTAGATATGTAGAATCCCCCCAGAAGCAAAGATTTGAGTTAAAAATGTTCACTTTGAAAAATATATATATATTCAAACATGTTCATGCTTTGAAAAAAAAAAAAAAAAGCAGATCTACAACTTGTAGATCTGCTATTTTTGAATAGCCAAAAGAAGTCTTAAAATGACACATGACGCGTTCCCGGTCTAAAAAGGGTTAACAGCACCGGGTCAATAAATGCTCATGTGTGGAATCTGTGTGTACCTGGAAGTACGAGCTGAAGGAGGCCAGTACGACTCTATGACAGGGGAACTCCTGTCCCCCACAGCACAGAACCACATCACACAGCTCATTATCGAGCCGGAGACGGTTTAGGCCTTCGAGGACCGTGTTGGGATGCCTGGGCTCCTCCACAAACACTAAGTTCTCCATGACTCCTTTTTAGCTGGCCTGTATGACAGTAGGATGAGATGGAATACACAATGGTTAGTCATTGTTTGCACGTTACATTTAAAGGAGGAGTTCACCCAAAAAATGACTTATTATCAATTGCACACCCCATGAAGCCTTGAATTCATGGATTTATTTTTGTTTTTGTGGCATTCCTAAGACAATAATTTGATGACCGGGTGTGTATCCGGTAGGAGACATAACAAATCATCTACTTTGTGTCTCCTACCGGATACATTAGCCGGTAGGAGACGGGAATCAAATTATTGGCTTAGGAATGCCACAAAAACGAAAATAAATCCATGGATTCAAGGCTTCATGGTGTGCAATTGATAGAAAATAAGTCATTTCTTGGGTGAACTACTCCTTTAACGAACATAGGACACACCCGTGAGACATTATTGGAAAGTCAAACATGCAAACCTGTTGGCTTGCTCTTGCTCCGTGCACTGAGTGGTGGTGGGAAAACGTACTCAAATGTTTTACTTAAGTAAAAGTATCAATACTGCAATGTAGAAGGCACTCTGTTACAAGTAAAAGTCCTGAATTCAAAATTGACTTGAGTAAAAGTACAAAAGTATTGGTATAGATATGTACTTAATGTACCAAAAGTAAAAGTAATAAAATGTTTGAAAATAGCAGATCTACAAGCTCACAAGGCGTCGCGATGCGACGCGTTGTGAGCTTGTAGATCGGCTATTTTCAAATAGCCTAGGTATAAAATAGGGCTAAAGTGGTTCATGTATGTTTTATAATGTAATAATTTATACCTGCAAAGGTATAGTAAATGTAAATGTACTTAGTTACTTTACACCACTGTACACTGAATGTGCTGACTTGATATTCTGAATCCTCTGCATCTCAATTTGTTATTTGAAATCAGTGGTTCTCAAAGTGGGGTCCGGGGACCCCCAGGGGTCCTTGCGGAAGTTCCAGGGGGTCCCCAGCAAAATGTGTTAATATAGCATCAAAATAAGTTTAACCCTATACATGACTATTGGAAAATAGCAGATCTACAAGCTCACAACACGTCGCAATAAGACTTGCTGTGAGCCTTCTAGATCTATTTTCTTTTTTGTCAAAAATGTTGAACAATTTTGAATATTTTTGGAACATTTTATTTTAACACAAATCTCGTATGGGGGTACCTGGCAAAACACATATTTTCAGGCGGGGGGTCCGTGGCCAAATATTAATTTGGGAGTCCTTGATATGAAAATGTTTTATATCCAATGGTTTCAAATGCATTAACTATGGTGCTGAAGCTGTCTTAATATTTGTCTTATCAAATTGTAACTGTCTAGATTAAAATTAAGATTTATAACGTGACAAATTAAAAACCATTTTCATCTGTAACCCAATTTCTGGAACATTTCCAGACATTTTCCAATTTAAGTTTAGCTCGGGAATGTCAGGAATTTTGCACTCTGTCGCCTTTTCATAGTGAACTTATTTAAGAGGAAATACAAGTAGGAACACTGTGTTTAGCAGTGAACTCTTTTTGTACATCATCATTTGACAGCATCTCGGCATGAACAGTGCTTTCTGCCATGCCATGTGCAGTCACTGTCTGAGCTAGCCCTCAGAATGTCTGTGATCTTCCATACATTTCATGTATATACTATATATCAGTCTGCTACCCAGGCGGGGATAGGACCGATCTATGCCTGTGTATTTGGAATACATTAAATGTATGTAAGATAACAAACATTCTAGGGCTACGTCTGAGCCAAAGGACTACATTCTTTCAGGACAGTTTTAGATTGTATAACTGGAGTTAATATTTTATATTTATTATGATATTTTAGTTAAAGGTAGGGTAAGTGATTTATAATGTCACTTAGCTCTATATTGTGATAGTAATCATTGCTATAGCATAGAGTGTTTGTTCAGTAACAGTGTTATAGCTCTATATTCTGATAGTACTCATTGCTATAGAGTGTTTGTTCAGTAACAGTGTTAAATAGCTCTATATTGTGATAGTAATCATTGCTATAGAGTGTGTGTTCAGTAACAGTGTTAAATAGCTCTATATTGTGATAGCAATCATTGCTATAGAGTGTTTGTTCAGCAACAGTGTTAAATAGCTCTATATTGTGATAGCAATCATTGCTATAGAGTGTTTGTTCAGTAACAGTGTTAAATAGCTCTATATTGTGATAGCAATCATTGCTATAGAGTGTTTGTTCAGTAACAGTGTTAAAAAGCTCTATATTCTGATAGTACTCATTGCTATAGAGTGTTTGTTCAGTAACAGTGTTAAATAGCTCTATATTGTGATAGTACTCATCAGTGCTCTCTCCTGATTGGCTTAAATGTTGTCACCTACCTGAAAATGTACTATATTCTGTTTACTAAAGAGCTGGAGAGACCCCTGTGACCGAACAAACGCTCTGTAGCAAATGATTACTATTAGAATAATAGTACTTTAACCTTTTAACCCATTAAGACCTGGAACGCATCTGTGTCACTTTAGATTTCTTTGGCTATTCAAAAATAGCAGATCTACAAGCTCGTAGCGAGCTTGTAGATCTGCTATTTTTGAAAAATCGTGAAAAAATATTTTTCAAAAAACTGTTAGGATTTAGATTTGTTTTAAGAATCGCCTCAGGTCTTTACAGAACAAAAAAAAAGATCCAATCTTAGCGTGTAGGATTCTCTGTTTGGTAGTTTGGTGACAGTGACACCAGGTGGTGACTGGTGGTACAGTTTAACAAACGATAGATCCACAGATTTGCTTTGGCTCAGTAAAATTCCATATTATGCACAAAGCACACAATAAATAAGTGTTCACGTCACGCACATAACGGTAGAAAAATAACTGTAAATAGTACACGTTGCATTATGTATTGTACAACAAACGTCAACTTCAAACAAAAGCACAAGCAACTGCAAATTCACCGCAGACATACCTGCCTCTGTGGCTTCATACACATATAAATGAATGAGTCCAGTTCTGTACACCCAAAAAGTCTTCTTTAACAACCACCGGGTGAATGTATATTATGTAGACATTTTACACTTTAAAGACAAAACTAACTTTCTGTTAGCGCTACACGTCTTCAAAATGTTGTGTGTCACCGCTAAACGCGTCCCTCTGGCAACAACATGCTGTAGAGGGAGTTCCGTGGAAATAAACATAAGTCACTTCCTGCGCACGCATGCGCACACACACACAGTGGTATAAAACTACATATTCATGAGAACTAATACATATTCATGGCACAAATCATATAAACTACGCATATAAATACAAAATCTAATATTGACAAATGTGTAGAATATTTACTTTTTTAAAGCAAAGAGTTTGGAAAAAAAACAAACAAAAACGCCGTGTGGAAGGTTGCCACTTCTTGTTTTTGACCGCTAGATGGCGTAGCGGTGTCGCTGCAGTGAAAACACACAACAGAACAGAACAGAACACAGCTCCTGAACCTACCAGTGGTAGGAACTAAAGTAACTAAGTACATTCACTCAAGCACTGTGCTTAAGTGCAATTTTGAGGTACTTTCACTTTACTGGAGTATTTCCAATTTTCAGTACTTCTACTCCACTACTCTCAGAGGCAAATATTGTAAAAACAATGTATAAACACTTTAGTTACTTTGTATATATAGATTATTACTTTATAAAACATACATTAATCACTTTAGCCCTATTTTATACCAAGGCTGTTTGAAAATAGCCGATCTACAAGCTCATAACGCGTCGCATCGCAACGTGTTGTGAACTTGTAGATCTGCTATTTTCAAACATTTTGGTACTTTTACTTTTGGTACTTCAAGTATATTTTGATACCAATACTTTTGTACTTTTTGTTTTGTTTGATTGATTGGTTGTATATTTTATTAGGCAAAAAATGTAAACAGCACAATTACATGTGCTGTTTTATATGTACAAAATCAGCGGCATGCCTCTGATTTTGATTGCCCACAATTTTAAAATGTCAGTTAATATTCATCCGGGTGTCCCTATTTGGGGCACATGTATACAATTGTTTCAAAATTGTACATTTTTAATTTATTTGAAAATGCCAAACTACTGCTAGATTGGTTATTTTCACTATTTGTTGTTGGAAGAAGTATATTTGTAGCTAAAGTGGGTAAGACAATGTCACTCACTGTTTTCTGTTTTGCTTTGTACAAATCAGACCGTTTTTTTTTTTTTTTTATCAATGATTGAACATATATTCTAGGAATAATCTTCATTTACAAGAGCAGTGTGTAGGACTTTTATAACTCTCTATCTCTATGGCTCTGGTAGCCTGATTGTCAGCCTGAAGCTGCGTCAGAGAGTGGGCGGGGTCTATGGTCTGGAACCAGGCTCTGGTTCATTTACGACAGCAGTGTGTGGGACTGTCTTAACTCTCTGTCTCTACAGCTCTGGTTCAGAAGTGGGCGGAGCTTTGAAGGTGGAGGTTTGTTTGTTGTTGCTGCCTGAAAATGTCAGACAATCTGTTTTGTTTTTTGTTTATAAAGTAAAATGAACTTGTAGTTTTTTTAAATAACAGTCAAGTTAGTAGAGCTTTTCTCCAGCATCTGTAACACAATGTTCCGCCTTTTCTATTTATTGCTCGTGGTTCTGAATCTGAGTTCTTTTGCTGGTAAGTAACTCATGTCTTTTCATCTAGGCTACACAGATAGCCATGATACTGACACACGACCGTCATGGACGAACTTCAACCTGGTGTTTGCGCTTTCTCCATTTACAGCCCGTTCATCTATATAAACTCCGTGGCCATGTTTACCCCATGGCCACGGATGTTATAATATTCTACGGGCCCTCAGAAGTACCTGTATCATCCGTATTGTTCAATAAAATACATTTTAATCCGATTGGTGGCCATTTTCTCATAGAGTTATAATGTATCAGAGTGCAATACACCTCCCAACCGATAGGGTAGTTGAAAGCATATGGAGAAAATACGGAGAAAATGGCCACCTATCGGATTAAAATGCTTTGTATTGAATAATACGGAAGATACGGGTACTTATGAGGACCCGAATATAATTGTAACATCCGTGACCATGGGCTAAGCACTTTATATTTGAAATCTGAACGTGTATGTAGATGTACGGACCAAAAAGAGAGAACGTGCAAATACCAGGTTGAAGTTCATCCACGACTGTCATGTATCAGGGCTAGGCTACACACACAGAATACCACCCAACTCACTCCAAATCCAACTCACTCCATGAAGACTTAAGAAATATTCGGCCAACTCACTCCAGGGCTCGGCCAACTCACTCCAGGGCTCGGACAACTCCCTCCAGGACCAAAGACCAACTCCCTCCAGGACCAAAGCCAACTCACTCCAGGACCAAAGCCAACTCACTCCATGCAATGTCACCAGTGTAATATTGGTTCAATGTGTCAGTGGTGTAAAGTAACTAAGTACATTTACTTAAGTACTGTACTTAAGTACAATGTTGGGTATTTGTGCGTTATTTGAGTATTCCCAACTTCCAATGCTTTTACCTCTACTCCACTACATATTGGATCCAAATATTGTTTTTTTACTCCACTAAATGTATTTGTTTTACTAGTTACTTTGCAGCTATAAATTATAATATTATAAAACATGCATTAAACACTTTAGCCCTGTGTGTGTGTTTGTGTGTGTGTGTGTGTGTGTGTGTGTGTGTGTGTGTGTGTGTGTGTGTGTGTGTGTGTGTGTGTGTGTGTGTGTGCTTTTCCCCCCATTTCATGCCATTTACATTATTCTTGGAATAATTAATTGACTTCATACAAATGACCCATTCACATCAACACCTTATCTGCATATAGCCTATCACCTGGTCATTGCATAATGCAGGCACATGACCCATTAATCAACACCTCATTGTAATGGATGTTTAATTGAATAGGAGTAAGTGCTCATCTTCCTATAAAGTGAGCTTGTAGATCGGCTACTTTCAAAATGTACGTCTCATTTATTTTTTTTTAATAATAAAATGAGGGACATTTTGAACATACCGGGAGGTTAAAGTAAAAAACAAAAGTTGTGTAGAGCAATGTGCCTCACCTTGTAAAATAACATCTAATTATTTAGGTATAACTTTATATCAAAATAGATGTTCAATGTCTACAGTTTACAATTAACAACACTTTCCTATGCATTTCACAGTCCCAAAGTTATGTATATAACTACTATTTATCCAACAGTGGATTAATCACATTGGTGCATTCATTGCATTCATCACAAGGTTGCATTCATTGCATGATGATGGACCAACAGCTTATTTTAGCTGTCTCATAGAGTGAGTACAAAAGTAACACATTCCTCAATATTGTACTTAATTCCTCAATATTGTACTTAAGCACAAATGTCTTCCTCAATAATAATTTGTGGAGTGAGTCCTCTGCTGTGGAGGGAGTTGGCCAAATTTGTGGAGTGAGTTGGGCTCTGCTGTGGAGGGAGATGTCTGGAGTGAGTTGGGCTCGATTTGGAGTGAGTTGGTTTTGGAGTGAGTTGGGCTGTTACCCACACACACACAGCCTACATCAGTGGTGTAAAGTAACTAAGTACATTTACTCAAGTACAGTACTTAAGTACAGTTTTGAGGTACTTTGACTTTACTGGAGTATTTCCAATTGTCTATACTTTAACTTCTACTCCCACTACATCTCAGGCAAATATTGTACTTTTACTCCACTACAATTATTGGAAAACTTTAGTTACTAGTTACTTTGCAGATATGAATTATTACATTATAAAACATGCATTAATCACTTATAGCCCTATGTTATACCTAAGCTATTTTCAAACAGTTTAGTACTTTTACTGTTGGTACTTTAAGTACATTTTGATACCAATACTTTAGTCCTTTTACTCAAATATATTTTTAATTCCAGACTTGTACTTGTAACAGAGTACTTCGACATTGCAGTATTGATACATTTTCTTAAGTAAAACATTTTGGTTTATTTTGCTTCCTAATTCTAATGATTAATTCTGAACCTTGTAAAATGTACCATTTTACATGCCTTCAAATGTGTACAATGTATTCACATCTTTTGAAAATAGCAGATCTGCAAGCTCACAACGCATCGTATCAGGACAAGTTGTGAGCTTGTAGATCGGCTATTTTCAAATAGCCAAAGTTTAAGGGTTGAGTATGTATGTTTTGTAATATCTATCTACAATGTAACTAGTAACTAAAGTTTTATAAATATAAAAATATAATGTAGTATAAATAAGGCATGATATAAAGGCCAGGACACATGTACAGTAACACATGTAGATTCACAATTTGCTATTGGATTAATAGAAATAGGCTCTATGCACAGCAGCCATATTATCACTTCCTTCACAGGTGTTACCAATGATACTAATGAAGGCTCTGTTCCATTTAGTGTAGCACAGTGGTTTCCACGACCCCCATAACTCTGAGAGTGTACAAATGGACCCTTACGGGTCCATTTGGTTCCATTTGTACACTCTCAGAGTTATACACCTGTAAGGGGCCATTTGGAAGCCCATGAGGGTCCCTGGACCCCAACTGTAGACCCACTGGTGTAACAGAGTGTTTCCAGTGAGCCAACATGCACAATATCAGCACCCTGACTCTGACCAGAATGGAACAGAGCCTTCATTAGTATCATTGGTAACACCTGTGAATGTCTTCATAAAATGGCTGCTGTGAATAGAGCCTATTGTGAGGAGTTAAGAACCAAAGAGGGAGTGCACTTTCTTTAATACTATTATTATTATTTTTTCTTTTAAACTTTGTTTATGATAATGATTATTGTTGTGCGTTTTATTATTATGTAATTATTCATCTGTTCTCAACGATGTCTCTTTCATCTTCCAGTTGTTATGAAATGAATAATGGTCAAGCATTTTATTTATTAGAAGTCATCTTTAAAAAGAATACATAACTGTATTTAAATGGGTGGGCTGCTTTGGGCGCCTGGACAGATGCGGGAGGTTAGGGATAGAACAGGCCAGAGAAAGACTTGTGAAGAATATGAGTTTGAAGGTTAGAATGTAATTCTATGTAATTACAATTTATTTAACCTATACACTGGTTTGTAATGTATTAGAACTCACCTTTCCTTACTAATGGCTATACCTAATTCAACCGACAGTATGTCATTTGGTAGCCCACCCTTGTAGTGGTGTGTGTGTGTGTGTGTGTGTGTGTGTGTGTGTGTGTGTGTGTGTGTGTGTGTGTGTGTGTGTGTGTGTGTGTGTGTGTGTGTGTGTGTGTGTGTGTGTGTGTGTGTGTGTGTGTGTGTGTGCGTGCGTGCGTGCGTGCGTGCGTGCGTGCGTGCGCGCATTGTGTAGCTTATTACTGTCATCCCCACCCCTGTTATGTTCAGGTAGTTTAATCACGTATCAAACCTTTTCTTTGTGTCTTAGGCTCGTATCATGGAATAAGAAGATACCCATGCTATGGGCGTAATTCTCCTACGGACTGGTCGGACATGGGAATCGAACCCTCCAATCTGATCATGTTCTTCACTCCAAGTCGACCTGGCAGCCAAAGGATACAGGTGTCTGAAAATGGAGTGGTGAGTAACCCATGGAAAATGTCCTGCTATATTAAGCCATCAAAATAACTAATCATTATTTTACACTTTGGCCATTCAAAAATAGCAGATATACAAGCTCATAGCGCGGCACCGAGTGCTCTATGAGCTTGTAGATCTGCTATTTTTGAGAAATCGAAAAAATGTGTGCAATTCTTTGAATATCTATTTTTTCAAGCAAACATTTGTAACTCAAATCTTTGCTTCTGGGGGGGTCCCTGGAACAACATATTTTGTGATGGGGGTCCTTGGCCTAATATATATACATTTTAGGGTCCTTGACATAAAAAAGTTTGAGAACCACTGACATAGTAACATACGTTTTTCAAAACGACAGACATTCTAAAAACAGACATTTTGTAAGATCGGCCTCAGGTCTTGATGGGTTAAGCTATTTATTTACAGTCATTAGTGCTCTGACATTTTAGGTTGTTTCTGTATAGTAACTAGACGTTCAGTTAATCCACATTCAGCAAATCATCTCCGTCAGGCCAAACGGCTGAAAGCCAGAGATTATGTTCTCCGTCTGTGTGTCTGTCTGTCTGTCTCGGGCACCGTTGGACCGATCGGTGTGATGCGCACACACACTACCAATAAGACGAGGAAGAACCCATAGATATTGAAACCTAGATACCTCATTGGCCTCTGCAGTTCGTTGGAGCAACTCGTATCGCGGCCGCCATTTTTGCGTAGGCAAACGGACAATCAAAGTGACTACTGGCCAATCACAGCGCTCACAGCGTGCGTTGACTACTGGCCAATCACAGTGCGTCTTTTCTAAGACCTGTCAGAATCAAGTTGTCCCGCCCCCACCTGCCTCTGATTGGCCTACAGAACGCCCCCTTCTGTGACACACGCAGAAGCTTCAGGGAAGCTTTCCTACGCTAAAATGGCCCCCGTGATACCAATGCCTCAGAGCCGAAGGAGGCGTTTACCTTTATATGTCTATGGAAGAACCTCTGCCCCAAAGTGTTTCAAATCCTCAATCGCCTCATGGTGGCGCTATAACAGGCCACCGTTTTGGCCTATATACCTCCTAGAACCGTAGGTCGTACAAAAAAAAAGCTGCGTTTTCTTCAAAACACACTTTTTGCTGGTACTCCTACATCTTCCCAGGTGGGCTCTACCCATTCAGCTCTGACTATGACTATCTATTCATGTATTTGTGTGAATATGTATTTTTATTAACCCATTAAGACCGGGAACGCATCTGTGTCACTTTAAGATTTCTTTGGCTATTCAAAAATAGCGGATCTACAAGCTCGTAGCGCGCTTGTAGATCTGCTATTTTTTTTTTAAACGTGAAGATCTGTGCAAATCTTTGAATATATATATTGTTAAAGCAAACATCTGTAACTCAAATCTTTGCTTCTGGGGGTCCCTTGAACAAAATATTTTGAGATGGGGGTCCGCGGCCAAATACATATCATTTTGGGGGGTCCTTGACATGAAAATGGTTGAGAACCACTGATGAAGCAACATAGGTTCTCTCAAAAAAATGTATTTGTGTTGTCGCCCCCTGCAGGTGTTGGACCCGCACTACGTGTTCTCTGATAGCGTGTTCACCGTACGCGACGTGACGGAGAAAGATGACGGGGAGTATTCTGTCCTATTGAACGGCGTCTTGACAGATGTCCTGACACTGGTGGTCAGAGGTGAGACCGCTGGACCCTTCAATCTACGGATGTTCTAGTTAAAGGAGTAGTTCACCCAAAACATTACTTATTTCCTATCAATTACACACCCCATGAAGCATTGAATTCATGGAGATTTCTTAGTTTTTGTCGCAATCCAGAGACAATAATTTGATGATAATAATAAGACTTTATTATTATTATTATTATTATTATTATTATTATTATTATTATTATTATTATTATTATTATTATTATATTGGCTTCGGAATGTGACAAAAACACAAAAAATCTTCATAAATTCAATGCATGCTTCATGGGATGTGTAATTGATAGGAAATAAGTATTTTTTTGGCTGAACTACTCCTTTAACTAAAAACAGAATGACAAACTAAAAAAAAAAAAAAAGTTAACTGAAATAAAAATGAAAACGAGACACAAAGACAATACTGTAACTAACTGAAACTGTAGTGTGTGTTTACAAAACTAACCCTTAATGTTTGTCTTTGTCTTTTGGCAAAAACTGCTGAAACTAGTCAATCTTCAATCTGATGAACACATTGCATTATGTTAAATATGGACTCAAGGCAGACTCAAATTGTAAATATTATTACCAATATTTGGAATAAAGTTAAATGAATTTGCCTCAAACTCTGCTGCCTTTTAGATTTTATATGTTGGGTATTAATCGTGTGTGTGTCTGTGTGTGTGTGTGTGTGTGTGTGTGTGTGTGTGTGTGTGTGTGTGTGTGTGTGTGTAGTCGAGTGTCGATTGACAAAGGAGGTCGTACTCTATGGAAGCGCCTACAACTTCCCGCTGCGCCAGACGTGCTACACCCTGGAATTCACCCCAGAATGGCACTCCGATGAGCCGCCGTTGCTGCTGTGGAATCGCACCGGCAACCCGCAAGCCGTTGGGGGACGCAGCAGGGGAAGGCTGGTGGACAACGCGTGGCTGATAGAGCGCATCACGCAGGAGCACAGTGGCACCTACACCACCAGGGAGGAGAACCAGGAACTTGCTACCAGAAGAAAGATTACAGTCCAAGGTTAACCCTTTAAGACCTGAGGCCGATTCAAAAATTGTTTTCTAAATCTCAACAGTTTTTTGAAAAAGAGAAAAAGAAAAAAAATCACGATTTTTCAAAAATAGCAGATCTACAAGCTCGTAGCGCGGCACTCTGTGCCGCGCTACGAGCTTGTTGATCTGCTATTTTTGAATAGCCAAAGAAATCTTAAAGTGACACAGATGCGTTCCAGGTCTGATTCAATAACAAATAAAGGCAATTCTTTTACACACTGGGGGTGTGATGAATTGACCAGTGGTTCTCAAACATTTTCATGTCAAGGACCCCCAAATTGATTATGTGTTTGGCCACGGAACCCCGTCTGTAATTTTTCCCCTCCCATACAACATTTGTCCTGTAAAATTGTTTCAAAAGAATATTCAAAATGTTACCATTTTGTCTTCAAGATTTGAATGAATCGTACAAAATAAACGCCACTGGCATGTAAGGAACTTAATCGTTTGAGATGCTGCGTTTCATCTTCGACTTTTTTTGTGTTTTAACAGTGAAAATGATATAGATTTATTTGGCTATTCAAAGAATAGCAGATATACAAGTTCATCGAAATGCAAAATATGTGCAAGTCTTTTGCACACGGGGGGGGGGGGAAATGGTGAAAAAGATTCACCATTTTTCAAAACAAAGCGGCAGATCTACAAGCTCGAGTGCCGCACCATGAGCTTGTAGATCTGCTTTTTTCGAATAGCCAAAGACAGCTTAAAATGACACACAGATGTGTTTGGGGGGGGGGGGGGGTGTCTTAACCCAGTTCCCGGTCTTAACCCAGATCTACAAGCTCGTAGCGCCGCACCGAGTGCCGCGATACGAGCTTGTAGATCTGCTATTTTTGTAAAATCAAGATTTTTTTTTGCAAACCTTTGAATATATATATATATATTTTTTGAAGCGTTAGGATTTACAATACATTTTTTTAAATCGACCTCAAATGTATAATCTCTTCTGTCTCGTATATTACAGCGCAGCGCCTGTATTTCTACAAAGTAAACGGCGAGGAGTTTACCTTCACGTCTGAAATGAACGCCGGCGAGTTGGACATGGTCTACACGCCGTCCGGAGGCTCGGAGGTGCTGCTGATGGAGGGAGGCCGGATGGAGCATGGGTGGGAGTGGGTGTTTGGAGGCAGAATCTCCACCATGACCGGAGACAGCGGGCTGCGGGTCAGGATCACGGACCTCCGGCCGTCCGACGCCGGTCACTTCGAGATCAAAGACCAGCGGGGCAACGTGGCTCTGGTGGTGGAGCTGGACATGCCGGGAGGTGGTGAGTGATGCCGCTACTAGGGTTGGGATCCTTTAGGATTTTAAGGATTCCAGTTCCTTAACGCAGTGGTTCTCAAACCTTTTCATGTCAAGTACCCCCCAAAATTATATGTATTTGGCCGCAGACCCCCTTCAAAATATTTTGTTCCAGGGACCCCCAGAAGCACAGATTTGAGTTAAAAATGTTCGCTTTAAAAATATATATATTGAGAAGATTTGCACACATTTTCACGATTTTTCAAAAATAGCAGATATACAAGCTCATAGCGCGGCACTCGGTGCCGCGCTATGAGCTTGTACATCTGCTATTTTTGAATAGACCAAAGTGTAAAATAATGCTTTCTTAGCTCAAATCTAAAAATGACACAGTTCCAGGTCTTAATGGGTGGTTTAACATGACATTTGTCAGATGTATAAGAATGAAGGGCTCTAAAGGGAGAAAAGGTTGGGCCACTGACATGTTCTTGTTGTTCTTTCCAGATTCCTCCGGTAACATTTACATCGGCGTTGGCGTGGCCGTGGGCGTGTTCTTGGTGCTGGTGGTCTGCTGTTTGTGTGTGAGGAAGCGCCGGAACAACAGCAGAAAGAACACCTCTGTTCCTCTCACTGAAACAGCAGCAGCAGAAGCTGTTTCTTTCTCTGATGTAAGTACCCAGAAAAAAACTGGCTCTAGGGCTAGCAATGAATCCCAAATAAACCCATATTTAGAACGAATTACCGACTTAATCTTGCTCATTTAGGTTAACCCATTAAGACCGGGAAAGCACCTGTCATTTTAGATTTTAACCACTTTAAATTAATACCTGGAACTGTGTCATTTTTAGATTTGAGCTAAAAAGCCTTATTTTACACTTTGGGCTATTCAAAAATAGCAGATCTACAAGCTCGCTACGAGCTTGTAGATTTGCTATTTGTGAAAACGTGTGCAAATCTTTGAATATATATATTTTTAAAGCGAACATTTTTAACTCAAATCTTTGTTTCTGGGGGTCCCTGGAACTAAATATTTTGATGGGGGTCCGCGGCCAAATACATACAATTTTGGGGGTCCTTGACATGAAAAAGATTGAGCACCACTGATATAGAAACAAACGTTTTTCAGAAAACTGTTGAGATTTAGGAGACATGTAGAATCGGCTTCAGGTCTCAATGGGTTAACAATTATCTTATAAATTGGCTATTAAAAAATAGCAGATATACATACAAGCTCATAGCACGGCACTCGTAGATCTGCTATTTTTTTTATCATGAATATTTGTGAAAATCTTTGAATATATATATATATATTTTTTTTTAAGCGAATATTTGTAACTCAAATCTTTGTTTCTGGGGGATTCTACAAATGTACAATAATAATTTAAAAAGAGACATGTATTTGGCCACGGACCCCCATCTCAAAGATTTGAGTTAAAAAAGATTTGCACAAATGTTTACAATTCTTCAAAAATAGCAGATCTACAAGCTCATAGCGCTGTGCCACGCTATGAGCTTGTAGATCTGCTATTTTTGAATAGCCAAAGACATCTTAAAATGACACAGATGCGTTCCCGGTTAATTGAATATTTGAGATGCAGGTTTTTTTTTCAAGAGAACTTATATAAAAAAAAAATACAACAAAAAAGTACTAATAGATAAAAAAAAGAAGAACGACTAAATTGATTAGTCTGATTAACCACGGAACCCTGTATTATACTTTGTTGTACAACGGTGCCCAGCCCTAGAGGCTATCAACGCTCCTGTCCCTCCAGCCAATGGGACGTAAGGGAACTACTGTAGCAGTGTGTTTTCATGTCATTTCAACTTCCTATTGGTTCTAATTCCAGCACACCACTCAACCTTCCTCTTCAGCTCATCCTGGTTCATCACATGGACCAACTTACTCTGCCCCGCTCTATCCCAAAGAGCCTGGATCCACTCACCACCATCCACTGGTAGGTGATTTATACACCATCCTTTGATCCACAGTGGTGGAAAACATTTTTTTACTGAAGTAAAAGTATCAATACTGCAATATGGAAATACTCAAGTAAAAGTCCTGAATTCTACATTTACTTGAGTAAAAGTACAAAAGTATTGGTATCAACATGTACTTAAAGTACCAAAAGTAAAATTCGTCATTAATGCAGAATGCCCCATTTATTTAAAGTTTTCAAATGTATAAAAATCTTTTGAAACGCAGATACATGTATTTTTTTGAAAATAGCAGATCTACAAGCTCACAATGCGTCGCGATCGCGACGCATTGTGAGCTCCTAGATGGACTATTTTCAAATGGCCGAAATGCGTATAGGGCTGAAGTGGTTACTGTATGTTTTGTAATAATAATATAAATCAACAAAGTAACTAGTAACGTAAAGTTTTCAAATAATTGTAGTGGAGTAAAAGTACAATATGTGCCTCTGAAATACAGTGGAGTAGAAGTAAAAGTGTAGAAAATTGGAAATACTCAAGTAAAGTAAATAATATGTCAAAATTGTACTTAAGTACAGTACTTACTGTACACCACTGCATTTTGTGAGGGTGTGATTCAGCGGCGGGCTTCGGTGAGGTTGGTTGTTATGGTTCTTCTTTCACCAGGCGGAGGCCTCCACAGCGTCACATGAACCTGCTTCAGCTGACGCTCTTTCTTCTGGCGCCGGGGCCCGGTTTGAGCCGACGGGAAGGACGTTCCCCTCTGCTCCGCCCGACTGTCATGTTTACACCTCAGACAAACTCAACTTTCCCTCCTGCTCCTCCTCAGAGCCCCAATCCGTTGTCTACCAACCACTGGTAAGGTGCTTTGATTATACGCCATCATTTTTGATCCGCTTCAAATGTCTTTTATCCGGTGCTCTTGAAATAGTGGCAGGGAGACTCGTTCAATGCCATGTTGTATTATGCCTGCGCTTCCCTGGAACGCTAGAGTTGAAAACATCCTTTAAAAAGAAGCTGCCGACCTCGCAAAATAAGTTAGGTTGATCCTTAACCCTTTAAGACCAGGAAAGCATCATTTGTGTAATTTTAAGATTTCTTTGGCTATTCAAAAATAGCAGATCTACAAGCTCATAGCGCGGCACCGAGTGCCGCGCTATGAGCTTGTAGATCTGCTATTTGTTTTGAAAAATCATGAAAATGTTTGCAAATCTTTGAATATATATATTTTTTAAGCGAACATTTGTAAAATATTCAGTTCCAGGGACCCCCCATGCAAAGATTTGAGTTACAAATGTCTCCTTTAAAAAAAAAAATATTCAAAATTCAAATATTTTGCACACATTTTTATGAATAAAAAAATATATAGCAGATCTACAAGCTCATAGCGCAGCACCGAGTACCGCGCTATGAGCTTGTAGATCTGCTATTTTTGAACACACACACAGTCACACAGACACGTTGTGACGCATGCAGCGCGCATTTCCACCAGTCCACCAGTCCACCACCACACAAATTAAATTAATTCTTAAGTTAGCGACGTCTCTGTTCCCCCCCCCCCCGGTGGGGGGGACAACTGTCCCCTTCATCCCCGCCTGTCGGCGGGCCTGCCTACCATCAGCTCCTAGTAATTACAACACCTACCGTCAGCTCCCAGTACCACACGATTTGCCACACTAAGCCGCTCTACTCATTCGTTGAGTTGGCATGGCAGCGCCCGGGATCGAACCCATGACCTTGTGGATCAAGGGCGAGTGCTGTACCGACTGAGCTACCCAGACACAGTATGGTTCACATTATCACATAGTAAAGTTTGTATGGTTCACAGCATTGTACCCAAATATATATAGTCAGTCAGTTCTGTGCATAACTGTAGTCCCAGGTTTCCAAAAGGTGGCATACCCGCTTCCTGTTCCACTTCTTTTCCCCATACCTTCACCTCTCTGCTCATTCCCCCCCAAAAAGGCACTCGGTTTACACACATTTGCATTCAAAGGACAAAAATGGAGATACACTGTAAGCTCTCTGGCTTTCTAGTATTATCCTTTTGACAGATTATGTACACATTTATGGTCATGTACATGCTTTTTTTGGTCAGTAAAATCAATCAATAAACCAATACACTGTGATTGATAATGATTGTTTGATCTTCCAGGCTCCTGGTCCAGTAGAGTCCAGTCCAGCGGCTGGTCTTCCAGTGTTCATCCATCCAGCAACCCACTTCTAGTGTTACTCAACCACTGGCGATAACCACAGGCCACTGAGATCCTCCACTCAAAGGTCCCAAAAAGCTGCCTCAAACTACAGGGTGACGGAGCCTTCTCTGTGGCTGGTCCAACACTATGGAACAACAGCCTTCCACTTCCAGTCAGATCCCTTGACACTTTTAAATCTAGACTAAATACACACCTCTTCTCCCTATTCTGTTGTCCAAGTGTGTGTTTTGCCAATATGCCACAGTGCTGTGTCCCTCGCTGTTTTAACAGTTCTGAGACTACAATAACGACTAAAGTGTCGTTAAATAATTTAATGACACCGTCTTATTTAGTCACTAAAATTGAAGTTTTGTCACTAAAGTATGATAATGTAGTCTTATTTAGTCACTAAAGTGTCTAAATTATACCCCCTGGGAGTACACTTACATTAATAACTATTCGAGTTGAAAGCATTAAGACCCTTTTTAACCCTCAATGGTTCCTTTTTGAAAAAGGTTATTGTAAAAAGATTTACGGGTTCCGATGTTTGTTTACAATGAGGAGTGGACGGCGCCTGGTGCCTCTTGGACCCGGAAGTGACGTCGGACTACAATATGACGTCAGACTTAACACATTGGGTGCCAAAACCATTTTTTACCGTGTTTTCAAAGAGTAGCGCTTAGGTGCCAAAACCGGGACTTTACTGTGTTTTCAATCTTTTTGTTTTTTTCCACAAGGGGAGGGCTAGCGCAGCTTTGGAATCACCCACAGTGCCTCTGAAATGGAAGGGACAGATGGATCACCGTGCCAATAAAAACCTCTGCATCTCCTTAAGTTTTTACAGTGGGGAAAACGAGTAATTTTCGATGCACGATTACTCCGCAATGGCGGCTCGCGTGAGAGATGTTATTGTTCCAGGCGTTAGCCTGGACCATCTACCATCGTACACGCATCCATTGTTTACATCGTGGAGTCTACAGCTCTAAACAGCGCAGCGTTTCAAACGGTGAGATCTCTGGCATTAAACGTACACTGTTTTAATAAAACTCTGGCACCGAATGTGTTAAAAACCCGAATAGCCTTTGAACGAATTTAGATCGCTTTCCATCTCACCCATACGTAAGTAAGTAAGCCATGCCGAGCCATGTGGCCGGTCAGGATAGCCTATCTCCTGTTTATGTAGCGTGAGGTGGCTTGATGTATAAGCACACCTCCTGGACATGACACTATTATGTTAGGGACTTACCAGTGCCAATCAGGGAGGCATTGGGTCCCAATGTTACGGTCTTTGGTATGACCCGGCCGGGGAATCGAAATCCCGACCTACCAATCTCAGGGCGGACACTCTAACCTCGAGGCCACTGAGCCATCGCACCCGTGCCCCACGTTTCTTTTACCTACTTTCTTTGTTTATTGGGGTTTTCTAAGGTTGCTGTAATTTCTGCATTTTTAACTTAGTCTTAATGTTGTTAAAGGACAACTTTTTTTTTTTTTTTACAACCAAGGTTTGCATTTTAGCTTGTAATTAAAGTAAATAAAAGATGATGTTATTTTTTATTTATTTACTGCTTTCTATTGTTTTAGCAATTTTCGCGATCTTTTTTACAGTGGGCGGGGGCATTCTGTCCGGTGGCTAAATATGCCTTTTTTACACAATAAAAATGGTCCTGTGGTCTTTGATGGCCAGATGTGAGTTATTGGGGGCTAGAAGAGCTACTGTAAATAATAATAAAGAAATCGCCGGGTTATTGTGTAAAAAAATACATATTTAGCCACCGGACAGAATGCCCCCGCCCACTGTAAAAAAGATCGTGAAAATTTCGAACTATAGAAAGAAGTACATTTAAATTTGTTAACACATCTTTTATTTACTTTAATTAGAATCTAAAACATAAACCTTGGTTGTGAAAAAACAAAGTTGTCCTTTAACTGTCTTTAACACTTTTTTGATGTACAGCAATTTGGTCAACCATGGTTGCTTTAAAAACAAAACATAAAACACACACAGTAATTAACTTTTCAACCAAACCCCTATCAGAGTTGTGCACTACTGCTTTTAAGCAAAGGATTATCATTTGCACCCACATACAACACCAATGATTTTGAGACACACAGACTTTCAAATTGTTTTGTTTTTTTCTCGAACATTAAGACTTCAAGAACTCTTTTATTCCAATGCAACTGTGTCTCCGCTCTCCAGGGACATGACAATCTTAACCCATTAAGACCTGGAACTGTGTCATTTTTAGATTTGAGCTAAAACGCATTATTTTACACTTTGGGCTATTCAAAAATAGCAGATATACTAGCTCATAGCGCGGCACCGAGTGCCGCGCTACGAGCTTGTAGATCTGCTATTTTTGAAAAATCGAGAAAATGTGTGCAAATTAATATATTTATATTCTTTTAAAGCGAACATTTATAACTCAAATCTTTGCGTCTGGGGGTCCCTGGAACAACATATTTTGAGATGGGGGTTTGCGGTCAAATAAATATCATTTTGGGGGTCCTTGACATGAAAAAGTTTGAGCACCACTGATATAGAAACATAGGTTTTTCAGAAAACTGCTGGGATTTAGAAGGCATTTTGTAGAAATCGGCTTCAGGTGTTAATGGGTTAATGTGAATGAAATTGTGAATGAACTTGACGTGGCTCCAACCACTACCGATCCTGTCAGGATTACGTCAGGATCGTAATCATCCACCTGATTCAACGATGACCAATCAGTCAGTCTCACAGGACATGGAGGGTTAACTATCACACAAGCAAATTATTTGACCAATAGATTCTTGGAAAGCGGGTATAAACAGGAATGGGTTAATGTCTCAGCTAATCGTTTTAAGTCCAGGATACAAGAGGAATGTCTTATACAGTAACTAAACCTACAGTAAACAGGTCAACTCTCTTTTCTGTGTTCTCCGGTACTCTCACCCATGGGGGTTTGTGTAGGTCTATAACACTGGCACATAAACGCCCTCCCCAATTTGAGGGACCATTTGGTGAGATCATACACACCTACAAACCTTTTTAAAAGACATCCCCGATGCGAACTACAGGTGTGGTAGCTGTGCCCAATGTTGCTTTATGTCAAACTAAGACCTACACACACATTCCCACAGTGGAAACTGTTCAGATCGGTGGTATGAATGTCCCTGTGGCTTTGGGCACGCAGGTAAAACCAACAGACCACTTCGCACCCACATCAGCGAGCATCGCTCTAATATCAGATACAGGGAAGCGCAAAATCCTGTACATTCATTTCATTTTAAACAAGCATTATTAGTTGATTCCATTACTTAGGCATTGAAAAGGTGGAAAATATCAGGATCGTCGTCTGTTACAAAGAGAAATGTTTTACATTCATTATCTCAATACATTGGATCTAAAAAGGAAGAGTTTGACATCAAACCAGTATTGTAACTTGTACTTTTAATATTTTTTGTCTTTTATTCTGTATATAGCTGACTGTATGTTCTCTGTATTGTTCAGGGAGCTCAGATTATATGTTTACACATTGTGGACGTGTGTGTGCAATTTGTTTTCCTGATGGCTACAGGAACAATAAAGGCTTGTTTATCTGCTCACACATACTGTATTTCTGGTTCCAAATGGGGGTGTTTTTGTCCCCGGGTGTCTTTCATTCATGGACTGGTGTGAACTCTGTCTCTTTACATGCTGTTCATACACACCTGACGGAGGCCGAAATGTTTTTTTTACTGCTTTATAATAAAATCTATTTGGGAGCATTAAGACGGTGTGCGGATCTTCCTTCTCCAGAGCTCAGAATGCAGAAATATACTGTGGTAAAGTGTGTGAGAATGTGCACACCGCGTGTGTGTGGCTCTTTCAAACACCATAAGATGTAAAAACGTCTTGTGTGTAATATTATAGAACGTATGTGTGTGTAATGTGCACACTTAATAAGCTGTCAGTGATCATGGTTTGCTTTCAGAGAAAATCTAAGTGTGATGCTGTATAACTTCTCTCCGGCTTTCCGACATGTCGCCTTTCCGACGGTTACTAACCCTATACCTAACCCTAACCGCACGCGGAAGCCACGTAGTCGGATGTCGGAATGGAAGGCGGTTACCGCTTTTCTCTATGGCAAAGTCCTTTATGAAGGTCAAATCCAACAGGTGTTCTAATACATTGGTTTCAATCGCCAGCCTGATTGCTCATTATCTGACTAAATCATTGGACAATGGATATATAGGATAGACCGTGTTGGTAATTGATTACATGGTCAATCTATCGTCATGTTGAGCTTTTGCTACTTTTGTGTCACACTAGTATAAGAAAGGCATTGTTTGTTACATAAAAAGTTGAAATATGGAGATACAAGGTTTCTGCCCATTAATAGTAGTCATGAACATTTGCCAGAGCAAAATCATTAGCTGGCCATACCAGGCTAGAATAATTCAAGCCCAATGGAAATACCACATTTAAACTCCCAGTCATCATGATTTCTGAAGTTCTGACCTTTAAAATGCCTAAAGATTAAACATGCCTTTACTGTAAGTCCCTCTAGTCCTGCAATTGCTTGCTAAAGTGTCTTCAACTAGTGCAACGTGCTGCAGCCTGTCTCCCTGTTAAATAAAGAACCGGTTTTAAGGATCATACGGTTGGCATTTGAAGCTTAAACATGGCCTAACCCCTAATTACATTTCAGACCCGTCGACACCCTAAAACTATGCGTAGCCTTATGACAAGAGAACATAAGATATTTTATGAATTTAATTTAAAGCAATCTTAAAATATATGCACACAAAAAGCATGGCCTCACAAATGTAACGTTTAATGTGTACAAAATAGAACTCTTGTACAGCAGTTGTCTGCTTTAATGTCTTTACTGTGTAACAATATCAACGTACATTCGGTATCCTCATATTTACAACAATGTCCTTCTGTAAGTACAACTAACACATTTAAGCCCAATTTATACTTCGCTGCGTGCCAGAAATGTGAGCTTGTAGATTTTTATTTTTTTTCAGTGCGTGACACTGGCATGCAACCAAGTATAAATTAGGCTATAGCTACTTAATGCAGGGGCCTTGAACGTTTTCAGGCCAAGGACCCCCTAGCTGAGAGAGAGATGAAGCAGGGATCCCCTACTCTATAAATTGTGTATCAGATTAAAGTTTTTTGTTTGAGTCTGCTCCTTTTTCCCTCTACACCTATACCTCTTTGCCAAAAATAGCCGATCTACAAGCTCTCAACGCCTCGCGCTGCGAGGCGTTGAGAGCTTGTAGATCGGCTATTTTTGGCAAATTTTTCCCTCAGAAAAGGAATTATAGGGTTCAAGGTGGTTAATGTAAAAAAACAAAATCCTATCACACGAAGATTTAGCGGACGCCCTATAGTAGCTCCTAGGGGTCCCGGACCACTGACTTAATGGGAAAGAAAACTCAATAATGGCTACTGTACATAATGTCAAAGGGCCTTAGCAACCTTTACTTAAAACGTCTGTTTTCATAAGAATCACTTCCATGTGCCAGTCTGAATGACAACCGTGTGCCATCCGCAAATAAATTAACATAAAAACACAATTTACATAATTTTGCCATTTGGACAAGGCTGGCCCCACACAGTGTAGATCAGGGTGGTGACGTGGGTGTAGATCTGGTGGTGGTGACGTTTGTCCTGGTTGGTTGTTGTGGTCGTTCCTACCTCAGAGCGTTCAAGTGGTTGAGGTCAGATTGATTTCACCCCACTTGTAATTTTATGCGTTTTTAATCCATTAAAGACCGGGAACGCATCTGTTATTTTAGATTTCATTGGCTATTCAAAAATAGCAGATATACAAGCTCATAGCGCGGCACCGCGCTATGAGCTTGTAGATCTGCTATTTTTCTTTAAAAACGTGATTTTTGCTTATCTTTGAATATATATATTTCTTAAGGCGAACATTTTTAACTCAAATCTTTGCTTTTGGGGGTCCCTGGAACAACATTTTGAGATGGGGGTCCACGGCCAAATACATAGAATTTTGTGGGTCCTTGACTTGAAAAGGTTTTTTCAAAAAACTGTTAGGATTTATTTGGACATTTGTAGAATCCCCAGGAGCAAAGATTTGAGTTACAAATGATGCTTTAAAAAAAAAAAAAAGATTTGCACATATTTTCAAGATAGCAGGTATACAAGCTCATAGCGCGGCACTCGGTGCCGTGCTATGAGCTTGTAGATCTACTATTTTTGAATAGCCAAAGAAATCTTAAAATGACACACCGTCACCGTGTTGCTTCTTGTGCTTATGTGACTCTGTCTGGAAGAAATGAGCACAGTTGGGAGAAAAGTCCAGAATGTCCCGACCAGGCGGGGTGGATGTTTGAATGTTTCGGGGCTTGAGCCGATTCCCCCCCTGCGACTCTCATTTCACTCCTGCTTCCTCCTCATTGGTAGACGACGGGGGCTCAGTGGGTGGAGCCTCGTCCTCAGAGTTGGTTTGACGAGCAGCTGTGTGAAACAACTGCATCAGGTCCCGGAACCGTCGAGAAACCTATAGTTGACACACAAGATAAAAGGTTGTTTATTAAGTAACTATATTACATATCGTCGCTATCTACGTATCTCTTTTATTTTCTTTAATAAATCAGTGCTATTGAACACCCTTTATGTCTGTGTGTGGGTTTTACAAATATTGAACCAATGAAAAGTATTAAAAAGTGCTCCTGACTAAACCAGGTTTTCTAATGAATGATGTACAAAGCTGTCTCCACATCACTGGTCAAAACCCTTCTAACTCCACTTGAGCTGGATTTGGTTACAGAGTCGGGGTGCTGGTATTGTGCATGGCTCACTGGAAAACACTCCACTGGTACACCAGTGGGTCTCAAAGTGTGGTCCATGGACCCTCATGATTCCTTGAGGGGGTTCCAAATGGCCCCTTACGGGTGTGTAACTTAACACATTGATTGCCTAGATCGAATTAACTTGTTTTTTAAAAAAAAGACCAAGGAGATATGATTTTTCGAAGATCTAGACTCCTATCCACTTCCTTGTTAACTTAAAACTTCTGTATCTCGGCTCCTGAGTACTTTTTTTTTTTCAATGAAAAATCTCTGGCATAAAACTGCAAACAATCTGAAATAATTCAGGCAGTGAATGTGTTAAGAGTGTACAAATGGTTCCATTTGTTAAAAATCTGTTAAAATGACCCCAATCATGTTTGAAAGTGAAATATCCTTGACTGTGACAGAAAGAGCCAATGTACAAGTTCATAATGCGTCACATTGCGACCGTTGTGAGCTTGTAGATTGGCTATTGTAGTATAGGGCTTACAGTAAGTGGTCGAAATGTCTGATAAACACAAGTGTGTGCGAGCGTGTGTGCGTGTGTGGGGGGAAAAAAGCTCTCCCAAGACCACAAAGACGTCTACAGCTCTTGTACTCAACGCGTCAACTGAGCGCTCACCTCGTTGGGCGTTTTGTTGCCCAGTTGTGTGGAGATGGCCTGAAACGTGCTCTGATTGGCTCCTTCCTGCTGGCATGTGGTTAGAATGACACGGTCCGCTTCCCTGGAAGACAAACATTAGGTCCCATCACCCACCTCAAAACATCCATCCAGAGCTTGTAGATCGGCTATTTTCAAACGTTTTTTATACATTTGAAAACTTGAAATGGGACATTCTGCATAATGAGTACTTGTACTTTTGATGCCAATACTTTTATACTTTTACTCAAGTAAATTTAGAATTCCGGACTTTTATTTGTAACAGAGTATTTCTACATTGCAGTATTGATACTTTTACTCAAGAAAAAAATGTGAGTACTTTTTTTCACCACTGCTGGCTTCCATTGAAAATGAATGGCAGCCTGCAGTAGCTTTGTGTGTGAACGCGGCGTAGGGGTCCAAGTAGTAGTAGTGAAATTACAGACCTGGTCCAGAGGATGACTTTCTGCCCCGAGGGCGTCAGAGAGATGTTCTTGGCGGGGACGGGCGGGTCAGCGGGGGGGCTGGGCCGAGCCGGGCCAGGCTGAACGGGACTGTCTGAGGAGGAGCCATGTCTCTCCTCACCTCCTTCTCCTCCTTCTCTCCTTTTCCTCCTGGCACCGGGACTGGCTTCGCCGCCGCCGCCGTCGTCTTTCCTCTCCTCCTCGTCCTCTTCCATTTCCTCCAGCTCCTCCTCGTCCTCTTTCGCCCCCCCGGCCCCCGCCGGAGGGAAGGAGGCCGCCTCGACGGCGCCTTCCCACGATGCCGCGCCTCGCTCTGTCAGCAGAAACGCCACGTTTGTTCACTTTTAACTGTAAATTCACGCCTGATTCATCAGAAGACTGTGGTTCATACTGCTCAGTTCATAACTTATAGATAAACTACAGCAATTTCCAAACTTATAATAAAAGAGGGGGGTCCAAAATTGCGTTTTTGTACTATTCGGTTTTTAACCCATTGAGACCTGAAGCCGATTCTACATGTCTCCTAAATCCCAACAGTTTTCTGAAAAACCTATGTTTCTATATCAGTGGTGCTCAATCTTTTTCATGTCAAGGACCCCCAAAATGATATGTATTTGGCCGCGGACCCCCATCAAAATATCTTGTTCCAGGGACCCCCCAGAAGCAAAGATTTGAGTTACAAATGTTTGCTTTAAAAATATATATATATTCAAAGATTTGCACACATTTTCACAAATTTTCAAAAATAGCAGATCTACAAGCTCGTAGCGCGGCACTCGGTGCCGCGCTACGAGCTTGTATATCTGCTATTTTTGAATAGCCCAAAGTGTAAAAATAATGTTCCAGGTCTTAATGGGTTAAAACAGTTAGGGACACATATTGGCAAAACACACACACTTGGACCCGGAAGTTGTTGCTGACGGGACGCATACGTCATGGGCTTAAACAACAGAATGGTGAATACACACACCTGGCTGAGGGCTGTTAACGTCGCTGTCCAGCTCCTCTTTGAGTTCAGACTCCAGCTCTCGGTCCTTCTCTGCTCCCTCCTCCAGGCTGGATTCTGTCAGCCGATGGGCTGTGGGACTGACCGACAGGTTGTACAACGGGTCCAGGCTCTTCATGGCTCTGGAAACGCCGTCCGAAGTCTTAGAGGAAAACGACGGGACAAGTTAAGGGTCAATCTAACGGCATAAGGCGTTGATGCGGATAACGAGAAGCAACCGTTCAGCTCTGAGCAGAGGATATTAATGAAATGAACCACAGCATCCCACTAATTGTCAGACCAACATTTCATTGCACACTGTACTTGTATGAGCATGTGACAAATAAAACCTCTTTTTTCTTTAAAGGGATTCTAGGCAACATTAAAGGACAACTTTGGTTTTTCACAACCAAGGTTTATATTTTAGCTTGTAATTAAAGTAAATAAAAGATGAGTGTTGTTTTTTTTTAATTTACTGCTTTCTATAATTTTAGCAATTTTCGCGATATTTTTTACAGTGGGCGGGGGCATTCTGTCCGGTGGCTAAATATGTCTTTTACACAATAAAAAAGGTCCCATGGTCTTTGATAGCCAGATGTGAGTTATTGGGGGCTAGAAGAGCTACTGTAATCTAACTATATAAATGCCGACCGACTTCCGCACCCTCGGTGAGGACAACCCACAGCTCTGTTATCGACTAAACAACGCACCGCCAGACCACATGTCGCCAACTGACTCGCCACGGCGGCCGCGCTGAATTTACGCGTCGCGTAGGGGACATCTCATTGCTCACTACACCTTTTCCACCGCGCAACATAATTAATTCTACTCACCAAATGTCGGACAAAACGGAAGGTGAATCACTTTCGCACCGTTTACCGTGCACACCACCGACACCGAACGGCGACGGGTTTCGCCGAAACAACACGAGCGGCCGCCATTGCACTCTGCCCATCTCCTCCACAACACCACACACGCAGCTCCTTTGCTTCAACCCCCCCCCCCTTCTTACGTACCTCCTTTGTTCCACCCAGGCCGTTACTTTCACTTCACTCATGTCTCGATCACAATATGTCCGTCCTTCACGTGCCATGTTCATCCCAAACACACAAACAAACAGTGACGGCCACAGCACAGCATGTTGCCCAGGCTAATCTGGTAAACAAACCAGGCTATAGGTTCATGACACCAAAGGACTCGACAGTGATGTCATCATTATGCAACCCGGAAGTACAAATACCAAGGATACGTCAGTGATGTCAGTCGGGTTGCCAGGTATGCCAGGTTCTCTAAAAACAAGCGCCAGAAACAAGCAACCACCTTCATGAAAAAAAAAAAAACGCCGAAGGGGTCCGCAATGTTCCAGGGGTGTCCCCGCGCGTCCCAACACTCCACAGGGGGTCAGTGGACCAGCAGGGGGTCCGCGGACCCCCTGTGGACCCCCTGAAACATAAAAAATATTATTTCTTCTAATTTTTTCCTTTTTCAAAAAAACTTTTCCACAGTTTTACTCCGGCGATTTGGGTCCCCCAATATACATACACGCGGCCACGCTGGGCCCCGTGCGCGGCTGGGGTTGAGGGGGGCGTAGCCCCCCGAAACTCTAGTTAATAATAAAGAAAACGCAGAGTTATTGTGTAAAAAAACTATATAATGATGCTGGGGTGTTTTTCCAGCATTTTAACACAGTCCTCTTTCTGAAATCTGTATTTTCCATACTATTTATGTTTTGACATCCGGGTATCCGGGACGTAAATGAAACGCACGCATGTGCGCGTCCGTGTGAACTGTTCGAGTGAAACCGAATGGAACCGAGTGCAGCCGACAAAAATGGAACGAGCCGCCATTGTTTTCTGCGGAGTGGAGGGGCGGTGTTTGACAACAGTTTTTTTCTTTTTTTGATCTCTGAACTTGCCTAGAATCCCTTTAAAGAAATACATGACCATTGCTACTGAAATCCATTAAACGCTTCTGAAGCTAATAGGATATTACTATTTTTTTTGTTTTTGTGAATATTTTCGATTTTGTGAATCCTACAAGAAATGTACAGAATCTCTATTTATTTATAGTTATTCCATGTATTGGTTCATAGGATTAGACTACGTGACAACCAGGAACAGTCTGGTGACCAGCGGAGAGACGGTTGACAGCCGGAATGTAGACGGCACCCGGGAGCAGTCTGGTTTAGCGCCCCGGGCTGTGTCTTCCGTGAGGAAGAAGCCCAACAAATCCACGGCGAGGCCTTTAAGGAGGGCCTTTCAGGCAAGCTGCAAGTGGAGCCTGCAGTAACACCACCACGGCTCAAGAAACCATCACGCCGGAGCGAAATGTTTGGAGCGGGGGAGTCTGGTTCAACGCTCAGGTCCTGCACCTGGTGAGACGGAGGAGGAGCCTGGCCAGGAGGCCATCCACAGAGCCTAGTCCCTCCACATGCCAAAACCTCTCCCGGTTCCGGCAGAGTAGTTCCGGAGCAGCGGATGAATTTAATAAATCATCATTTGGAAATGTTTCCCAGCTTGGAAGAGGACTAAATCATTGGTTCTCAAAGTGGGGTCCGGGGACCCCCAGGGGTACTTGAGGGGGTTCCAGGGGGTCCCCAGCTAAATGATGGACAGGAACCAAATGGACCCTTACAGGTCTGTAACTCTGAGAGTGTACAAATGGAACCAAATGGACCCTAATGGGTCCATTTGGTTCCATTTGTACACTCTCAGAGTTAAATTAACATTGATTTTACAATATAAATTGGGGTCCCAGAGATATAAATGCCATTAAATGGGGGTCCGTAGTCTAATACGTATGTCAAACTGGGGGTCCTTGAAATTAAAATGGTTGAGAATCACTGCTAGAGCCGTAAAAATCTTCTCTTATGGGGGTCCCTGGCATATCTTTTCAAATGGGGGTCCGCGGGCTAATAAGTGTCAATTTGGGGGTCCTTGACATGAAAAAGTTTGAGAACCACTGGACTAAATGGAACAAGGATAAATGATACTTTCCAGCTACAGTGTAAAGCAGTTAAAGATAGATACAGTACACGTCGGAGCACATCAACCAGTGACCCTAACAGAACAGATTACCTTGTTTCCGTGGCAGCGAGGACATCCTTTCCTCCTGTGTTTGCGCAGCTTGGCGTCGTGGCTGGACTCATGGCATGGACAGGGACAGTCCTTATCCAACCAATCACACTCCTAGGAGAGTCAACGAACAGGCCAATCAGAATCGAATGGCCTTCATGTCATGTGATCGGGCTACGTCAAAATAATATAAAATCTAGTCTAATCTAATCCGATCACTTTTTTCTCTTTTTTTGTCAAAAAGTAAAACATCTTGAAATCTATTTCAAAAACCTTTATTAAAGTTCCTATTTGAGAATGTTTCACTTATATTCCGGGTAAGCAAATAAAGTTCTGTGAATGATGTTTTATGTAAAAAAGGATGTGTTAAAACGATCCCTGGCTAAATATGCCTTAATACATTATAATTGTTTATTGGATTATTAGCCAGGGATCCTTTTAAATAGCTCTATATTCTCATAGTGAGTGTTTGTTCAGTAGCATGTTAGTAGCAATATTTTCAGGTCAGGGATACCAATTTCATCCAAACAGGTGAGAGAACTCATACTGGATCCTGGATAAATAAGTGAAATTGGAAGTGATGAAACAAATAACTACATTGGAACAGGAACACAAGCTGATACATTATCTGGGTTTCTCTCTCCCGATTGGATGACATTTTTATTCTGACTTGAAAATGTAATTTCTGTTCTATTCTACTGAAGAGATGGAGAGACCCCTGTTACTGAACCAAAAAATATATAGAGCTTTAACTTTTTAACAATAAACACTAAATAACGAGTTTTAACAATAAACAACGCCTCACAATTATATAGAGCTTTAAACTTTTAACAATTAATTTTAACAATAAACAATGTGCCTTACAACACGTTGTAAGCTTGTAGACCGGCTATTTTTGAAAAAAGTTTCAAAAGGTTAACATTTGAGACACATCGGTGGCATAATTGCCGATTATCCAGTCAAGCCAATAGATCAGTCTTGCTCTAGAGCAGGGGGGTCTTCAACGTTTTTCGGGCCTAGGACCCCTTAGCCGAGAGAGATGAAGCAGGGACCCCCTACATATTGTCTAACATTGTGTTGCAGATTCAACTTTTTCATAGCACTATCTTCAGTGTTGTGTAAATTCATGTTTTTTAATATGTTATATATATAACCACTTCAACCGCCAATACTTGATAAACGTGACCTTTCATTCCGTACTTGGTCTGCTCTTTTTCCCCTGTATACCAAACCTCTTTGCCAAAAATAGCAGATCTACAAGCTCACTGCGAGGCGTCGTGAGCTTGTAGATCTGCTATTTGTGGCTAAAGTTCCTCCTCAGAATAGGGATGCTAGGATTCAAGTGGTTAACGCATTAAAACCTGGAACTGTGTCATTTTTAGATTTGAGCTAAAAAGCATTATTTTACACTTTGGGCTATTGAAAAATAGCAGATATACAAGCTCATAGCGCGACACCGAGTGCCGCGCTACGAGCTTGTAGATCTGCTATTTTTGAAAATTCGTGAAAATGTGTGCAAATCTTTGAATATATATATATTTTTTAAAGCGAACATTTTTAACTCAAATCTTTGCTTCTGGGGGGTCCCTGGAACAACATATTTTAGATGGGGGTCCGCGGCCAAATACATGTCATTTTGGGGGTCCTTGACATGAAAAAGATTGAGCACCACTGATATAGAAACATACGTTTTTCAGAAAACTGTTGAGATTTAGGAGACATGTAGAATCGGCTTCAGGTCTCAATGGGTTAATGTCAAAAAATAAAACACATTTCTATCACACAAAGATTTGGCGGCCCCCCCTGTAGTAACTCTGAGGACCCCCTAGAGCCTAGGGGTCCCGGACCCCCTGTTGAAGACCCCCTGCTCTAAAGTCTAATATCACCAACCTTATAATTCCCATGGGAACCAATCTTCCTCCTCCGCCGCCGAGCCGCGGCCGCCGCCATTGGCTGGATCTTGTGACCCTCCTCTTCTTCCTCCAGGTCAGGAAGCGTCACTTCCTCAAAGCCACAGCTGGCCCCGCCTCCGCCGCCGCCCCCTCCTCCGCCAACCACCTCGCCTCCTCCGTCAGACCCGCCTCCTCCTCCTTCCTCTGGCCAATGGGCCTCTTCAAACTGTCCGGGGCGGGCGGGCGGCGGGCGCAGCTCGTCGAAGAACACCCAGAATTCCCCCTGCAGGTGGGTGTGTCCTTTGAGGAGGGTGGCCATCTGGGATTTCAACTGAACGGGAGAGAAGAGAAGAGGCTCAACGCAAAATCAAACATGTCATATTTTATAAAACATTACATTTTAACTTAATGAGACTTCTTTTGATGTCATTACTGAGCGTGGCAGAGCAACTGAAAAACAACACAATACACTGAGAAATATAGCCTCAACTCTTTAAATATTAAACACACATATACATTTTATTGTAATATTAATATAATTTGATTTGTTCTGATAAATTGGGTCTTTTAAAACAAATACGTAAATGATTCTATAAAATTGCAATAACTGTGCTTTGTTTTGGTTTCAACGTTTGTTTCTAAGGCTCGCAATCATATTTTATATTTATTGCATTATGTAATTTAATCCTTACTGTGATTGTTTATGGAAAATACAGATAAAACTACATTGCATTGGACTGTTGACAAATTAACCTTAAAAGCTATGACACATATGTGTGGGGGGTCGAGGAACAAACTCAAACCAACAAGTTTGACTCAGGGTGCATGTTGGTTTAAGTGACGCGAGTGTACCTCGTCGATGCTGGCCTGGCTCAGGTTGACTCCTCCCTGCAGGGCCTTGATGATCTTCTGGTAGTGGGACGGATTCTCCCCAAAGCTGATCTCCAACTGGCGCAGGAATCGGCGGCTGCGCTCAAACGCCTGCTGCTCCTCAAACTGGACAACCAGGAAGGAGAGAGAGGAGAATGGATTGGAGAGGAGGAGAGGAAAGGAGTGGAGGGGTGGGTGGGGGGGATTAATGATATCTACAGGGCAACCTACAGATCATTTCATCCAAGTAGGGAAGTAACAATTCACTCAACTAACAATATTATTTTCTCACGATTTTAAAAGGACAACAAGGGTTATTAGTTTGTAATGATAATAATTAAAAGATGAGCGTTGAAATGTATTAATTTATTGCTTTCTATCTTTTCCACATTTTTTAACTGAGGGCCGGCTATTTTTGTATGGACCTGTTTGGTTTCTTTTGTACAATCTTAACTCATTGAGTGCCTCATAAGTTTAACTCATAAGTTAAACAAGGAGTGGATGGAGCTGCAGATATTCAGACTAGAGAAAGTGCTCCTCGGAGCACAGGTCTCCGCCAGGTCAGGTACGCTATTGTGGCCTCCTGGTGGCGCTATAATAGGCCAATGTGAAAAGGGTGCCATTTATTCTTCAATCAGACACTGCATTCATGATTTGAGGCATTTTGTTCCAAAAATGTGTTTTGCTAAATTAGACCTGCTGGTGGCGCTATAACAGGCCAATGTGAAATGGGTGGCATTTCTTCCTTGGCCTAGTGGGAATGTGCGTGTGAAATTTCACGGAAATCGCAAGCTGCGTTCATGATTTGAGGCATTTTGTTCAAAACGGACCAATCCTGCAAACTTTGGAAGCCAACCTTAGCCAATGAGGATGGAATATGGGAAATCGGACAGATCAGTGTTGATCACATGACTATAGAGATACTGTGTACCGATTTGCATGACGTTTGGATAAAATCTGTAGGAGTAATGTAAAAAAAATGGGGTTTGCACAAATCGGCCTCCAGGTGGCGCTATAACAGGCCCATGTGAAAAATTTGAGGCAGAGGTTCTGAATTGGCATCCAGGGAGTGTGTGTGCACAGTTTCGCAGCGACCGGGCCAACTGTGCCAGAGATTAGCTGGTAACACACGGACACACGGACGGACGGACACACGGACGGAGGGTAAAACATACTCTCTCGCCATGCCTTTCGGCCTGGCGGAGACAATAATGATATCTTGGGTTCTGAACCAAAAAAAAATTTTTTTTTTTTTTACCATTTCTTTCAAAAACATGTGTAACACGTGATTGGCACGTTGCACCATAGCGGTGAAACATGTGAAACACGTGAATGGCACTCAATGAGTAAAGAGTTCTGGGTGCACAGAATCAGAATCGTCGAGGCAGTAGTAGTGTAATGCAATAATGAAGTATAAGAGTGTTTACCAAGCCACACTCCAGGGCTTGCTCCGGATGGAGGAAGGCTGCAAAGTCTCTGAGGAGGTCAGATTGTTCCGCCAGGACGCTACGCAGGTTTTTGAACAGCTGCACCACGTCGCGTCCCTCGCCCGTCTGTTCAAAGTCGTACAGCAGACCCAGGAACTCCTCCATCTTACCTGGGGCGTCCTGCAGAGCCTCTCGCACCTGGACAAGAAACAACATCTAATCAAAGCCTCGTTGATGTGATTCTATGCCATTTTCATTTCAAGGACCTTCAGTTTGATATGCATTGGACCACGGACCACCATTTGACACCATTTCGCTCTCCGGGACCCCCAATCTGCAATGTAGTATCATCAGTGTTAATTGAACTCAGAGAGTGTACAAATGGAACCAAATGGACCCATCTGTACACTCTCGTAGTTACAGACACATACAGGTCCATTTGGTTCCTAACTATCAATAATTTGGCAGGGGACCCCCTGGAACCACCTGGTTTAGACTTAACAGTCCCTTAAGAAGAGTTTGGGCCTCCCAGACGTGTTTTTCTCATAAACTAAACCAGTTTAGCCTCATTTTATAGTGTTATGCCCTCCCGCTCCCTCAGGTCGGGTGATGCCAAACTCCTGGACATCCCCAGGACAAAGAAACCAACCTGGGGTGACAGGGCCTTCTCGGCTGCACTTGGTCCCATTCGGTTTCACCCGAACAGTTCACACGGGCATGGACGCGCACGGACACGCACATGCGCGTCCATGCATTTACGTCCCGGTACCCGGATGTCAAAACATAAATAGTAGGGAAAATACGGATTTCAGAAAGAGGATTGTGTTTCAATGCAGGAAAACACCCCAGCATCATTATATAGTGGCTGATAGAGGGGAGAAAATGCAAAATATATATATATAAATATTCTTAAAATTTAGGCTTAATGTTGCCTACAATCCCTTTAATGGGCTACAAGAACCACATTTAGAAGGTGGCAGTTGAGTCGCGAGCGGTTGGTTGGGGTCTTTACCCGGGTGAGGTAGGCCTGAGCGAAGGCCGTGTCCTTGCCGTCCCGGAGCGGGTCGTTGTCCAGGATGTGGTCGTCGTACAGCAGCAGCAGCTTGGCCGTGTCCTTGCTGTGGCGCTCCTGACGACGGCTCCGCCGGAGGCTGCCGGGTCTGGCACGACCTGGGAACAACGCAGGCAGGGCTGGTTTTAACTCATTTTCTGCCAATCACGCATAAATGCGATCTATTAAATAGCGCACTTGGCCACCAAGATCGCATAAATGCGTTCTATTGAAAAAAAAAAAAACATTTTTTTTTTTTTTCAATTTGACCCAAAGACCAAGGAGATATGATTTTTCGAAGGAAAAGACTCCCATCCACTTCCTTGTTAACTTAAAACTTAAAAATGATGTATCTCGGCTCCTGAGTACTTTTTAAATTTCAATGAAAAATCTCTGGCAGACAACAGCAAAAAATCTGAAATAACTCTGGCAGGCGAAGTGTTAAAAAGGGATAGTTCACCTAAAAAAACATATTTTTCTATCGATTTAGTCACCCCATGGAGACTTGAATTCATGGATGTTTTTTCTTTTTTTCCCCCGCATTCCTAAGCCAATAATTTGATGACCAAAAACAAAAACATATCCATGAATTCAAGTCTCCATGGGGCGTTGGGGGTGAACTATCTCTTTAACTAGGGCTGGGCTGGGCTAAATATCTCAAAACCAATATTTAGAACCAATAACAGACTTAATGTTGCTGATGTAGGTCGATTAATCGAGAAGCATTTTTTTTTATTTCATCAAAGAGTCGGCACAAAAAAAAATATAAATAATATATTTATATTATTAAATTGATTAGTCTGAATAACCCTGTATTAAACTTTGTTGTTTAAAACAAGGTTAATGGTGGCGTGCTTTTTTTTTTGAAAATAGCAGATATACAAGCTCACAACACATTGCGAGCTTGTAGCTCTGCTTTTTTCACAATAAAAATAAAAAGTTCATTAATCATAAGTGTGGCAAATGTTTGACATACCGGTAATCGTGACATTGATTTGGTGTCATCCCCCGGGACCCAAACATACAACAATACATTACGCATTAAGCCCTAATTCCAAAATAGTGAAAATACCCAATCTACAAGCTCACATACCCATCGCAACGCGTTCTGAGCTTGTAGATCGGTTATTAAAAAATCACACCCTGTGTGAAGGTAGCGGCGCCTTTGAATACATTATGTCATCGATATGTGTTTATAATGTGTTTATAGCCATGTGTCATGTGAAGCTTGACCAATCACTTTGTTGACAGGTCTGACCAATCAGAGCGTCGACGACAGATAAAGTTAAATTGAGGATCTAACTTTAAATAACTTACCTAGAAGGAGACTTTAGCCAAATAAAAATATATACAAAAAAAAACATGAGGAAATAAAAAATAAACCTCGACATCATAGTGATGTCATGAATAGTCCCCTTGCCTGACAAATCACAACCTTGACGGGCCTGACCAATCAGAACCTTGACGGGCCTGACCAATCAGAACCTTGACGGGCCTGACCAATCAGAACCTTAACGGACTCTTGGATTCTCGATCGTCTCTATCAAACCATTCTGTCATAACGGATGACTGGGTCCCGAACTCAGACTTTCTATACATTCACCCTTCATCTGTTCTTGTATCTTTCTCTTTCTATTCGTCATATTAACTTTAAATAACTTACCTAGACGGAGACTTTAGCCAAATGAATAATAAGATGAAGTCATTGTCATCGTTTATATAGACATCGAATTCTATATTCATGACATCATAGTGATGTCATGAATAGTGACCAATCACAACTTTGGCGCACCTGACCAATCAGAACGTTGACGCACCTGACCAATCAGAACGTTGACGCACCTGACCAATCAGAACGTTGGCGCACCTGACCAATCAGAACGTTGACGCAAAAGCCAGGCATAGAGGGCTAATATCCGCTCTATACCTAAAGGTATAGAGCGGCTAGCGCCGCTAAAAAATATATTAAAAAATAAAGAAATACAACAGGATATTTAAATCCAACCTCTAAAAAAAAAAAACGGGTGTATAAAAACTGACCCCTGCCTCGTCCGGGACCCTTGCCGGACCCCCTGGGCGTGCCCTCTCCGGACGCCACCTCCTCCTCCTCCTCCGTGGCCTCCTTGCCGCCGCCTCTCCCCTCGCAGGCCGCCTCCAGCTCCTCCTCCTCCTCCCCCTCCTTCACCTCCTCCTCGGAGTTATCCTCCTGGGAATTCGGGGAGGCGGGGGAGGCGGGGGAGTCGGCGGGGGAGTCGCGGTCCTCCTCGGAGTCTCCGTCGCCGCAGAGCCGGCCTTCCGAGGCCAGCCACGTCAGTTTCTTCATGGTTTCCTGGAAGAGAAGAGAGGACGTGCCGGGGTTCAACTTGGCTTTATATTTAACCCGTTCAAAAATCTGTTGTCACTTAAGATTTATTTGGCTATCCAAAAAAATAGCAGATCTACAAGCTCATAGCGCGGCACTCGGTGCCGCGTTATGAGCGGAGATCTGCTATTTTTTTTTACTCTGGTATGTGAAGAGTCTAACTGGGCTATAAACTCATTTTGTGTAAAAAAAAAAAAATGTTGAAAAAAAAAAGTTTTTCTCCTTTCCTGAACAATGGGCACCAGCGAGATGACTGTCCTCCAGTCAAAAATGGTCACATATGTATATATTAATGCTGTCAAAATGATCGCGTTAACGGCGGTAATTATTATAAATTGCTCCGCACCCGCTCACTCGCTCTAGTGTTCCAGCGGGGCGGGATGAATGAAATGTAAACAAACATGGAGCAAGGACAGGTTGGCCCTCTGGATACAAAAAGAACATAGATCGAACAATACATAAGCAAATACTTATTTGCACGCGCTGCAAGAAGGAGTTTCAGTTCCACCGCAGCAGTTCAAGTTTAAAGTACCATCTCAACGCTAAGCATGCGTCTGTTGGGGCTTCCAGTGCAACACCTGGCTCGCGTCAGACCACCCTGAATGAACGCAGGCCAGTAAGCAAGTCCACCTTGGATAAATTAACCAACACGATTGCCAAATGGGTTGCAAAGGACTGTAGACCGATTAGCATCGTTGAAGACAAGGACTTTGCCGATGTTTTGAAAGTTGCGTCCCTCAACACGTCCTACAAGCCACCATCAAGAGGCACAATAATGACCAGCATAGGCTCTATGCACAGCAGCCATATTGTGAAGACATTCAGAGGTGTTGCCAATGATACTAATGAAGGCTCTGTTCCATTCAGAGGTGTTGCCAATGATACTAATGAAAGCTCTGTTCCATTCTGGTCAAACAGAGTCAGAGTGCTGATATTGTACATGTTGGCTCACTGGAAACACTCTGTTACACCAGTGGGTCTAAAGTCGGGGTCCAGGGACCCTCATGGGCCTCCAAATGTCCCCTTACGGGTGTGTACACTCTCAAGAGTTATGGGGGTCGTGGAAACCACTGTGCTACACTAAATGGAACAGAGCCTTCATTAGTATCATTGGTAACACCTGTGAAGTAAGTGATAATATGGCTGCTGTGCATAGAGCCTATCCACACACTCTATGACACTGAAAAGGAGGGAAAAAAAGAGGCTTTAGCTCAAGCGGATTATGTCGCCCTGACAGGAGACCACTGGACGTCAGTGAGTAACACTAGTTACCTGGGAGTAACTGCAAATCAAATCACTGAGACATGGGAATTTAAATCATTTGCACTGACTGTAATGAAAACAGAAGAACGTCACTTTGCGGAGGCGTGTGCAGAACAGTTCGAAAATGTTGCGCGCAAGTGGGACATTGAAGGGAAAGTTACAACCGTAGGGACTGACAGTGCGCGCAATATGACTGCTGCGGCTCGTATTATGCCGTACGAGCACATGCCCTGTATTGCTCACATCTTACAGAGAAGCATCACTGCGAGTCTCTCTGACAGCGGATTTGTCGGTGCGTTGGCCAAGTGTTGCAAAATTGTGGGCCATTTCAAGCACAGCCCGGCTAACACAGCGGAGCTGCACGTAGAACAAAAGGAACTCCGAGACGTTTTTTTTGTTATCGTTGAATACGATTTTGTCCACAATTCCATGCTGTATTGATGGATTTGTTTGTTTTGTTATAATAAACATGCATACATACTGTATGTTATATGGATATATCAGCCTTATTTCATTTATCTTTCCATTCCCACAACAATATACAGAAAAAAATGGCATATTTTGGACATAGTTCGAATGGTGATTAATCATGATTAATACATTTTTAAGCTGTGATTAATCTGATTACAATTTGTAATCGTTTGACAGCCCTAGTATATATATATATATATATATATATATATATATATATATATATATATATATATATATATATATATATATATATATATATGTTTTAAAGCATTTTTAACTCCAATCTGTGCTTCTGGGGGTCCAACATATTTGGAACAACATATTTTGAAACGGGGGTCCGCGGCCAAATACATATCATTTTGGGGGTCCTTGACGTGGAAAGGTTGGAGCACCGCTGATATAGCAACATACTGTTAGGATTTGGAAAACATTTTTAGATATGAATTTGGCCGTGGACCCCCATCTCAAAAATGTTTTGTTCAATAGCCAAAGTTTTTAATAGCCTAAGCAATCTTAAAATGACACAGATACGTTCCCGGTCGATTACGATTTATAAGCGGAAAACCAGGGGCTAAATCTGCCGTTATGACTGTGGTCTGCCACGTTTTTTAAATTGGTGAAGATTTGAAAATCCTCTAGCGTGCACCCAGCTTAATTTGACTAATAATATAGATCAGGGTTCCCCAATAGGCGGCCCGCGGGCCATGTGCGGCCCGCGAGGGGCAACTGTCCGGCCCGCACCAACCCCTGTCACTTGGCTAGTGAAAGTTGCAGGCATGGTGTGTGTGATATGAAATGTGAGCTTACCATAATCATATTCCATCATATTCAAGGGCTTTTGGAGAGGGTTTTTAGAGCACTGCAGAGGTGCGTGTGTGTGTGTGTGTGTGTGTGTGTGTGTGTGTGTGTGTGTGTGTGTGAGAAATGGCGGAGCAATACATTATGTAGACACACTGGTGTCATCACAATACGTAATATAAATAGCTTAGACAGGATTAATCAAGAACAGTACATTCCAGTACAAACTGATATCACAGTTGATGACAGTTGATAGCACGGTGCTGCTGGCGGAGACTTGTGCTCCGAGGAGCACATTTTCTAGTTGTCTCCGCCAGGAGAGTTTGTTTTCACTTTCCGTCAGCCAAGCAAACATTGGTCGAGCCTCACGTGACACTTGACAATACGGTGAAATAGTGTGATCTGATTGGCTAGTGACATATAACGGGCTATAAATACATGTGTCACTTTGAAAGAGTCTTTGCCTCTTTCAAAGTGAGGTAAGACAGGAATAATCACTAAATGGCTGAGAAATGGCGGATACTGTAACAATTGGATAGGACACTTACACAGACAGGACCGATAGGACACTTACACAGACAGGACGGATAGGACACTTACATAGACAGGACGGATAGGACACTTATACAGACAGGACGGATAGGACACTTATACAGACAGGACGGATAGGACACGGATAGGACACTTATACAGACAGGATGGATAGGACAGTTATACAGACGGATAGGACACTTGTGTCATGTTACTATGACACAGTAACATGTTCTATTTTTTGTAAGAATTAGAACATAAGAATTAGAACATTCCCAACATTCCCAACACAAGTCTGCTGGCGGAGACTTGTGCTCCGAGGAGCACTTTTTCTAGTTATTATTATTATCATCTCAGTAAATGACATGGAACTCCATATTTGGGCATGGCTGACATCATAGTGACAACATGAGCTTTGAATCAGCTCTGCTTAAAACCAGACTGCACGGTGTGAAGGACGCACATGGAGAGAGACATCGAGGAAGAACAAGAGGAACTATTAGCAGAGAACCATGCACTTCACATTCAGCTGGTAATTGCCCTGTAATCAGTCCTGGATCGTAAGGTCACAGATCATTAATTACATTCTTGGACCATTACAGCCCATGCATCTTTGACGATGAACCCACTGTTCCCGACAACGAGCCAGCAGCAGGGAAACTCAGAAGAAGAAAGACCTTACAGTAGTCAACAGCCTACCAAGACCTTAACGCAATCGGAAGTAAAAAGACGTCATCTGACTGACACAGGAAAGAATACTCACATCTGTAAACAGTGTGACAAGAGTTTCAGTCGGTTGTGTCACCTGAAGACACACCAGCGTGTCCACACTGGAGAAAAACCTTTCCACTGTAAACAGTGTGTCAAGAGTTTCACTGAGTCAGGTAGCCTACGGAGACACCAGCGTATTCACACTGGAGAAAAACCTTTCTATTGTAAAAAATGTGACAAGAGTTTCAGTGAGTCAGGTAGCCTACGGACACACCAGTGTGTCCACACTGGAGAAAAACCCTTCCACTGTAAACTGTGTGTCAAGAGTTTCAGTGAGTCAGGTAACCTACGGAGACACCAGCGTATTCACACTGGAGAAAAACCTTTCTATTGTAAAGAGTGTGACAAGAGTTTTGGTGACTTAGGTAACCTGAAGACACACCAGCGTATCCATACTGGAGAAAAACATTTCTACTGTAAACAGTGTAACAAGAGTTTCAGTCGGTTAGATCAACTGAAAAGTCACCAGCGTGTCCACATTGGAGAAAAACCTTTCTATTGTAAACGTTGTGACAAGAGTTTTGGTCACTTAGGTAACCTGAAGAGACACCAGCGTATCCATACTGGAGAAAAACATTTCCACTGTAAACAGTGTCACAAGAGTTTCAGTCACAATTCTAACTTGAAGAGACACCAGATTGTCCACACGGGAGAAAAACCTTTCTATTGTAAACAGTGTGTCAAGAGTTTCAGTTTGTTAGATGACCTGAAGAGACACCAGCGTATTCACACTGGAGAAAAACCTTTCTACTGTAAACAGTGTAACAAGAGTTTCAGTTGGTTAAATTGCCTGAAAATACACAAGTGTGTCCACACAGTGGACTTGGGTGTTGGAAGTGCATCATTGCTCCATCCTTTTTACGGTTAACCATTAACCGTTAGTATTAACCGGTTACCAATTTCTTAACGATTACCGGTTAACGGTTGGCCATCACTAGCTGTTGAAGATGCATACTTTTCTTTTTTTTTTATCCTAAATTTTTATCCCACAATTTTGTAACCCTATTTTTTACACCCAGTGCCAATTGTTTATGTAATTCTGGGCACTACCTTCCCTCTGCCAACCTAGGGAGGCCAGGGCCGAGCTCATGCCTCCTTCAATGCATGAGAGCCAACTGACCTTCTTGTCACCTGACAGGGGAGATTCCCTGCTTGGACGTAGCGCGTGGAAGGAACACGTTATTACAACCAGTTCCTTTCCCCTCCATCAACTCCACACAGAAAGGCCCATTCGCCAACCCCACCTATAGGGTATGGGCGCTGATGACGCGGAGGAGAAGACACGCCCTCAGCGCCCACAGAGTCCCCTGCGGGAATCGAACCCAGGAACTTCTAGCTGTGAGGCGACAGCACTACCGACTGCGCCACCGTGCCCCCTTGAAGATGCATACTTTTCAAGCACACTAAGTTACAGTGTGCTTGAAAAGTATACAGTCTGTAACAACCAAATAAATGGTTGGTTCTCAACTTATTTAGTTTCAACTTTAAAGAGTGCATTATTTCCTTGTGTGACCCTCAACACAGGTTTTAAAGGTTTCATGACATGTTGGTTTTACGAAACAATTAAGTCTTTATCATGGTCCTTCAAACGTGTATTAAAAGGTTTTAACTGAAAAATCCCCTCCAGTGAGCCATGGCAGGTTTTTCTCTCAGTGTTCTGAAGCCTTTTCAGCTGCAATGAAAAGAAAACCTATTTGGCTGCGGTTGTCGCTGTTGAGGGATTTTGCCAGTCAATCATCGCCTCTACTCTGCGGGGAGGGGGCGGGATTAATGGACTTTGACATCAAAGCACTTTTCTGAGCCTAATTATTCCGAAAACCCCAAAGCACAGACAATCCACTGAATGTTCAGTTCTTTTGGGTGTAACTGAGGTCAGAAAACCAAAAAAAACAAAACTAGAAAAAGTGCTCCTCGAAGCACAGGTCTCCGCCAGGTCAGGTACGTTATTCTGGCCTCCTGGTGGCGCTATAATAGGCCAATTTGAAAAGGGTGCCATTTATTCTTAGGTCTTTCACGGCAATCAGACACTGCATTCATTATTTGAGGCATTTTGTTCCAAAAATGTGTTTTGCTAAACTAGACCTGCTGGTGGCGCTATAACGGGCCAATGTGAAAAGGGTGGCATTTCTACCTCGGCCTAGTGGGAATGTGCGTGTGAAATTTCACGGAAATCGCAAGCTGCGTGCATAGTTTGAGGCTTTTTGCTCAAAACGGACCAATCCTGCAAACTTTGGAAGCCAACCATAGGCAATGAGGATGGAATATGGTAAATCGGACAGATCCTTGTTGATCACATGACTATAGAGATACTGTGTACCGATTTGCATGACGTTTGGATAAAATCTGTAGGAGTAATGTAAAAATGCACAAATCGGCCTCCTGGTGGCGCTATAACAGGCCCATGTGAAAACATTGGGGCAGAGGTTCTGAATTGGCATCCAGGGAGTGTGTGTGCAAAGTTTCGGAGCGAACGGGCCAACGGTGCCGGAGATTAGCTGCTAACACACAGACAGGAGGGACACACGGACGGACGGACACACACACGGACGGACGGACGGAGGGTAAAACATACTCTCTCGCCATGCCTTCGGCCTGGCGGAGACAACAATCCCAGGGCTAAATTATGAGTACCACAACCAATAATAATTACAATCATAATGGTGGTAAGAGCAGCAACAACACTAGTATCTGCACTGTCACTGGATCTGCTATTTTTTTGAAAAATCGTGAACATTTGTGCGAATATCTGGATATTTATCTTTTTTAAAGGGAACATTTGTAACTCAAATCTTTGCTTCATGAGGGTCCCTGGAACTAAATGTTTTGAGATGGGGGTCCGGGGCCAAATTGGGGGTCCTTGACATGAAAACGTTTGAACACCACTGATATTATAGCAACATATGTTTTTTATAAAACTGATTTGGAAGACATTTGTAGAATCCCCCAGAAGCAAAGATTTGAGTTCAAAATGTTCACTTTAAAAAACATGTATATTCTATAGATTTGCACACATTTTCACAATTTAAAAAAAATAGCAGATCTTCAAGCTCATAGCGCGGCACGTAGATCTGCTATTTTTGAATAGCCAAAAAAAATCTAAAATTGACACAGATTCTTTCCCGGTCTCAAAGGGTTAATCAACTCCATACCTGTAACTCGGGAACGGACAGCACCGACTCCTCGGACGCCGACGACATCACTTCCTCCTCGTCTTCGTCCTGCGTCAGGTCGTCAAAGTCCTCCTCCTCCTCCTCCCCGTCTCCGTCTTTGTCCTCGTCCCTCTCTCCTCCGCTCTGACCGTCGTCTCTGTCTCCTTCCTCCCCTCCTCCTCTCCCCCCTTCTCCTCCCCCTCCCGCATCTCCGTCTCTCTGTCCACTCGACTCCTCTCCTCCCTCCCCCCTCTCCTCTCCTCCCCCATGCTCTCCCTCTCTGTCTCCTCCCGACTCCTCCTCTCCCCCGCCCCCCTCCTCAGTCTCCTCCCCCTCGTTTTCCGTCACTTTGTCTTCGCCGTCGGAGGAGGAGGTGAAAGAGTCCTGGACATCCTCCTCGTCCAGGTAGGAGGAGGTGACGGAGTCCCGGACCTCCTCCTCGTCCAGGTAGGAGGAGGTGACGGAGTCCCGGACCTCCTCCTCGTCCTCCTCGTCCAGGTAGGAGGAGGAGGACACAGAGCTCAGCGCCGACTCCAAGCTGTCGTCCTCCATCGTCTCCACTCCTCCCTCCGGTTTCAATGCCTCCTCCTTGCTCCTCCTCTCCTCTCCTCTTCCATCTATCTCCCCCTCCTCCTCCTCTAGGGTGGGGAGAGGAGGAGTGCAGCATGAGGCACTTTCTGAGGCGCTACTCCCTGTGCCTCCACCTTCCTCCCCCTCTCCTCTCTCTCTCTCCTCCTCTCCTCTCGCCTCTGTTACCTCCCCCTCTCCTCTCCCTCTCTCCTCCTCTCCTCTCCCCTCTGTTATCGCCCCCTCTCCTCCCTCTCTCTCTTCTGATATCTCTTCCTCTCGTCTCTCCCTCTCCTCGGTCACCTTCTCCTCTCCTGTCTCTCTCTCCTCCAGCCCGTCTGGCTCCTCTCTCAGCCCTTCCACCAGCCTGTGGAGCTGTTCTTCAAAGCTGGCCCTGGGGATAAGGAGGATGCAACCGTTATAGGCTCTATGCACAGCAGCCGTGTTATCACTTCCTTCACAGGTGTTACCAATGATACTAATGAAGGCTCTGTTCCATTTAGTCTAACACAGTGGTTCCCACAACCCCCACAACTCTGAGAGTGTACAAATGGAACCAAATGGACCCGTAAGGGTCCATTTGGTTCCATTTGTACACTCTCAGAGTTACACACACTGTAAGGGGCCATTTGGAAGCCCATGAGGGTCCCTGTAGACCCACTGGTGTAGCAGAGTGTTTCCAGTGGGCCAACATGCACAATATCAGCACCCTGACTCTGTTTGACCAGAATGGAACAGAGCCTTCATTAGTATCATTGGTAACACCTGTGGATGTCTTCACAATATGGCTGCTGTGAATAGTAGAGCCTATTGGAAAACTTTGGAAAAGTATAAAATCAGAATCAGTTTTATTGTCACGACACATGTTTTACAGGTGCAAGCTTCCTCATCATTTTTGTTTTCCAGAAGGAGAGAGAAAAGAAAAAAAAGAGGAGGTGGGACGGGGAGCAAGGAGAAAGGATTTTTTTTTTAAATGTAAGATATCTACATATATAAACCATATATACCACCATTAGTCTATGAGCCAGACAAGATTTCATTATCGAAAGAGTGGGCAAAACCAAACCTATATTAAATTGTTCATAGGGTCAATACGAGTAAATAAATATATTATAACCTCTCCACAGGAGTAGCTTTTTCATGGTTATCACACATTTTGTTATTTTCCCCATACGTACATGACAGGTGAAACAATGACAAAATGTAAAAAAGAGTTATCATAATGAAACTTCCTGAGTTGATTACTTACATGAAGACAATGAAATAACAAATGAAATAAGTATGTTGACTGTGGCTTTGTCCAATGTTCTAATGTTGATTCTGGAAAGTTATGCAAACTTGGCCATATTTTCCTAATGCCTAATTTGCATATTTAAATATACAATTTCAGAAAACTTGTAATACGATAAATCATTGTCTTCATGTAAGTAATCAACTCAGGAAGTGTCATTATGATAACTCTTTTTTAAATTTTGTTATTTTTTCACCTGTCATGTACGTATGGGGAAAATAACAAAATGTGTGATAACCATGAAAAAGCTACTCCTGTGGAAAGGTTATCATATATTTATTTACTCGTATTGACCCTATGAACAATTTAATATAGGTGTGGTTTTGCCCACTCTTTCGATAATCATTGCTCAATTTTGGGGCTCTGGCTCATGGACTATATATAGTGTACACAAAGCATATCCATCTGATACAGCGTGTACATGAGGTTAGACGTAAGGTGCGTGAACATAGCAGCAGGTATATATTGTATATGATAATTAGAAATGAAGGCGCAAAAAGTGGTTAAACATCCATATTGTGTCTCATCCTTAATTGGTTTTAGCTGTGTTTTCAAATAAACTATACCAGTGGTTCTCAAAGTAGGGTACGGGTTCCCCAGGGGTCCTTGAAGGCGTTCCAGGGGGTCCGCAGCAAGTTAATAGTTTATATAGCATCACAATCACTTTACCGACTTTATCCCCATTTTATACTACGGCTATTCAAAAATGTGATTTTTTTTTTTTTATAATTTACAAACTTGTTAAATACAATTATTTTCTTCTGGGGGTCCCCAGCAGAAAGAGTTTTCAGATGGGGGTCTGCAGCCAAATACAAATTAATTTGGGGGTCCTTGACATGAAAACGTTTGAGAACCACTAGTCAAACTGGTTCATCGCAGCACCCTTACCTGGTGATGTGGGCGTCAGAGTACACGGAGGTGCTCTGGGAGGAGGGACTCTGGGAGGAGGTGCTCTGGGAGTGCTGAGGAGTCAGAGGAGGAGGAGCAGGAGGGAGGTCTGGGGTCTGGTTCTGAACCCTCAGCCACAGCAGCTGAGAGTCTTTGAGCCGGACCACAACGTAGTCACTGGTCTGGTTCAGTGAACCACACACTGGTCCTGCTGGAGTCCAACTGGACTGGGGAGCCTGTGGGTAGGAAGGGGTCGTCACAATAGGCTCTATGCACAGCAGCCATATTATCACTTCCTTCACAGGTGTTACTAATGATACTAATGAAGGCTCTGTTCCATTTAGACCTAGGCTACACGTACATGGATCTTTTTCTAAACTCACATTTTTGTGTGCGTTTGGGCCTTTCAGCCACACGTAAACGGTGTTTTTGGCCGCTAAAAGTCGGATATTTTTGTAAACGGATAAATAAGTGAAGGTTTTCCAAAACATGCATTTCAGTGGATCTGTGTGGACATGTAATCCGGAGATTTTGAGAAACGATGACGTCATCGCGCATTCGCACATGGTCATTATAACAATAAATAAATAATATAATAATACACACCGGACCGCTCATGGTCATTATAATAATAAATGAAGAGAGAGAGAGAGAGAGAGAGAGAGAGAGAGAGAGAGAGAGAGAGAGAGAGAGAGAGAGAGAGAGAGAGAGAGAGAGAGAGAGAGAGAGCAACACTTACAGTCTATGAAACAAGGCACGCTCATTTATGGCAAAATAATGTCATAATTAATAATAAGACAGTGGTGGGAAAAGTAGCTCATTCACTGTGTGACGAAAACCCTCTTTCTCTGCGCCGAGTAGAGCACACGGCGCGCACACAGGTTGAATGTGGGGTCTGTGGTCCTAAAACACAATCGCCCCGGGTCAAAATCCAGCGACCATGGAGCGGCCGCGGGTGGCCCGCTCCAAAGGTGCGTGGGTCGGGGACTCGGGGAGTTTTGGGACGACCGCCCATGGAATGAATTGATGAAGTAAAACTCAGCCCTGAAACATGACTGGCATACCATGACAGTCATGGTGCCGAGAGTCCATGCTTTATAGTGGTGTTCGATTTGTTTTTACATTGTCAACTCTCACATGTACATAAACGTTCAGATGTCAAATATAAAGTGCTTACCCGCGATCGCGATAAGTACCCGTATCTCCCGTATTGTTCAATAAAAAACATTTTAATCCGATCGCCGGCCATTTTCTCCAAATTGTCTCCGATGCTTTCAACCATGCGACACTAATGGTTGGGAGATGTATTGCACTCTGATACATTACCAACAAAATGCTTTTTATTGAACAATACGGGAGATACGGGTACTTATCGCGGTCCGGATCGCCTTGTAACATCCGTGGCTCGGGGGTAAGCACTTTATATTTGAAATCTGAACGTTTATGTACATGTGAGAGTTGGCAATGTAAAAAAAAAAAACGAACACCACTATAAACCAGGGACTCGGCACCATGACGCTTGTATAAAGCGTCATGTGAACCATGGCTACTGTTTGCGCTGCAGCTGCGCCCTAATAATGTTGTTTTCGTTTATGTTCACGTATGCTGTTCACGTATGCTATTAAAATAATGCAGCTATTGCAGTATTGGGCCTTAACATGTGATTAAAATGTATTTGTATTTGGCCCCTCATATATAAAATAAATGTAAATATAAAATCTGAACTTGAAACTTGCCGCTGATCAATGCGTTTCTGCGTCTACGTGTGGACAGGGATTATTTTAAATCTTTGTCGTGTGGCCAGGGATTCTTTTTAAAAACGGAGGACTAAAATATCCGTTTAGTAAAAGATCCATATACGTGTAGCCTAGGCCTTAGTGTAGCACAGTGGTTTCCACGACCCCCATAGCTGTCCATTTGTACACTCTCAGAGTTACACACCCGTAAGGGGCCATTTGGAAGCCCATGAGGGTCCCTAGACCCCAACTTTAGACATACTGGTCTAGCAGAGTGTTTCCAGTGAGCCAACAATGCACAATATCAGCACCCTGACTGTTTGACCAGAATGGAACTGAGCCTTCATTAGTATCATTGGCAACACCTGTGAATGTCTTCATAATATGGCTGCTGTGAATAGAGCCTATCATCACATTCTAGTTGACCATTAACTGGCATACAAATAACTGCAATATAATTGTGTATTTGGCACTGAACATTGGAACATATCATGAAAAATGTATTCCTGGTTGCCTATAACGACCGTCAACAATCTATAATGGTCCCCCCATGCCTCTGGAACGACCTACCCCTCCCCATTATTACTGCCCAGTCTATCGGGGTTTTTAAATCCCGCCTCAAGACTCACTTCTTTTCTCTAGCTTTTGATGTTGTTTATACTTTTTGTCATTTACCTGTTTCATATGTTTTATTTTATTTTTTGCTTTTGTCCTATGACAATGTTGTTGCACAGGCCTGTTTCTGTTGTTACCCCCCCCCCCCCCCCCCATGTACAGCACTTTGGTCAATTTTTTGACAATTCTGACGATTATGCTAAATAATTACTATCATTATCTCAAAGGGTAGCAATCAGGTGATCATATAATTACTAACTAGCACACCTACGTCGCACTGTCGATCCAACTGATATGCCCATACTGTATACTGTATGGCGTATCAGAGGTACCCAGGGGACACATGCGCAAATCAGTGTTGTTTATCTCTTTTTTTAATGAATCAAAAACGGCACATCTAATAATACATGGTTTATGTTGCGTCTGACACCAGTGCATGTTGAAAATCTACATACTGTACATCTCCGTGCATTTGTCACATGGCTTCTGTTGTGTCCGACATCAGTGCAGGACCAGGTTGAAAATCAAATCATGTGTGAATTTGGTTTATGTTGTGTATGACATCAGTGCAGGCTGATCTCCATATATGTGTATTTGTGTATTCTATATATGGTTACGTCCGAGTCATAGTGAATTCTATATATGGTTACGGCTGAGGCCCATGGGCAAGATTTGAATATAGGATTGGGGACAGTCCTACCTTTGGGAGCAGTGTGCAGCGTGCTGTGGTCAGTGGGACGGTGGATACGGTCACAGTGGGAGGGGGTAGGGGGGACGTGAGGGGGAGGAACGAGGGGTTATTATGGGAGGCGCGGAGCGGGGCCGTGACGGAGAGAGGGCCCAGCTCTTCCTCCGGCAGGTCGGGTAAGATGGGCCTGGCGCGGGAAAGCGCCCGGGCCTCGTCCACCCTGTGAACTCTGGCTCTGGCCTTCTTGGTGGTCCGGGGGGATGGTGGTGGTGGTGAGCGACGACGTCTCACCGTGCCGTGGGGATCACAGGAATCTGGCTTCAGCTGAGAGGCAGGGCGGACTGGAGCAACGTTGGAGGGGGTTTTCGCCTGCCTATAGGGCTGTCACGGTCATGAAATTGTAGCTGATGATTAATTGTCATACACATGATTGTGATGAATGAGTTAAATAGATTTTTTTGGCATTAAACATCGTAACATATAAATAAAAATGACATTTACATTTGGCTTTTAGGCTTTGTAAACAAAAAGGGCAGATGGGACAAATTAAATATCTGCAGAAATGACTGATGATTATGCAAAATAATTGCGATTGTCTCACAAAAATTCATTTTGAATGAACTATTAAACCCTATTTAAAAGTGAAAATAGCCGATTGTGCAAGCTCACAACGTGTCACATTGCGACACGTTGTGAGCTTGTAGATCTACTATTTTCTGAATTTCTAAAATGTCTTAAATGTTTTTTTGGTTCGTTTTGAAAATATTTTGAAATAATAATACAAAACAGTAGGGAACATAAAAAAGTGTGATATAGGCCTGGAATTACGTCATTTTAGGGGAAAGGCGATTGCAAATGTGTTTCTGTCGTTGAACAATGGATCATTATGAATCAAAATTATATTTCTGTTTGCCTTTTTAGGCTTCGTAAACAAAAAAGGTGCACACTGTGCAGGGCACATATGACAAGTAACTTACATAATGTAATATCTTTATAAAGAAACAAAACAGGAATAGTGGAAATAGCCAATATACAAGCTCAGTAGATCTGCTATTTCCATTAGTTTTGAAAATGTTTGAAAATATATAAAACATTTTCAACATGGTAATAATTATGACGGTAACGTAAAAAAAAAAAAAAAAGCGATTATCTCAAATAATTGCGATTAGGCTATTATGTAATACTTGTGACAGGCCTACCTGTTTTCTGCACGCAGTCCTCCAGCCACCAGGTGGAGCTCCAGCCGGGGACGACTGGGAGGACTCGGGCGGATGCAGCGACCCTCTGGTAGACGAGGCCGCCTTTCCTCTAACGGAGCGGTGCTGGCCGGAGGCCGGATACGCGGCAGCCAATGACACAGAGGGCTCCCGGGCGGGCACCAACATCGCCTGACCCAATGGCGACGGCTGTTGTTGGACCAGAGTACAAGCGCTCTCTGCCAATAGGATGACACCTTGGACAGGCGGGGCTTCGGCCACCTGGGGAAGGAGGACTTCCTGTGTGTAGGGCTGTCACCGTCATGAGCATGTTGTTAATAATAATAACATCAATAATTGTGATTAATGATGTAATTGGACTAGTTAATAACTCAATAGCTGATCTACTGTGGAACCGAGTGAAACACAATGTAATGCTTCAACTCTGACAATTCCAAGTGCTTGTCAGAAGCGGCCTGAAGAAAGTTTGAGAACAACTCATTTAGATGAATGCAAATGATCCTAAAGGAGTATGCAAAATAATTGCGATTGCCTCAAAATGTAAATAACTGCGTTCAGGCCATAGACTGTAAAAAGAATGGACGGTGTTACGCCCCTAGACTATACAGACCGTAAATGAAGCCGATTGTTCCAAGACTGTAGGTCCGCCATCTTTCAATATCGCGTCATATCGCGTCATATCCTGCAGAATGCGACCAGACCATTATTGGTTGGGTAGCTTGTCAATCAAGAGCGGGGGCGGGGAATGAACGCTATTGGCTGTGTAACTTGTCAATCAAATCATCCCGCCCCTCCTATAGCATAGCCTACTTTATCATCAATTTTAGAATAAATGGGACCATAATTTAGCAAAACGCATATCATGATGATTGAAAGGAGACTTTAAACTAGCGACTGGAAGCATATAGAATGTATGATAATTTTTATTACGGTAAGAAAGTCTTGTCTAAAGTTTGTCAAAAAACCCATTCACTTGCGTTAAAATAAATTCTTTCTGACACCGGCAGGTCGGCGCAGGGTAAAACAGCGCCACTCTGGCCATTCATAAGCTTCCGTGTTGGCCTCATCGTAAATATCCAAGCCTTGGCCCTTGGTTCAGGCCTACCTGTGTGTGGCTGACGGGGGCGGCGCTGGCTAGCAGATGCAGAGAGCTGTTGTGATAAAGGGTGATGACGCCGGGCGGTCTGGGTGGTGGGTGGAGCATCTTTTTGGTCAGGGCCGGGTGCAGGCGCAGGGTGCAGTTTTTGGGGAGGGTGCGGGGGTACTGAGGCTGCTGCTTGCCGGAGGACAGCCTGGCCTTGTGGATCGCTGCTTGGCTTTTCTGGAACGGACACCAAGAAAGCAGCGAGGTTACTTAACCCATTAAGACCTGAGGCGATTCTTACTTTTTTTTTCTTCTAAATCCTAACAGTTAAAAAAAAAAAAAATAGCAGATCTACAGGCTCATAGCGCGACACCGAGTGCCGTGCTATGGGCTTGTAGATGAGACCTGTGGACTTAAAAGTCCTTCAATTTTTTAATGCCAGAAAAAAAGAAAACAAGACCATTACTGCATCAAAAGTAATCAACAAACTACATTGGCCAAATTCTCATATAAGAGGCAAAACATTTTTTAAATAGCCGATCCACAAGCTCACAACGCCTCGCAAGCTTGTAGATGAGCTATTTTGAGCTATTTTTTTTTCAAACATCAAAAACAAATGTCAACGAGGTCACAATGACCTCGTTGAAATTTGTGAAACCACACCTGAAGTGACTCAGTGATTAGCAACCATCAGGGGATCAATCACACTGAAGACAAACACACTGTGACCAATTGAAAAAGGTAAAATAATAGCCTATTCCTTGGCACAGGGATCAACAAGCTTGAAAAAGCCTGGCACTGAATGAGTTAAATATGATTATTTTTGGGGGGGTCGTGGCCTGAAAAGGTTGACAACCACTGAACCACTAAAGGGCCGTTCACAACAAACACTACATCGATGACTACAACCATAAACATTTGTGTTGTGAAACAAAATACACGTATTTAATCATATGCCATTATAAAGTACTAAGATGTACTTGCAAAGCGGTTATTCATTCGTCTGTGCGGAAATAGAAAGTAGGGAATTCCACCGCGTCAGTACCGTGATGACGTTTCTAAACGTACATGATAAGGTTTCTAAATGAACTGGCCAGAGCCTTCCAATGAGGCGCCAGAACGTCAAGCTATTACTTCAACAGTATAGACCACCGAAGTCTGACGTAATTTACACATCCTTGGTTTATCTACCTGGTTCGCGGTTTTCCACCCCCATTCTGAATCCCATAGACGTCTTTAATATCGCGTCAAATAAGAACTGTGTTCCAAAAATAAACAAGTGACCCCGGCGGTTTGACTCTTATGGATATGAAGCATCAACTGACGTTGAGAAAACGATAATGTTACTTCCGCCGAATTACTTACATTTTCGCCAGAAACAGACTGTATCAAATATAAGTGACTGCCTATCATAAACGATACAGAACCTCCTCCCTGACAATATCGCCAAGACAGTTTGTTTATTTTTGGACCACAATTCTTATATGAGACGATTCTATGATGACCCAATGTTATTCTCCATAGCGAAATTACTTTACGAACCTGGGGATGAACGAGTGACGTCAGGACTTCGGTGGTCTATACAGTACAGTAGGATCAAATGTGGATAAAACGTTCCCCTTTCACTCCTTACACAGTTCATGTTCATTGTAGAGCCTTTCTCCACAGATTCACAACACACGGTGAGTGTTTACTGGATGTAGGAATGTTATGGTAATATTAATTTATTTATTCACCTACCAGGGACAAATGCACATTAATCACAGAGAGCAGCAGTCTGCGTTGTGTACAATGTGAGGGTGTCACAGAGAGTGTCGAGTACCTTGAGCCAGTTTGGCAGGAGAGAGGTGTCTCTGTCCACCGGAGGGCGCTCTTCTCCCTGCACAGCTGCGCTGCAGGCCACAGGCATAGCAGGAAGCACTCTGCTCTCACAGAACACCTGGGAACACATGGATGGATTATTGTGTTGCTTGTTACAGTGTCCACCTTGTTACATTATGTCCATAATGACTTCAAGTCCACCAGGCTGTACTCACTCTAATTACATTATATCGGGTCCCGCAACAATGAACTAATCAATAAACAAATTATTCTAATGCTGCTCTTGCTTAATCAATGTATTCAATGTATAATCCTTTTCGGCAGCTTTAATGTCAATGTATTATTATTATTATTTTATTCTTTTCAACTATCAGATGTATTGCCATTAATGACAGGACTTAAGAGGAATCACCATGCATTATAATCAGGGGTGCACATAACTGGTGCGCAGGTGCGCATGCGCACCCAAAATAAAAAATGCGCACCACATCAGGCGACGCGAGGCGCTTTTGCGCACCAACAGCTGGGACAGGAATTTCCAAGCTTTTATTTTTTAGCAAAACTAAAAAATAAAAGCCTGGAGATCGAGGCTAGGAATTTACTTCCTGAAGCCACACTCACACAATCACTCTAAAGCACCCGTCGGCCCCATGTACAGCCATTAGGCGGAGGGGTAGAGATATGACTCGCGTCGCCTCGCATTGCCTCGCGTGCACGCAGCCAGCAGCGGCTGTTAGAGGCACTCGTCACCGATGATGAACGCACCGTAATGGTGCAAAATATGCCGTGAACGTCCCAATCTGGCGGATAAAATCAGCGCAGCAGCACAGGGCACCAACCTTGGGGGCTTTATCTAACAGCGTGAGAAAAAAAACGGCCAAAATCGGCGAAATGTAGAAGCAGAGCGTCCGTTTTTTCTCCCCCCCCCCGTTGACAAAACTGTCCGGTGGGCACCGTGCTGAACCAGCCCCCCCACCCCACGTTGACAAAACTGTCCGGGCTGACCCCCCCCCCCCCCCCCCCCCGTGGAAAAAACGGGACGGGCGCCATGCGCACCAAGTCACATGTCCAGGTGCTCTTCTGCGTACCAGACCTAAAAAGTTATGTGCACCCCTGATTATAATGTCTTCTAAACAGCATGAAGCATGTTAAGATTTCCCCTTAAAACAGGCACAAAAGTGTCCTTAGAAGAAATGTCTAGGTTCTATTCAATAACCCTGAGTTAAATCATAAGATGAAAAACTAAAGGTTTACTTACACTCCCATCGCATGAGTGTGTCACACACAAAAAAGATTCGATCATTTCGTCAACTACAGTATGTCTTTTTTTCTCTGACGAAACAAAAACTAAGCTATGATGATTAAAACTATGACTAGCTATATTGACAATATCGCCAACAAATAAAAACTAGACTAAAATGTTAGGGAGGGACTAGTGGAGAAGAGATCCAGTAGAACTAAGACAAGTCACGCTCCGAAAATTGCCCATCTACAAGCTCACAATGCATCGCCGACGCATTGTGAGCTTCTAGATCGGCTATTTTCAGCACAAAGCTAAGTGTAAATCAGGCATTTCCATCACGGCCCGCCAACACAAATCTTAGTCGACTAAATAAACTGTATATTTAGTGGACTAAAATCTTATATTTAGTCAACTAAAAATAGACATTTCACATGACTAAAATATGACAAAAAATAAATGGAATGTTATTCAAAAGACTATGACTAAAACTACTATCAAAATGTTCTGCCAAAATTGGCACTGGATTTAACCCATTAAGACCTGAGGCCGATTCCTTCTTTTAACACATTGGCTGCCAGAATTATTTATTTATTTTCTACAGTAGACTGCCAGACTTTTTCAATGAAAAAATAAAAGTACTCAGAGATACAGCATTTTTAAGTTTTAAGTTAACAAGGAAGTGGATGGGAGTCTAGATCTTCGAAAAATCATATCTCCTTGGTCTTTGGGTCAAATAAAAAAAAATAAAAAAAAAATATATATATATATATATTTTGAAAAATGTTTTTTTTGAAAGAACGCAGATCTGCGTTCTTGGCAGCCAATGTATTAAACATAAAAAATAGAAATGTAAAAATAAGAATATATATCAAAAATAAGAAAACAAATATAAAATATCAAAAAACAAAAATATCTCAAAATATGTTGTTCCAGAGACCCCCAGACCCCCCCCAAAAGCACAACATTTCACGATTCTTCAAAAATAGCAGATCTACAAGCTCATAGCGCGGCACTCGGTGCCGCGCTATGAGCTTGTATATCTGCTGTTTTTGAATAGCCAAAGAAATCTTAAAATGACACAGAGCTGCGTTCCCGGGCTAAATGGACTTAAGGAGGGTTTGTGCAGCTGCCCACACAGACCTTGATGGAGTTGCCTGGCGGTCCGTTGGGGCCGTACATCTCTACGATGCGTTTGCGGACGTCCTTGATCTGGTGGCTCTTGCGGAGGAGGTAGGTGCAGAGCTGCTCGTCGGGCAGAACCGTGTCCTCAAAGTGTTTCAGCCCCAACGCGATCAGACTGGGAACCAAGAGGCACAGAGGAGCATGATGGGAAGGAAGGGAGGGGTGCAGAGGGTGTGTACAAGTCGGAACGTCAAAGCTTCGGCCAGATCGGCCAATGAGACTAGAAAATACGTTTTGTAGTTTAAAGAAAATCGTGCCATTACTTGGAAGTTGCACAGTCAAACTATGGATTTTGTTATGTGTCTGATTGAGGTTTGATGTTTTTACGGCATGGCTCTGCAGGAGTGAAGCCGTCTAGAATGGGGTCTGTCTGTGAGTCCGGTGCTAATCTCACAGGCCTCTGGACCGATCAATGCAAACTTTGCATGCACGCTAGCCAGTAGGCCACAGAAGTACCTCCGCTATCATTTCTTTTCATGTTTTATACTTTAACTGAAAAACCGATCGACTTTTAATTTTATAATGGAAGTTAAATGGGCTCGGATCAGCAGAAACCTTGCCCATATTTGGAGCCATTCGTCGTAGATACGTCACAAATGGCTGATGTCACAAGCTGGTCACATGACGTCTCTAGATATCTATATAGAAACGACGCCCGACCAATGGTTGGAGCACCTGGCCAACCTGGAGGTGTGTATGTGTGTGTGTGTGTGTGTGTGTGTGTGTGTGTGTGTGTGTGTGTGTTTGTATTACTATGCGTGCAAGTATAATAACACAAGCCTGTGTGTTTGTGTGTGTGTGTGTGTGTGTGTGTGTGTGTGTGTGTGTGTGTGTGTGTGTGTGTGTGTGTGTGTGTGTGTGTACCAGTCTTCTCCAGGTGTGTAGTAGATCTTCCTGGGCAATCGGGGCATCTGGCTGGGGTCCAGGTTGCGTATGGGGAGGAGCTCTGGGTACAGGAACACACGCCTGGTGGCAAACAGCCAAGCTGTATCTGCAGGCAGCTGGGGGAACGCAGTACCTGCACACACACACACACACACACACACACACACACACACACACACACCCACACACATCAGAATCAAACATGTGAACATCTTCTGATTGGCTAGCTGGGTTTCACTCAGATGTAACAGGCCTCGCTAATGGCACAAAAATGTAACACTACTTTATTCAACAAAAGATCAGACTTTTTCCAGTTTTCAGAAAGAGGATAAGCATACTGTTGTGCAGACGTGCGATGCCTCCGCTGTGAGTGAGTTCAGATAAAGAGACAACAATGTAGGGCTGGGCAATTCTCCAAAAATACATCCTGAAACAGGTCGTTTGTGACCGAAACGTTGCTTTTAATAAATTATCCTACGTGTACCTTGTAAGAGGCAGTGTGTGGCGTGGGTTATCATTTATTGTTGATGTTCACCAAAAATATGTCTAAACCGATATTTAGAACCAATAACCCACTTATTCTTGCTCATGTAGGTTAATTCATTACTCGAGAAGCGGATTTGTTTTGTTGTTTTAAGTCAAATCGGTCAGTCCTACAACAATGACGGGCTATTTTCGCTGCACGACACCATCGTACAACAAGGTAGAGAGAGCCTACGTCAGGGTTCCCACGGTCATGAAAAATGTAGACATTAGAAACAACAAGTTCTGGAAAAGGTTTGGAAATAATCAAATCCTTTGGATTTTTTTTGCATATACATTGTTTTTGGCTACTGATTTTGTTCATAAAACACATGTCCCAAAACATGCGTAACATTGTGTGAAATGCCTGTGGCCTAATGTGTACAGGACGTCACGTGACAAAAAGAATAGATCTACAAGCTAACAACATGTTGCATCATGATACGTTGTTAGCTAGTAGATCTGTTTTTTTTGTCACGTGACAACTTCACTCAAGTCTGTCTTGGGGCAATGATAACACACAGGTGTAAGAGCCTCATTATATTGCACCGTACGCTTGTCATAGACCTGTTAACGCATTGAGACCGGGAACGAATCTCAGTAACCACTTAAACCACTCTTTTATACTTTGGCTATTAAAGAAGTATAACAAGCTCATAGCGCGGCACTCTGTGCCGTGCTATGAGCTTGTATATCTGCTATTTTTGAAAAATCGTGAAAAATGGAGAAGCAATCTTTGAATATATATTTTTTTTTAAAGCGAACATTTTTAACTCAAATCTTTGCTTCTGGGAGGTCCCTGGAACAACATATTTTGAGATGGGGGTCCGCGGCCAAATACATATCATTTTGGGGGTCCTTGACGTGAAAACGTTTGAGAACCACTGACTATAGCAACATAAGTTTTTTCAAAAAACTGTTAGGATTTAGAAGACATTTGTAGAATCCCCAGAAGCTAGCTAAGATTTGAGTTACAAATGTTTGCTTTAAAAAATATATACATTCAAAGATATGCAAACATTTTCATGATTTTTTTTTTTTTTTGCAGATCTACAAGCTCACAGCGCGGCACTACATGAGCTTGTATACCTGCTATTTTTGAATAGAAAAAGTATAAGATAATGGTTAACCCATTGAGACCTGAAGCCGATTCTACGATGTCTCCTAAATCTCAACAGTTTTCTGAAAAACGTTTCTATATCAGTGGTTCTCAAACTTTTTCATGTCAAGGACCCCCAAAATGATATGTATTTGGCCGCGGACCCCCATCAAAATATTTTGTTCCAGGAACCCCCCAGAAGCAAAGATTTTAGTTAAAAATGTTCCCTTTAAGAATATAATATATTCAAAGATTTGCACACATTTTCACGATTTTTCAAAAATAGCAGATCTACAAGCTTGTATATCTGCTATTTTTGAATAGCCCAAAGTGTAAAATAATGCTTTTTAGCTCAAATCTAAAAATGACACAGTTCTAGGTCTAGGACAACATTCACACAGTCATGAAGGTCTTACTCCTTTTCTTGGGGAGCCACCTGCAGGCGACGGGCGTGGCAGCGGGCAGAGGGGCCGTCGTCCGCCCCTTGGCCTCGTCTAGCTGCACCTCCTGCAGGAGGTCCAACGCGCCCTGGAGGTTGGAGGCCCTGAAGCTGCTGCGGTATCCTGGCTGCCTGGGGGGGCGCTGCGCCTCCTCCCGTTTCCTCGCATACTGACACAGCTCCTCCTGCGACCGGAGAAGAGAGGAGAGGGGGGGACAAGGAGGGAGTGGAGGAGAGGAGGTGGAAGGAGAGGAGTTGTTAACCCACGGGCGATTCTTTAAAATGTTTTCTAAATCCTAACAGTTTTTTGAAAAAAAAAACATTTTTCAACATTTTTCAACATTTTTCAAAAATAGCAGATCTACAAGCTCATAGCGCGGCACTCGGTGCCGCGCTATGAGCTTGTAGATCTGCTATTTTTGAATAGCCAAAGAAATTTAAAGTGACACAGATGCGTTCCAGGTCTTAACTCATCCACTGCCAGACTTATTGCTGGCCGCGTTTGCCCACTGCCAGAGAATTTTCATTGAAAAAAAAAAAAGTACTCGGGAGCTGAGATACAGAATTTTTAAGCTTTAAGTTAACAAGGAAGTGGATGGGAGTCTTTTCCTTCGAAAAATCATATCTCCTTGGTCTTTGGACAAAAAAAAAAAAAAAAAAAAGTTTTTTTTTGAAAAAATTAAAATTACGTTTTTTACGTCGGTGGCAGGATTGGTAAACGGGAATAATTACGTTTATTACGTCAGTGGCAGGGAATTTAATGGGTTACACAAGTCTCCTAAATTGTCTAAAAAATAATTTGAAACTAGCCGATCTACGAGGTCACAAGTATAAAATAGGGTTGAAGTGGCTCAAATGGTTTTGGTGCTGTACTAACCAATTTAGCCGGGGATGCAGAGTACACCCAGAAATCATGTGATCACAACAAAATGAAGCTGGATTTGTGTAGTGTTATAGGATTTATAAAAGTACAATTTTCTCTGCTTTCTGTTGTTTTGGGCGAAAACAACCCACATTCAACTGGCCATAACTGTTGAATCGATTACCGCGCCCGGACATTTTTTTCCCGCCGGTTCGACGAGACCCCCGTGTGTGTAATGAAGCGATCCCCGTGAGGACGGTGATCACGTAAAAAAATCCATGACTTTCAAAGGTTAGTAAAATGGCTCGTTTTCACTGGTAGTGGCGTGACACTATTACACTATTACTCGGGCAGTTAAAGAGTTAAAAGATACGTCATAATTTACAAAAAATAATATAGATTGGACGTTTATTACTTCATCAGTATAAATGTGTTGGATCTATTGTACAGTACAGGTGAGCTGAGGTGAAATGTAATGTCTCCTCTGCACTGAGTCTCTTCTTCATGTGACTGTGTGTAGAAGACAACAGCGGAGGACATTTCTCTACCTCCCTACCCAAACAGACACAGCACCACTCTGCTGCCCTGTCCCAAAGGGAGGACTGTGTGTGTGGTGTGTGTGTGTGTGTGTGTGTGTGTGTGTGTGTGTGTGTGTGTGTGTGTGTGTGTGTGTGTGTGTGTGTGTGTGTGTGTGTGTGTGTGTGTGTGTGTGTGTGTGTGTGTGCGATGTTGCTATAGTAACAGAGGAGATCGTTACGGTGATAACCTACCAGGTAGTGTTTGGTGACACTGGCCTCATGGTGCAGACTCTCCACATGTTGGGTCAACAGCTGGACCTGGGTCAACAGCTGGACATGCTGCAGAGACAAACAACATTATTATACTTGACTATTGTAACTCTCTCCTTACCGGCCTCCCGGCATGTGCACATAAGCCTCTCCAAATGACCCAGAATACAGCAGCACGCTTGGTCTTCAACCATCCAAAATGTTCACATGTCACCCCTCTTCTCCGCTCCCTCCATTGGCTCCCAGTTACTGACCGCACAGAGTACAAAACACTGACGTTGGCCTACAAAGCAACCAAAGGTATGGCAACCCCGTATCTTCAAAACCTGATCCAACCCCACAACTCCCTCCCGCTCTCTCAGATCAGCTAACACAGGGAAGCTGTCAGAATCTTCGCTAAAACATCCGGGACAATGCTCCACATGTCCCAGACTCAGACTCTCCCTTCTGGCTCCCAAACTATGGAATGAACTCCCCATTGCAATTAGAACTGCAGACACACTCCCAATCTTCTGCCGTAATCTGAAGACTCACCTCTTCAGACGAGGTTTCCAGAGGTGTATGTCCAAAACTGTTCCTTTTTTTATTATGATCATTAAAACATTTTAAAATAGTGAAAAGTAGATCTGCTATTTTCCCTACTTTTGTGTGAAACTCTTGTATGATGAAGTGGGATTCAAATAGCTGAACCAGTGGGCCACATTACAAAAATGGCAAGAGGCCAGGGGCCAGTTGATAAAATGACAACATTAAAGGGACAGTTCACCGAAAAAAATATCAATTAGTCACCCCATGGAGGCTTGAATTCATGGATTTTTTTTTGTTTTTGTCGCATTCCTAAGCCAATAATTTGATGATTCCGGTAGGAGACACAAAGAAGACTCTTTGTGTCTCCTACCGGGACCGCTGCCGGTCATCAAATTATTGCCTAAGGAATGCGCCAAAAACTTTTTTGATTGACTGAATACTTTATTTAGAAGTTTGCAGAAAAAAAGCACATGAACGTACAGTTCAAATACAAGGTCAACTAAATAGGATAGAAACCAAAAAGCCTATGGCTTCTTTGTACTCAATTCATAGTGAAATGACAGAGAGATTTATTGTTCAGAGTGTATATATTTTTCATTGGTTGATTGGGCCTGAATTTGAGTATCACTGGGGCATTCATTTATGAAAAAACACAACAATTTGAAACTTGGAGATATAAGGTTTCAGCTCGACAGCAACGGTATAGTAGACGTCTGTCTAGGTCAGGGGTGATGCAACTTTGATGATGGAGAGGGCCACTATATTTCCACACTCACTCCAGAGGGCCACATTGCATATACTGTCGGGCAGAGACCTCTTATCTATCTCCTATTTTTTTCATAAATGAATGCCACTTAATCGGCACTTCTTAGTCACACAAAAGTAGCAAAAATAGCAGATCTACAAGATCAAAACGCGTCGCAGTGCGACACGTTTTGAGCTTGTAGATCTGCTATTTTTGCTTTTTTTAAATTGGAATCCTGAAAAGTAACATTTTTATTCAATTTCAAATGCATTTAGTTATAGTTATGTTAACTTTATGAACTTAAACACAAATATATTAGACGTAAAAATAAAAGTAATTTAAGCATGTTTGCATGTTTGGAATTGTAACAGCTGAAATCAATAATATATTAGTATTCCGATGTTAACCTGTGGGCCGCATTAAGTGAAGATGGGGGCCGCATGTGGCCCCCGGGCCGCCAGTTGCCCATGTATGGTCTAGGTAGATAGATAGATAGGCGGACAGACACACAGTTCTTTATACAAGTAATGCTGGCCTTATACCAAACAACCTTTCAACATTGTTCACTGTCGCAGACACGTTTCCCAGTGTTGGAATTCAAATCAAGACAAATTACCTTGAGACGCAGGTGTGTCCCCGTCATCTCGATCGTTTGGTGTAAGGTGGTAGCTGTCTTAAATCAGTCTTTTTGTTGTGTTGATGATTCCGATCAAATAGAAAGTCTTTAGTCTTGGCACATGCTCATGTGAAGTTCAATGGCGTGAACCTCGTCAACAGCCAGTAGGTGTGCTCTCTGCCTCCAGCACCAAACAGTATACCAGGGGTATTCAACAGGGGGTCCGGGACCCCTAGGGGGTCCTCAGAGTTACTACAGGGGGTCCGCCAAATCTTTGTGTGATAAGATTTTTTGTTTTTACCCTAACCACTTGAACCCTGGCTAGCATCCCTTTTTCTGAGGAAAACTTTAGCCAAAAAATAGCCGATCTACAAGCTCACCTCTACAAGCTCACAACGCCTCGCGCTGCGGCGTTGTGAGCTTGTAGATCTGCTATTTTTTGGCAAAGAGGTTTGGTGTAGAGCGAAAAAAGAGCAGACCAAGTAAACGAAAAAAATGTAATCTGAAACACAATTTTATATAAAATAGAGGGGGTCCCTGCTTCATCTCTCTCTCTCAGCTAGGGGGTCCTTGGCCTGAAAACGTTGAAGACCCCTGTAGTAGACAGATTGGTAGCATGGAGCGAACAATGATGGACGCAGGTGAATAAACAAATCTCTACTATTCGTGTGTAGTACCGCTGCTTTGTCACAAGATGGGGCACTTTCCTAAAGAATTGTCTCCAAAATGTATAAATAGCATACCACTGATTAGTAGGTATTGGTAACACGTAGCATGTCAATTCAGATGTAGCCTGGTAGTGGCCAAGCAACATGTATCCCAAGTCTTTCCTAAATCTTACAGTCTGTGACAAATTGTCTTTTCATGTGAGACTTGAAGTCTTTTAGAAGTCTTTTCAAAAAATCTTTTTAAAGCCTTGTAGCGTATGGTAGACATAAAAGTCAAATTAGTGTTTTAGACTAGAAGCATAACTGGACTAGACAAGACAGATCCTAACTTTAACCTCTTTCAACCTGGCATCCGTATTATAGAAGAACGTTTTCTCAAGATTCCAAAGCATTAAAACAAATTGCACATTTTAACCGATTAAGACCTGAGGCCGATTCTACAGTTTTATAACGTATATAACGTATATAGTATTTCAGTGGTTCTCAAACTTTTTCATGTCAAGGACCCCAAAATGTATATGTATATATATATATTCAAAGATTTGCACACATTTTCACGATAAAAAAAAAAATAGCAGATCTACAAGCTCATAGTGCGGCACTCGGTGCCGCACTATGAGCTTGCAGATCTGCTATTTTTGAATAGCCAAAGTGTAAAATAATGCTTTTTTTTTAGCTCAAATCTAAAAAATACCTGCTGGACTTGCTGCTGTAGCCGCTGTTTCTGGGCGTGGTCCAGGATGAGGGAGGCGGGGGGGCGGAGCACGGCAGGCATCGTCGCCACGGCGGCCGCCGGGGTCCTGGTGGCGGCGGCGGGCGTGATGAACGTTCCGGGGGCGTGGCCAGGGGTGTCGTGCAGGGCTCGTTTCTGCTGCAGCGCCTCGTACTGCTCCCTGACGACGCGCCGCCGCTCCGTCAGCATGCTGGCCAGCGGCGCCTCGAAGCTGTGGGTGGAGGATTGAAGGGAGAGGCCAGGAGGAGACGCAAAAATCAAGTCGCGTTTCCATACTTTTCCAAAAACGCACATTGGGAAAAGGTGAATAGGCTCTATTCACAGCAGCCATATTATGAAGACATTCACAGGTGTTACCAATGATACTAATGAGGGCTCTGTTCCATTTAGTGTAGCACAGTGGTTTCCACAACCCCCATAACTCTGAGAGTGTACAAATGGACCCTTACGGTCCATTTGGTTCCATTTGTACACTCTCAGAGTTACACACCCGTAATGGGCCATTTGGAAGCCCATGAGGGTCCCTGGACCCCAACTGTAGACCCACTAGTGTAGCAGACTGTTTCCAGTGGGCCAACATGCACAATATCAGCACCCTGACTCTGTTTGACCAGAATGGAACAGAGCCTTCATTAGTATCATTGGTAACACCTGTGAATGTCTTCACAATATGGCTGCTGTGAATAGAGCCTATTATCTGGTAGATTTGCATCTATACATAATGATTATTATAAGTCCAAGTGGCAGCAGCAGGAAAAGTGTTTACTAGTAATTTCTCGTTTCGTCAATAGACGACATTACCTGTTCGTGACGTCAAGACTTCAGAGAAATACACTTTTTACATAAAAATGTATAGAGATTGGACATTTATTACATCAGTATAAATGTGTCGTAACTCTTTGCCTGAATTTGAACATGTGTAACTCAAAAATTCTGCTAAGGCGCAGCCTGCCATGGACAGAGAAAGACACGTTTTTTTTTTTAAATAATTATTATTAAAAAAAAATCTCACACAGAACCAGGAGATAACGTGATCCAAAGATTTACTGCTCCATTCGCTTCCTGGTACATTTATTTGGGAAATATTCTGTATCTCGGCTCCTGTGTTTTACAATGTATTTTTGGCGAGACATGCCATTTTCAACGGCGTATAACAAGCGAACGGGAGGTTGCGATGTTTTACGGAAGCACAGTGAAAACCCTCCGTGATTAGCAACATTCTTTGACTACTTGAAAAGGTAAGAAAATCGAAGAAAATCGCTGGCACTATGGGCAATTATTTTCTTATTTACTGAATGAGTTAAGAGCTGGATCTATTGTACAGTACAGATGAGGTGAAATGTAATGTCTCCTCTGCACTGACTCTCTTCTTCATGTTACTGTGTGTAGAAGAAGACAACGGCCGAGGACATTTCTCTACCTCCCTACCCAAACAGACACAGCACCACTCTGCTGCCCTGTCCCAAAGGGAGGACTGTGTGTGTGTGCGTGCGGAGTTGTAGGAACCGAAACCTGGTTCCCAAATAATAATAAAAAACACTACAGTTTGCAGTACAGATACAGTTCGATATTATTGGTTCTGCCATCGGTGTAGGAAGAATCAGGGAGTGGGGTTTCCATAGCAGCAGATATGGTTTTCACTTCGCTCTTATACTGTTATGCAAGTCTGTATTTGTGGGTGTTTTGTGTGATTCTATGCGTTAGTATGTGCTGTAGAGATATACAATAATGTCATGCAATAGCAGGGGAAAAGGCAGGTTGTGTGTGTGAGTGAGTGAGTGAGTGAGTGAGTGAGTGAGTGAGTGAGTGTGTGTGTGTGTGTGGTGTCAGTACCGCAGTGCTTGGGGGACATTGTATTTGGGTATTTGGGTATGTTGCTGTGAGACCTCCATGTCCTCTCCCTCCATCTCCTCAACAACCACCTCCTCCTGGAACTGAAGAACAGACACATAATCTGCATTATACTGTGAGCTAGCATGGATGCATTAACATTCATTATGTTTTTCATTTTCATCCATTTGCAAAGCAACTTACTGGTTTGTGCTGCCAGTTGTGGGGACTACCTACTTTTCTTTCTTATTCGTGTAGTGAAATTGTTCTTAAAAACAGTTTTAACCCATTTTAGACCGGGAAAGAATCTGTGTCATTTTAAGATTTCTTTGGCTATTCAAAACAATGGCAGATATGCAGATATACAAGCTCATAGCGAGTGCCGCGCTATGAGCTTGTAAATCTGCTATTTATTTGAAAAACCGTGAACATTTGTGCAAATCTTTGAATGTATATATATTTTTAAAGCGAACATTTGTAACTCAAATCTTTGCTTCTGGGGATTCTACAAATGTTTTCTAAATCCTAACAGTTTTTAGAAAAAAACAAAAAAAGCTAAAATATCAGTGGTTCTCAAACTTTTTCATGTCAAGGACCACCCAAATGTATTTGGCCGTGGAGCCCCATCTCAAAATGTTTTATTTCAGGGACCCCCCAAAAGCAAAGATTTGAGTTAAAGATGTTTGCTTTAAAATATATATTCAAAGATTTGCTAAAATGTTCACGATTTCTTTTAAATAGCAGATCTACAAGCTCATAGTGCGGCATTCGGTGCCGCGCTATGAGCTTGTATATCTGCTATTTTTGAATAGCCAAAGAAATCGAAAAAATGACACAGAGATGCGTTCCCGGTCTGAATGGGTTAATTGGGATATGTCTATGACATTCATGTTGCCATTGTTGGTAGCCGTCTTAGCTAAGCAATAAGCCACGCGAGGCCGTGGTTTACCATGATTTTAACACACTTCAAGGGAAAGGCTCGCTCAACTCGAGGACAGTCTGGAAAAGTTCAAGAATATACTGGGTGCAGATTCGTAAAAAGGAAGATGCAATTCGCACTGACTGTAGAGGTCTTAGGTGTCTTTTCTAATAATGTTTATGTTGTTTACCAAACAGACGTGTTTCGCCACACAGGCCTTTGTCAGTATTAGACGCTGACTCAAACACTGACGAAGGCCTGCGTGCCGAAACGCGTCTGTTTGGTAGACTGCTGCTGCGGATCATAAACATTATTAACCCATTAAGACTGGGAAGGGAACGCGTCAGTGTCATTTTAAGATTTCTTTGGCTATTCAAAAATAGCAGATATACATCATGAAAACTTTAGCAAACCTTTTGAATATATATAATGTTTTAAAGCGAAACATTTTAACTCAAATCTTTGCTTCTGGGGATTCTACAAATGTCTTGTATGTTTCTATATCAGTGGTTCTCAATTGTTTTCATGTCAAGGACATATTTTGTAATAGGGACCCCCAGAAGCAAAGATTTTAGTCAAAAATGTTCCCTTTAAAAAACATATTCAAATATTTGCACACATTTTCACGATTTTTCTAAAACAGCAGATCTACAAGCTCGCCATGAGCTTGTATATCTGCTATTTTTGAATAGCCATAGAAATCTAAAAATGACACAGATTCTTTCCCGGTCTAAATGGGTTAAAAAATGATTCTAGAGTGAGGCGGATGATATCTTCCTTTTTACCATGATTTGAATACAGCGAAGAGGGACGGAGGCATTCCCCTCCGTCTTGCTTCACGACGGCTTTCTTAGCCGTGGGAAAATCCACAGTATACCTCCTATGGCTTATTGCTTCATCACCGGGACTGCTTGAAATTAACCAATTTAGACCTGAGGCCGATTCTAAAAACGCCTTCTAAATCCTGACCTAGGTTTTCTGAAAAACTTCAAATAGCTATTCATAAATTACAACAAATGTATGTTGCTATATACCAGGGGTCTTCAACAGGGGGTCCGGGACCACTAGGGGGTCCTCAGAGTTACTACAGGGGGTCCGCCAAATTGTGTGATGTGATTATTTTTCTTTACCTTAACCACTTGAACCTTAGCATCCCTTTTCTGAGGAGAAAAAATAGCAGCTCTACAAGCTCGCGAGCTTGTAGATCGGCTATTTTTTGGCAAAGAGGTGTTTGGTGTAGAGGGAAAAGAGCAGACCAAGTAAACAAAAAAAAAGTTAAATCTTAAACACAATTTTTATACAATATAGAGGGGGTCCCTGCTTCATCTCTCTCTCAGCTAGGGGGTCCTTGGCCTGAAAACATTGAAGACCCCTGCTATATACTGTACATAGCAACAGGAACCCCAAAAGGGGTTCCCGTCCTGAAAGGTATAGTTACAAATAGGGGTTCCCGCCCAAAATGGGTTAAAAAGGTTGAAAAATCACTGGCACATAAAGGATCTCAAGGGAACTCACTGTGTCAAAGAGTTCTTCCAGCAGTTGATTCACTTCCTTTTCTGTAAAAAGGCAAGAATGATGCACGTTAAGATACATAATAACACTGATGTTAATATTTAACAACTGTGCACCAGGTTGGGACCAAGTGTGGGGTCCGTACCAGTGTTAATTTCGTCGACAAAAAAACGATGCCGAAAAATGTTCGTCGACTAACTTTTTTCACAACGAAATAAAAACGACTGGCTAAAACTAAGACTAAATATATTGACAATTGTGTCAACAAATAAAAACTAGACTACAATGTTAGGGAGGGACTAGTGGAGAAGAGATCCAGAAGTCATTTTATGTTTGGTTGCGCTCGGGTGTTGCGCTCTGAAAAGAGCAGATCTACAAGCTCACGTGTTGTGAGCTTGTAGATCGGCTATTTTCAGCATGCAATCAATTGTATAATCAGCCATTACGACGCCATCACGGCCCGCCAAATACATTTGTGTTGACAAAATCAACTGTTTATTTAGACGACTAAAATCTTATGATATTTAATCGACTAAAACTTTTCAGATGTCAAAGTTAACACTGGTCCGTACTGGTGATCCGGACGGCGCGGTCCGTCCTGTAGTCCTCCTTGTCCGGCACGTCTACGTCTTCCAGGAAGTTGTACTCTGGGTCATCATCATCATCACCTTCCTCTGAAAAGACAAGACGGACAGAGTCAACCTCACCAAATGAACTGAATGTGACATCTTACTATTTCTCCTCATGGAGACAAACTGTTGAAAAGCTGAAAGGGAGACAGTGGAGGAGGGACAGACAGTAGGAAAGCTGAGAGTAAGACAGTGTAAGGAGGGACAGACAGTAGGAAAGCTGAGAGTAAGACAGTGTAAGGAGGGACAGACAGTAGGAAAGCTGAGAGTAAGACAGTGTAAGGAGGCAGACAGTAGGAAAACTGAGAGTAAGACAGTGTAAGGACAGACAGACAGTAGGAAAGCTGAGAGTGAGACAGTGTAAGGAGAGACGGACAGTAGGAAAGCTGAGTGTGAGACAGTGTAGGAGAGACAGACAGTAGGAAAGCTGAGAGTGAGACAGTGTAAGGAGACAGACAGTAGGAAAGCTGAGAAAACAATGATCTTGCAAAGGTTCAAATGTAATTTAGATAGCATGTTATTTAGACAGATGCTAAAGGTTAATTTCTCATTTGTTGACCTGGCATCCTATAGTTTGTATAGTTTCAATGTACAGATTATACACATTTTGATATTATACTGTTTAGACTGATGCTAGGTTCTTGGTTTACCCATGATCCGAGATTACTGAGGCACTACACTGACTCTATGCAGTGGTGTGTTCTACCGTGTTACGCTACATACGTAGCGTGACCTGCAGACATTTTTCGTAGCCAAGCGTAGCCCTCTACAAACCATTTCATCCATTAGCTAGCGTATCTCCTAGACCACGTGCATGGAATGATTATCGTATCCCTCCGAAAAAAACAGAACACACCACTGACTGCATTTGATGTATGTGTTTTCCTTGCTTACTGCAAGTCGCTCTGGGTAAAGACTAGTAAGCCTAAATTGTAATGATCTCACACGTACAACAAAAAAAGTATATCGTCTCTGTCGGGTGGAACCTTCATTATGTGCAAAACATTGCAAAAAATAGCAGATCGACAAGCTCTAAACTAAAAACTACTTGTCGATCTACTCTTGTCGATCTTGTCAATCTACTGTTGGATACTTTTGAGTGACATTGACGAATGACTAAAACTAAATAAAAACGAAATACAAACTAAGCTACTATGACTAAAACTAAGACTAAATATACAGACATCGTCAACAAATAAAAACTAAAATGTTAGTGAGGGACGAGTGGAGAAGCGATCCAGTAGAACTAAAAGACATGGTGCGACACATTGTGAGCTTGTAGCGTTGTGAGCTTGTAGATTGTCTATTTTCAGAGTGCAACCGAGTGTAAAATCAGCCATTACGACGCCATCAAGGAACCGGCAAAACATTTTTTAGTCAGACTAAAATCTTACTAAAATATGACTAAAACTAAACAGAATTTCATTCAAAAGACTATGACTTAAATTAAATCAAAATTTGTTGTCATAATCAACAATGCGTTGTAGTAAGATCAAGTAGGGCATTCATTTACGAAAAAACAGAGGAAAAATGGAGAGACAGGGTTTCTGCCCGACAAATATATACGTGTATGACCTCTGACCTTCGTTGTCGAAGGCCATGAGTCCCTGCAGCCAGTGTGTCCAGTGTCTGTCCTCCTCCAGGACGGCCTGGTGCTGTTCATACATGTCGGGCGTGATGTCAGGAGCCCGCAGCTCCGCCTCCAGCAGGCCCAGCGGCACGTCGCGCAGCGGCCGCTTGGAGCGCGTCCGCAGGGCCACGAGACCACTGGCGTCGTCGTCGTTCAGGGCCTAGTAGTGACCAGCAGGAAAAGTACAATATTTGATACGTCTCATCATCAGACTGTAGAATGCATAAGAACTCTCACTTATTGTAAGTGGTATATTTCCATCTATACATAATGATTAAGTCCAAGTGGCAGCAGGAAATGTATTTACTAGCCATTTCTCATTTCGACATTATCTTTTTCGTGGAGTCAACATTTCAGAGAAATACTTCATTTACATAAAGATAAATTGGAGATTGGACGTTTATTACTTCATCAGTATCAGTATAAATGTGTCTTAAGAGCTGGATCTATTGTACAGTACAGGTGAGCTGAGGTGAAATGTAATGTCTCCTCTGCACTGAGTGTCTTCTTCATGTGACTGTGTGTAGAAGACAACAGCTGAGGACATTTCTCTACCTCCCTACCCAAACAGACACAGCACCACTCTGCTGTCCTGTCCCAAAGGGAGGACTGTTCATTCAACCAAATGGATTTGGTTCTATAAAACACTGGGATTTTACTGTGTACAGTATGCCTAAAAGTAGGAACATTTTCAGCCGGTTAACCCATTTAGACCTGAGGCCGATTCTAAAAACGCCTTCTAAATCCTGTCCTAAGCTTTCTGAAAAACTTCAAACATGTATTCAAAAATTTAAAAAAAAGATGTTGCCATATACTGTACATAGCAACAGGGGTTCCCGTCCTGTAAGGTATAGTTACAAATAGGGGTTCCGCCCAAAATGGGCGGGAACCTTTCCTTGATTCCGATTCGTCTGGCTAAATTAAATGTAAGAGAACAGATGCTAACAAACAAATGTCCATTGCCATCTTTGCCAAGCTCACAACATGTTGTGTGACGTGTTTTGAGCTTGTAAAATCAATTATTTTAACCCATTAAGACTATTGCGGCACCGAGTGCCGCGCTATGAGCTTGAAGATCTGCAATTTTTCTTTAAATCATGGAAACTTTGAACATATGTTTTAAAGCGAACATTTTTTAATCCGATCTGTGCTTCTGGGGGTCCCTGGAACAACATATTTTGAGATGGGGGTCCGCGGCCAAATACATATCATTTTGGGTGGTCCTTGACATGGAAAATTTGAGAACCACTGATTATAGCAACATACGTTTTTCAGACAACTGTTTGTGATTTAGAAGAAATTTGTAGAATCCCCCAGAAGCAAAGATTTTAGTTACAAATGTTTGCTTTAAAAAGAAATGACACAGAGATGCGTCTTAATGGGTTAATTAAAACTATAACCCATGAATTGGATGAACGCTTGCACTCCTAACTGTGTGTACCTGGTAGGAGTGACAGTCGTGGCTGAGGTTGAGCTCCTCCTCTACGGCGTGCAGTCTCTCCAGGAAGGAGGAGTCAGTGGGAGCTGCGAGGAGGTGGTGTGGAGATGGAGGCGGAGTGCTGGATGAAAAGGGGGGAGGTGGAGGGAGGGCTGCGTCCACCCGCAAGTGTCTGGAACATCTGGGTCTCTGCGAGAAAGCACAAAACGCATGTGGTCAGAGGTCATAACCAGTGACATATTTGTAGTCCACTGGAAACAGAGGTGCTGCTAGTTTTCTGTCCTACTAGAATATTGAACTGGTACCAGTGGTGTAAAGTAACTAAGTATATTTACTCAAGCGACGCATTGTGAGCTTGTAGATCGTCTATTTTCAAATGGCCGCAAAGGGCTGGAGTGGTTAATGTATTTCTTTTTGTAGTTTTGTAATAATAATCAAAATCTACAAAGTAAGTTTTCAAATAATTGTAGTGGAGTAAAAGTACAACATTAGCCTCTGAGATGTTGTGGAGTAGAAGTAAAAGAACTGAAAGTTGGAAATAGTGAAAGTAAAAAAAATACCTCAAAATTGTACTTAAGTACAGTATTTGAGTAAATGTACTTAGTTACTTTCCACCACTGTGTACAACCAAGTATAAATCAGGTATTTGATGCTAAACAACGCGTCAACGAGGTATCAAAAGCCTTTGGTGTTGTGAGTGAGTGGTACCTTTGTCTGTTCCACTGGACTATCAGGCTGTTGTCTGGACGTCCCGGGTAGAGTCCCTCTGGACACTCTGGGAGACGACCCCAAGCTGTCCACGTCACTAAGAAACGACTGCACACACACATATTAGGTGGAATAGTACAATGGTTCTCAAAGGGGGGTCCTGGGACCCCCAGGGGTTCTTTAGGGGGCTCCCTAGCCAAATTGGACCCTTATGTGTCTGTAACTCAGAGTGCACAAATGGAACCAAATGGACTCTTACGGTCTCATTTGTACACTTTCAAGAGTTGAATTAACACTGATACTACAGTTCAGATTGGGGGGGTCCCGAAGATCAGAATGGTATGAAATGGGGGTCCGTGGTCTAATGCATATCAAACTGGGGGTCCTTGAAATTAAAATGGTTGAGAATCACTGCTATAGTTGTAAAAAATATTCTCTCATGGGGGTCCCTGGAGTTAGCCTCGCGTAGCCAGACTATATCACCGTGTGGATATGAGTCTGGTGCTTCCATGAGGACGTTTTTTTTTGGATCCTCAAACTTTCTGCTAAACCAGCTAACTCCACCTCAAGCTAACTTGACCTCCAACCTCATTGTGAGCTTGGAGGTCCATTCAGCTGTTCTAATCAATGATGAACAAAACCTCCTAACTCCACTTTTAGTTTTGGTAATCTCTTGAAAAATTTACATTTTGGAGCCAACTGCTACATTTTGGAGCAAACTGCTACATTTTGGAGCGAGAGAGCGAGACGTGATTAAGTCACAAACTATACAAAATACTTAAGTCAAATTCAGCTTGCTTCCTCCCTTACCTCCTCTGCAGTTTCATCATCCTCATCCTCGTCTGGACAGTACTCTTCATCTGACGAATCCTCCTCTTCCTCCAGAGGGATGTCAACAAACTGTGGGGGCTGAAAGCAACATAGACAAACGACACATGGAACCAATTGAACCCATTAAAACCGGGAAAGTATCCGTGTCATTTTTTTATTTTGGCTATAGTAAAGTACGTTTTTCAGAAAACTTTTAGGATTTAGAACAGCGGTTTAGAACAGTAGTTCTCACAAAATAGTCTCTATGCACAGCAGCCATATTATCACTTCACAGGTGCTACTAGTGATACTAATGAAGGCTCCGTTCCATTTAGTGTAGCACAGTGGTTTCCACGACCCCCATAAATCTGAGAGTGTACAAATGGAACCAAATGGACCCCTACGGGTCCATTTGGTTCCATTTGTACACTCTCAGAGTTACACACCCGTAAGGGGCCATTTGGAAGCCCATGAGGGTCCCTGGACACCAACTTTAGACACAGTGGTGTAACAGAGTGTTTCCAGTGAGCCAACATGCACAACATCAGCACCCTGACTCTGTTTGACCAGAATGGAACGGAGCCTTCATTAGTATCATTGATAACACCTGTGAATGTCTTACAATATGGCTGCTGTGAATAGAGCCTATTGCAGATATACAAGGTCAAAGCGTGTCACACTGCGAGCTTGAACATTGAAAAAAAATGTGAAAGTGTTTGAAAAACTTCTCTTCTGGGTGTCCCTAGCACAAAACATGTTCCGGTGGGGGGTCTGCGGCCAAATACATATCGTTGTGGGGGTCTTTGGCACAAAAGAGTTTTGAGAACTACTGATTTCGAAGGCATTGATGTTGAAACAAGCACTTTATGCCGGCACTTTATATCCTAGCACTTTTTTTCTGAATGTAGCCTTTTATTTTTATCTCTTGCACTAGATGCGCCCAGACTTCTGTTGTATGCTATGGTGTTTCATGTCTGTTGTTGTCCTGTACTGTCTGTATGTTTTAAACCACTACTCTTGCTGTAAACCTAATTGCCCTTTTGGGACATTAATAAAGACCTTGAATTTGTATTGCATTTGAATAGGCCTCAGGTCTTAATGGGTTACAGCATTGGTTCTCAAAGTGGGGTCCGGGGGTCTGTGAGGGGGTACCAGGGGGGGGGGGGGGTACCAAGCGTGGCACGAGTGCCGCGCTATGAGCTTATAGATCTGCTATTTTTGAAAAATCATGGAAATGTGTGCACATCTCTGAATATGTATATTGTTGAAAACAAACATCTTTAACTCAAATCTTTGCTTCTGGGGGTCCCTGGAATGGGGGGTCTGCAGCCAAATAAACATCAATTTGGGGGTCCTTGCCATGAAAAGGTTTGAGAGAACCACTGGGTTAAAGAACTTACTCCGGAACAAACGGTGTCCTCAGCATTAACTGATAATGCAGGACAGAACACCACTGGTGTTGGGATGGACGGATGAAGACATGCAGTACATTGCATAAGAGACTTGTGTATGACAATAACTGTGTGTATGATGAGAGGACAAACCTTGGTGAGAGCTCCTCTGATGGGTGACAGGTTTAGGTGGTGGACAGACTGCATGCAACACAGGAAGTAGAGAGAGGGGTCACAATGTCAGTGGCACGTTTCACTTCCGGGTCAGATGTACAACGGATGTTAAGTGGCATACTTAACCCCCATTAAGACCAGGGAATTTATCCGTGTGTCATTTTTGGATTTCTTTGGGCTATTCAAAAATAGCAGATCTACAAGCTCATAGCGCGGCACTCTATGAGCTTGTAGATCTGCTTTTTTTTTTTTATCGTGGAAAATGTGCAAATCTATGAATATATATATTTTCAAAGCAAACATTTGTAACTCAAATCTTTACTTCTTCACTTCTACTAATGTCTTCTGAATCCTAACAGTTTTTGTTTTTCTTTAAACATATGTTGCTATCAGTGGTGCTCAAACTTTTTCATTTCAAGGACCCCCAAATGTATGCATTTGTCCACGGACCCCCATCTAAAAATATTTTGTTCCAGGGACCCCAAGAAGCAAAGATTTGAGTTACAAATGTTCGCTTTTAAAAAAATATATATTCATAGATTTGCACACATTTTCACAAGCAGATATACAAGCTCATAGCGCGGCACCGAGTGCTATTTTTGAATAGCCAAAGAAATCAAAAAATGACACAGATGCTTCCCTGGTCTTAAAAAGGGTTAACATGCACCCTAGGTGGGTAGATGAGATTTTAAACAGAGGAGCACAAAAACATGTATGTAACAAAGATGCACAAAAGATGGTCAGACACAGGCGCTTTGATTGCATGAGTAATTTGACGTGCAAATGCGATGTAATCTGCAAATGGCAATCTGCACAAAATGACACATTTTCGTAGGAAACAGAAATAACGTTTCTGTGAACGCCAGGTTGGATATTGCTACCAGATATTATAGTAGTCATCCAGAATACTCCATTTCAAAAGATAAGTGACTCGCCACTGATGTGTAGGATGGGAATTAATAGGAAAGAGGAATCAGAATTTTGGGCAGGAAAGAGCTCTGACTTCAACGTGCATACCAAGGACACGTGCGCAGCTGTAAATGTAATCTCACTGAATACTGCCTGGACACCATCTGAAGACAACATTAACCTTAGTCTCACTTGCACATAACGTGTCATGTCTTTGTAAATAATAATAATAATAATAATGATTGCAAAAATTCTGAGAGAGACAAACCTCTCCCTGCTCCACTACTTGTTTGAGTCTGGAACGGGTCATCTTGGGCTCCTGTAAGTTAAGATACTGTAATTAAGTTCATTCATGAGCACAGATTATTTTGCCCCCTAGTCAATGAAGTAGTGGACCCCAGAGCCTTTTCTGGCGGTTCTGGAAACCTGCATATCCGACTGACTCGATGCAGGGCACTGCACTCCCTCTGCTCCCTCTTTATTTGACAGGGCAATACAAAAAACAATGTATCACATTGTAAAAACAAACAAAATATATTTTAATTGGATTCGAGCATATAGGCTCTATTCACAGCAGCCATATTATCACTTCCTTCACAGGTGTTACCAATGATACTAATGAAGGCTCTGTTCCATTTAGTCTAGCACAGTGGTTTCCACGACCCCCATAACTCTGAGTGTACAAATGGAACCAAATGGACCCTTAAGGGTCCATTTGGTTCCATTTGTACACTCTCAGAGTTACACACCTGTAAGGGCCGGGGCCATTTGGAAGCCCATGACCCCAACTGTTGTAGACCCACTGGTGTAGCAGAGTGTTTCCAGTGAGCCAACATGCACAATATCAGCACCCTGACTCTGTTTGACCAGAACGGAACAGAGCCTTCATTAGTATCATTGGTAACACCTGTGAATGTCTTCATAATATGGCTTTAATGGCTGCTGTGAATAGAGCCTATTAGTCTATTTTTAAGACCAATATTCGAATTTCATTTATGAGAAATGTTACCAGCCCTAATACATACGTACAGAGATTCAGTGCATTTATTGTAAGATGGCACAGAATCCAATACGGCAGACTTTTGTGGTCCTTGAGGATAAGAGACACATGAACCGAGGTTTGATCTTGATCAGACTTTTATGGACTTTCACAGTTACAATGTTTGACCTGTGCCCTTCAGATAAAAAACACATGCTGAAACTCACAAACAAGGGCAGGTCCTGGGTCTCTCTGATGGCAGCTTTCATCATGGCCACCACGTGTTCATGGGTTATGACCTCCTGAGGAGAGAGACAAACAGTCTACTGTCAGGTTTGTTCACATCACAGGAAAAAAATACTTTGAAGGTTTATTCACCAATCCTTGCTCTATTTATTAACATTTTGGCAATGTTGGGTTTTTAATGTGATTGTAGAATACAATCAAGTGACCGGCACACCGTCTACACTTGTACAATAAAAACTTTACTTAGGCAAACGTTTCAGTCAATAGACCTCCTTCTCTGAGATCCATTGACCGAAACGTTGCCTGAATAAAGTTGTCCTTATTGTGCAAGTGTAGAGCAGTGGTTCTCAACCTGTGGGTCCCCACATGATTTTTTGTTGTCAATTTAAGGACTTTTAAGACCTTTTTAATACCTAAAAAACAAACATTGCTGCATCAAAAGTAATCAACGAACTATGCTATAAAAACTGATCCAAAAAAAAATTCTAATAATATAAGAGGCAACAAAAAAAAAATAGCCGATCTACAAGCTCACAACGCGTTGAAGGTTGACGCGTTGTGAGCTTGTAGATCGGCTATTTTCAAACATTTTAGTACTTTTACTTTTGGTACTTTAAGTACATTTTGAAACCAATACTTTTGTACTTTTACTCAAGTACATTTTGAATTCCGGACTTTTACTTTGCATACTTTTACCTAAGTAAAACATTTGAGTACTTTTTCCACCACTGGTAAAATATAAACGTATGTATGGGAGAGAGACTGACGTGCAGGATAGAGCGGATGTTCCCCGACGTCAGGTTGTGCTCTCTGGACTTCCTCTCCAGGTCAATGTCCAACTGGCCAAACTCATCGTTGTCGTCGCTGGGCTCGCTGTCGCTAGGCAACCAGCTCTCCAGGCTGGAGAGGCCGTCCTCAGCATCCTTGTCCCACGGCTTGCTGGGATCCACCTGCTGCTCCCTGCTCCTGTGTGCTCCGGCACCATCTCCGTCATCTGTCCGAGAGACACACGATAGCTTAAAGCTACAATCTTTGACTTATTTTAATGCATACAATGTTATAATCTGTATGGCAGAGCAGTGGTTGTCAAACGTTTTAATATCAATCTGTGACAATTTTCTACATATGCTTTCAACTACGCGACCCGATCGGTTGGGAGGTGTATTGCACTCTGATACATTATAGCTCTATGTGAAAATGGCCACCGATCGGAATTAAAATGCTTTTTATTGAACAATACGGAATATACGGGTACTTATGTGGGCCCGTACATAATTGTAACATCCGTGGCCATGAGGTAAGCACTTTATATTTGAAATCTGAATGTTTATGTAGATGTACTGACCATAAAGGGATAAAGTGCAAACACTGTTTTGAAAATCATCCAAGATATATGATAATATATGATGAATATACTCCCAGTCATGTTGAAGTACCTCTGCCCTTTGTGAACTTTTCCCGTGGTCGCCACCGTGAGGTGCCGTACGGTGCCGACAATTGCCGTAGAACTTGTACAACTAAATAAATAGATTAATATCATCCCAAAAAGCTTATAAATAAAGGGCCTTTTATCTATAATTTCAGTTTGTTTTAGTTTTGTAAACATACAGAAAATACAGTTTCAGTCAGTTATGGGTTTTTTTCCTCATTTTTATTTAGTTCAGTTTTTTAAATGTTAGTTTTCGTTAACTATAATAACCTTGGTTAGAGCAGAGGATACGTTGCGATTTGACCTTGCATGCAGTACCTCTTCTCAACCAGTAGGTGTCCTACCGGACCACAGGATATACATTTCTAAATAGAAGAGTACCCAGGGGGCAAAACCCCCTTTTTTTTGGAATGCTGCATTTGCCCTGCTATAAAAGGTTGGCCACCAGAAATAATATCTATGACCCCGTAGGATCACAACCTATATGGACAACCCGGTCAATTTTTTGCTGGAAATCCAATATGGCCGCCTCAATATTGGCCCCTATCAGTACCCAGGGGCAAAGGGGGGTATGCTGCATTTGCCCTGCCCTAAAAGGTTGGCCACCAGAAATAATATCTATGACCCAGTAGGATCACAACCTATATGGACAACCCGGTCAACTTGCTGCTGGAAATCCAATGTGGCCGCCTCAATATTGGCCCCTATCAGAAAATAGCTTTGGCAATAACTTTTGAACCAGATGGGCTAGAAATAAAAACTTGGTGTCTATTTCATGGTTTCAGAGCATGAGAAACTCAATGGAATACTTATCTTTATGATTGGGTGTTTCTGGACCTTTACTTTGCATATTTCCAAGATGGACGCCACGCGAAAATGAGTTTTACTATGACTTTTACAGTGACAGCTGACTGTTATGGCAACAGAGATGGCAGTCCAGAGATGGCAGTCCTAAGAGAGCAGCTGCTGCTTTTTCAGGAATCATTGAATGGGCAACCAACTGCAGTCCTCTGGGCAACCTTCCTGGAGATGTCAGATATTCTCCAAAGGTTTATCTACTACGATCGGGAAGGTGACTGGACAGGACATCTCTGTGAATCAGCAAGAATGCTACCCTACCTCACTGCAGCAGGCCACTACAAGTACGGGCAGCAATCTTTACCTCTGTATTTGGCTGAGATGAAGAAACTACCAGAAAGAGCTTGAGGTACATGAAGCACTGATGGCAGGTGTATTTGTTGGCAGACGAGCAGATGGCAGCCACAACAGTGTTTCTCTTGACATGCTACTGGAGCAGACCTATAATGCCGATGCCAAGGAAGCAAGCAGTCTGGATGGCATTACACTCAGCCCTGCTGCCAGGACAAAATGGGTCTACACAAAACCACTCACTGCAGCTGTCTCTGCAGAGCTCAAGTCTATGCTCCACCTCCACTCCTCCAACCCACACCATGAGTCTGGTCAGAGTCGTGTAATCCGGGATGCAGAGATGGTAGTCAAGGTCATGGCAGCAGTGGAGACTAACCCATTTACAGTGAGCACATCATCCATGATCAACATATCTACAGGACAGTGTGCTGATTCCACAGTCAAGGACCACTTGATGAGTGTGAAAGAACTGGGTCTGAAGGCACTGTGTGAGTCATTGTCCAGTGAACAGAAGAAGACAAGCATAATGAAGCTTAACACTTCCCACACTCAAAACACAAAATCTAAAAAATCTAAGGGGAAAACCTCAGCACCTGGCAAGAGCAATGAAATTACTGCCCTCCTGCGCATGACCCAAATCATAGCCAGTGGTGGAGAACTCAACCTTGTTGACTTTATAGGCAACCACGAGTGCAGTGGCTTCCCCCCTCCCCTCTTCCAGGAAGATGGCAGGATGAGAACAGGTACCAAGGCAAGCCTTGTGAAGGTCCTGAAAGAGGAGACCAAAGTTGCATGCATCCCTGACCTGCCTACAGAAGACAGAAAAACAGCAGTAGTTATTGATGCCATGTATGCCATACGCCGTAGGTCGTTCCTGAAAGGTGAAGCATTTGGAACAATCGCTGAAAGATACCAACGTCTGCTGTTGAATGATGTGCCTGCTGGCACAGAGATCATTCACTTCTGTTGTGACCGGTACAGTGGACCTAGTCTTAAGACAGCTGAGCAAGAACACAGATATGCTCGACCAAAACCTACCAAAGAATATGAAGTCAGTATGCGTTACACAGCTCCAGATCCTCAGGAGTTTTTTTGCTGTGTCAGCTAACAAGGCAAACCTATTGAGTTTCCTCTGTGATGAATGGTGTGAAAATGAGAAACTTAAGTCGGCCCTTGGTCCAACACATCTTTACCTGGGTGGGTGGTTTAAAGAAGAGACAAGGAGTGTGGTGATCAAGGAGGGGTCTATTGAAGATGTCCCTGCACTAGAATCCACACAACAGGAAGCTGATACAAGAATAATACTCCACACCCTGTACAGTGTCCAGAATGACAAAGTTGACAGAGTTGTCATCCATGCCAATGACACAGACATCATCATCATGTGCCTTTACTATGCAGCAACCCATCTCAGATGCCTTCCAGAGCTGTGGGTGAGAACAGAACAAAATTCATACCTTCCTATCCATCAAATTGTATCAGCACTGGGGCTTGCACAGTGCCGTGCCCTGCCCTTTATCCATAGTTTAAGTGGCAGAGATACCACCAGCTATCCCTTCTTCACTGGGAAGAAGGCATGGTTCAAGGCCAGCATGCGTCTGGATCTCCCTGCACTTGAGGAGTTTGGTGAAAACTCTTCTGATTCCCTCTCATATGACGTCATCAATCAGGCACGAGACCTCACAATTGCTGTATATACATCCAAAGCGGACCACCCGGAGGATTTTGACCTGAGTAAGCTTAGAGTGTACAAGTTCCTCAATAATAGATCAACCCTCTTAAAGCTGCTGCCCCTGACAGAGAATGCCTTTGACCTGCACCTGAGAAGAGCTGCTCTAGCAACATTAATAGATAAATGTGCACATATCGCCAAGCCGGATATTCCTTCTTTCACAGAGTATGGATGGTCTCTCAGTGCTAGCAATGCAGTCCCCCTTGCATCTACCGAGCCAGCCTTGCCTTTGTCAATGAACAAGGCAATATCATGCCTCTGTTCCTGTGCAAAGAAGGCAATTCAAGGATGCCGTTGCCAGGTACTGGAGACACGATGCAGCAGGATCAGTGCAACACATGACAACAGTGACAGTGAATAGCATTGTACCATAGTATCATTGGCTTTAGAAGCAGGCAAGACAGCACCATAGAGGTCAAAATGAACCTTTTGTAGGCAACCTCAACTCCGCCTTTACTCTATTTGTCACTAAGTTGTCTATATTTTGTTATGTTACTTGAATGCATACCACTATGTTAATTTGTATAGCCCTAAAGTTGAAGTTTTTGGCAAGTCTTGGAGTGTGCATGTGTATGTTTATATTGTATTTAGTTTATTAAAATGATACATAAGATACATTGTGGGCTTTCTCTCCGATTTTTCTCTGCAATCATCCCCACAACTATAGATCTATAAATCAATAAATCTGGGGGAAAATGTAATACCATACATTATTTATGACTGCAGCCATATTGACAAAATAGAAATGAAAGCTCAAACTGACCAAATGTGTTCATATTGCTTAAAAAGCAGACTTTTTGCCATAACAGTAAGCTGTCACTGTAAAAGTCATAGTAAAACTCATTTTCGCGTGGCGTCCATCTTGGAAATGTGCAAATTAAAGGTCCAGACACACCCTATCATAAAGATAAGTATTCCATTGGGTTTCTCATGCTCTGAAACCATGAAATAGACACCAAGTTTTTATTTCTAGCCCATCTGGTTCAAAAGTTATTGCCAAAGCTATTTTCTGATAGGGGCCAATATTGAGGCGGCCATATTGGATTTCCAGCAGCAAGTTGACCGGGTCGTCCATATAGGTTGTGATCCTACTAGGTCATAGATATTATTTCTGGTGGCCAACCTTTTATGGCAGGGCAAATGCAGCATACCCCCCTTTGCCCCTGGGTACTGATAGGGGCCAATATTGAGGCGGCCATATTGGATTTCCAGCAAAAAAATGACCGGGTTGTCCATATAGGTTGTGATCCTACGGGGTCATAGATATTATTTCTGGTGGCCAACCTTTTATAGCAGAGCAAATGCAGCATACCCCCCTTTGCCCCCTGGGTAGAGCAGCAGAGCACCACTACAGTCATTTTAGCTATAGTAGTATTAACATAGTCAACAATTCATATTGGTTGAATACACTTGTATCCACTAAAACAAGTTATGGATTGAGGCTTTAACCCATTGAGACCTGAAGCCGATTCTACATGTCTCCTAAATCTCAACAGTATTCTGAAAAACGTATGTTTCTACGTCAGTGGTGTTAAATCTTTTTAATGTCAAGGACCCCCAAAATTATATGTATTTGGCCGCGGACCCCCATCAAAATATGTTGTTCCAGGGACCCTCCCAGAAGCAAAGATTTGAGTTAAAAATGTTCGCTTCAAAAATATATATATTCAAAGATTTGCACACATTTTCACGATTTTTCAAAAATAGCAGATCCACAAGCTCGTAGCGCGGCACTCGGTGCCGCGCTATGAGCTTGTATATCTGCTATTTTTGAATAGCCTAAAGTGTAAAATAATACTTTTTAGTTCAAATCTAAAAATGACACAGTTCCAGGTCTTAATGTATCCCACTGCTTTGGCTCATCTGTCCTGAGGCAGACGCAGTCAGGTGATGATGGGTGTTTAGTTGGGTCATACTGGGGTTGGGGCCCCCCCCCCAACCCCAGTATGACAGGGGCACAAGACAACTCACCCACAGTGATGAACAGGTGTAACTCTCTGTCCTCTTCCTGACCACCAGAGGAGCACTGAGAGGGACGGACATAATCCACATCCTCCTCTTCCTCCTCCCCATCACTGCCTGGAGCTGCAAACAAACAGACAAACATATCACCAATCTATCAATGACATTCTGAAAACATTTAACCCATTCAAAACGGGAACGCATCTCTGTAACCCCTTGATCCATCAGTTATACTTTGGCTATACAAAAATAGCAGATCTACAAGCTCATAGCGAGCTTGTAGATCGAGCTATTTTTGAGTTTCAGTAACTTAGGCCACCGTAGGCTTGCTGGAGAGTGTTTTGTTTTGGTGTTTAAGATCATTTCAAGTTCTTGAGCTAGAGAAAACCTTGGAGGACACAGTCTTTAGCATAAACATTTGTAGTTAATTTGCGCTACTTTTCTATGTGGTTAAATGTGCAGGTTTCTCAGCTGTTCAATAAGCTTTTTGGTTGTAAATAGCCACACAGTGACACTGTCGATCTCAGACACCTGACTAAATATTTTGAGGGAAAAAAAATATGATTTAAGACCCCTACACACTGTACGATATTTGACCCGATTTCACTGTCAGGGATATTTTTGGGTGTTCGCCGACAAAACCACCGATCTCAGTCAAGATTGGGCGTTCCTCGGCGAGGTGTTGATCGCGCAGTGTGTAAGGTACTCCGAGAAGATCCACGCCGATAAAGTGCGGTCGGCGACAGGTTCCCGACGAGTTTTAGATTTCAAACATGTTGGATATTTGGGCCTGTCGGGCCCGATCTAGAGCCACGCTACAGCCAAGAGAGCACATTACAGCCACGCACCATCTGTGTCATTTTAGATTTCTTTGGCTATTCAAAAATAGCAGATATACAGTACAAGCTCATAGTGCGGCACCGGCGAGGTGAAAAAAAAACATTAAAAAAAGGTGAATTACAAAAATGTGCGCGTGTGCTAAGCGCTTCCCAGCGCCACGGTTAAAACTTCATCCTAGGGGAAACACTGGTATACAAATAACTGCTCTATGGGACTGGCATGAAACCAGACGACAACAATCTTGTCAACAAGCACAAGCATAGAGGAGAGAGGAGACTCCCTAGAGGAGCCTGGAGTAAGGACACACACGTGGATGCTTTGAGGACATTTTTTTTCGACAGTCTCCTCAGGCGATGGGATCTAAACTCTATGCTCTCCGGGAGATGAATCAAAAATCAAGAGAGTGATTTATGATGGGATCCAAACTGACTATTTCCAGTGTCCTGCTGTTGGCTGCTACGTGTGAGCAAGGGCAACTCTGGACCTGATTCTCTGGACATTGTCTGGTGAAAACAAATAGAGATGCACCGTTACCATTTGTTTCTTCCCGACACCGATTCAGATACCCAAAACTTGTGTATCGGTCGATACCGAGAACCGATCCCAGTGTGTAATTTAAAAACAATCTAGGACAGTGGTTCTCAAATTGGGGTCCCTCAGTGTTCCTTGAGGGGGTCCAAATGGACCCTCACAGGTCTGTAACTCTCGATCGGCACAGACTGGCATACTCGCCGATTAACGATACCAGCGTTTTAGGCAGTATCGGCAGCCTTTTCCGATACGGTTATATCACTATAGGCTCTATTCACAGCAGCCATATTATGAAGACATTCACAGGTGTTACCAATGATACTAATGAAGGCTCTGTTCCATTCTGGTCAGACGGAGTCAGGGTGCTGATATTGTGCATGTTGGCTCACTGGAAACACTCCCAAATGGCCCTTTACGGGTGTATAACTCTGAGAAATGGAACCAAATGGACCCGTAAGGGTCCATTTGGTTCCATTTGTACACTCTCAGAGTTATGGGGGTCGTGGAAACCACTGTGCTAGACTAAATGGAACAGAGCCTTCATTAGTATCATTGGTAACACCTGGGAATGTCTTCATAATATGGCTGCCATGAATAGAGCCTATTGGAGCGACGCTAAACAACTAAACGGCTCGACTCGTTTGTACCTGGGAGAGCAGACCTCTGCTTCTGGTGCCCGTCGACCTCCGTGGACAGCAGCGAGTTACAGACCCTCTCGTCCTTCTTCAGAGCTTTGCTGGCGGTCAGCCACGTGTCCGGGGAGCTGCTCTTACGCTTGCGGCCCATGCGTCTCATTCTGCCACCGGAGGGTCAACAGGGGACGGTGCTGGCTCGGCAAAAACCATGAAGAGTCTGTGTATGGTGCAACAGAACATCGAAACGGTAGTTAGGAAATTAGCATTCTTGTACTTTTTTAGATAGAAGATAGCACTTTTTTAGATAGAAGATAGCACATGAACAGAGGTGGAAAAAGTACTACTCAAATGTTTTACTAAGTAAAAGTATCAATACTGCAATGTAGAAGTACTCTGTTACAAGTAAAAGTCTGGTGTTCAAAATTTAAAAGTACAAAAATATTGGTATCAAAATGTGCTTAAAGTACCAAAAGTTAAAGTACTGAGATGTTTGAAAATATGAAAAAACTTATGTTGCTGTAAGTGGTTCTCAAAATGATATGTATTTGGCCGTGGACCCCCATCAGAAAATATTTTGTTCCAGGGACCCCCCAGCAGTTGTAACATGAGTTAAAAAATGTTTAGAAAAATATGTATATTCAAAGATTTGCAAAAACTTTCACGATAAAAAAAAAAAAAAAAACAGATATACAAGCTCATAGCGTGGCACTTGGTGCCACGCTATGAGCTTGTATATCTGCTATGTTTTAATAGCCAAAGAAATGTAAAAATGACAGGTCTTCCCGGTCTTAAAAGGGTTAATGGTAAGCAACGTACAAAAATGTCAACATTTGTTAGAACAAAAAAAAGCTGCTTTGGTATTTTATACAGTATATGAATGACACAGAATCACATGTTCATAGTCATACTTTAGAGTTTAGACACACTATATTTATAATGCTTCAGGATTTAGAACAAACAGTTGGTTCCTTTCTCACACATCATTGTGTATGGTATGATGTGTCAGGTCAGTCATCCCTGACCATAAGAAGACAGCCATGTTTGTAAACAAAGCTATCCTGGGTCTATTCATAGGGATGCAATGTCTAAAGAGGTTACGTTGCTCAGATAAATATCGAGGCAATAAAAAGTACTAACAAGACCTTGTGACTAAATAATAATTACATTGGATCAGTGCAGTGGTTCTCACAGTGGTGTCCAGGGACCCAAAAGGTTATTGGGGAGGGTTCCATGGGGTCCCCAGCTACATGGTTGATAGTTAGAAACCAAATGGACCCTTACAGGTCTGTGACTCTGAGAGTGTACTGTACACCAGTGGTTCTCAAACTTTTTCATGTCAAGGACCCCCAAATGGACACTTATTAGCCCGCGGACCCCCATTAGAAAATATATGCCAGGGACCCCCATAAGAGAAGATTTTTTACGGCTCTAGCAGTGATTCTCAACCATTTTAATTTCAAGGACCCCCAGTTTGACATGCATTAGGGCTACGGACCCCCATTTAATGGCATTTCTATCACTTGGACCGCAATTTATATTGTAAAATCTATGTCAATTTAACTCTGAGAGTGTACAAATGGAACCAAATGGACCCGTTAAGGGTCCATTTGGTTCCATTTGTACACTCTCAGAGTTACAGAGGCATAAGGGTCCATTTGGTGCCTAATCTATCATTTAGCTGGGGACCCCCTGGAACTCCCTCAAGGACCCACTTTAAGAACCAACACTGTACACAATCCACAAATGGACCAAATAGGTCATTTTGGTTCCATTTACCCTCAGAGATTGGGGTCCATGGCCTAATGCAAACCAAACTGGTAGTCCTTGAAATTAAAAAAAGATTTAGAGAGTCACTGAATTTGGACACATGCCTTTTCCCCTTTCCTGAGAAGTAATGGTTTTGGACCATTGGTTCTCAAAGTGGGGTCCGGGGACCCCCAGGGGTCCTTGACGGAGTTCCAGGGGGTCCCAAGCTAAATGATAGATTAGGCACCAAATGGACCCTTATGGGTCTGTAACTCTGAGAGTGTACAAATAGAACCAAATGGACCCGTTTGTACACTCTCAGAGTTAAATTGACATGATTTTACAATATGAATTGCGGTCCAAGTGATAGAAATGCCATTAAATGGGGTCCGTAGCCTAAATGCATGTCAAAGTGGGGGTCCTTGAAATGAAAATGGTTGAGAATCACTGCTAGAGCCGTAAAAAAATCTTCTCTTATGGGGGTCCCTGGCATATCTTTTGAAATGGGGGTCCGCGGGCTAATAAGTGTCAATTTGGGGGTCCTTGACATGAAAAAGTTTGAGAAACACTGTTTTTGGACAATACAAGTACAATATGTCTCTGAGATGTAGTGGAGTAGAAGAAAAAGTATTGAAAATGTTGGAAATACTCCAGTAAAGCAAAAGTACCTCAAAACTGCACTGATCATAGACTACTTGAGTAAATGTACTTAGTTACTGTAATAATTATCTCCCAATCCGATCAGTAACACAGAGAACCGTGTTGTTGTTGTTGTTAGCTCCCGTTAGCAACTTAGCAGCTAACAGTCACCTGAAGGCACACACTGAATTCCATGTAACCACAGACATACAACTAATGTTTAATAAAGCCGTTGTTTATCAGTCTTACCTGTTTAGTTGGTGTTTTAATGATAGTAATAATATATAATAATAACGACGACGCTAATAATTAATCACTGAACCAAAGGCAGAGCGCCATTTCTCTGTGTGTTCCACTTAAACGCATCCGTCCCGGAACAGAGAAACATTGGCTGTTCTGGATTATTGTTCCCACTGGCCGCCGTTGCCAGGTTTTGCGAGAGAAATAAGTAAGCAGTAGGTCTAGGAAAACATGCCCAAAAGAAGCAACTACGAGCAACTAACAGCGAGCCTCGCAGTGCGAGGCTACATGAGAACTTTAACTGGGTTATGACTTTTACTACTTTTGGTAGGGCATTACACATTTGTGTCCTACTTGTTTTTGGGGGGGACACATATTGAATATTTTTTGAAACATTTTAACAACACAAATCTGATACATGGGTCCCTGGCATAAAATATTTTCAGATGGGAGTTCCGTGGACAAATACTAACCTCGCGTCACCAGTCTTTCCACCTCGGAGGAAAACTACATATTCATTCAAATAATAATTAAAACATTACTTTAGAAACAAGCCCCAAAAAAACACAACCCACAACTACCAATATTTCCAAGCAACTTCATTACTAGCCCAACGTCGCTTATAATAAGCAGACCTGGCAACGCTGCCACTGGCGTTAGAGGCTCTCTGCCCTTTCGATGTAACCTCGGTCCCAGCCTCACAAATCTGCAAAGAGCTTTTGATGTATTTATTTATAATCCTCCATTAATTATAATAATATATACAATCTAAGTATGAACAAAATAAATACAAAAATATATTTTTAAACATTCTAACAACACAAATGCTGCTCCCTGGCACAAAACACTTTCATGACCATATTCGAGAACCACTGTTTAAAATAATAATTAAACAATTGTGAAGCGACTTCACCTAGCTCGCTAGCTGTAGAATACAACTGTCGTACTACACGTATTTATGATTCTGACGTCTTCAATCTACGAGAGCTGTAGGTTTCACGCCCCATGGAGACAGGGACTTTCTGCACTATGCCCCGGCCCGTAGACACTCCAAAACATATACAAATTGAAAATAACGGTGCTTACCCCCAAGCCCCAAATGTTAACTGTCGCTACGGGGTAGTAGTTTAATGTAAGAATCCATATATTTCAATACAAAAGTGTTTTAATGCCGTCTGTGGCCGATTCTGTCGGAAGTTCCCAATGGGCGGTAGTGACGGCCGGAATTACACTCAATGTAAACAGGAAGTAAACGAGGGTGAAAAAATGGCGTTCGGCCACAGACGTTATTAAAACCCTTCTTTATTGAAAGATATGGATTATTACATTAAACTACTACCCCGTAGCGACAGTTAACATTTGGGGCTTGGGGGTAAGGACCTTTACTTTCAATTTGTACATGTTTGGAGTGTTTACGGGGCATAGTGCAGAAAGTCCCTGTCTCCATGGGGCGTACTCTCGTAGATTGAACACGTCAGAATCATAAATAGGCCTACGTCTACGAGAGTTGTATTCTACAGCTAGACTTCACCCAAAGTCGCTATAAGCGGACATGACAACTCTGGATACCACATTTATAGCCTCGGAAACCCATGCTTTTTTTTTACTACATTTATGACCCGCCCCTACCCCCCACACACGTGCGCACGAGCGCAGTTACGCACGCGCGCGCGCGCGCACACACACACACACACACACACACACACACACACACACACACACACACACACACACACACACACACACACACACACACACACACACACACACACACACACACACACACACACACACACCCACACACACACACAGGCATGTGAAACCGAGCAATAGTTGTCATGTCAGCTTATTATAAGGCTTGTTTGGGGCTTGTTTCTAAAGTGTAGTTGTTTATTTGGTCTTGTTTCTAAAGTGTAGTAGTTGTTTATTTGGTCTTGTTTCTAAAGTGTAGTTGTTTATTTGGGATGGTTTCTAAAGTGTAGTTTATTTGGGCTTGTTTCTAAAGTATAGTAGTTGTTTATTTGGGCTTGTTTCTAAAGTGTAGTTGTTTATTTGGGCTTGTTTCTAAAGTGTAGTTGTTTATTTGGGCTTGTTTCTAAAGTGTAGTTGTTTATTTGGGCTTGTTTCGTAAGTGTAGTTGTTTATTTGGGCTTGTTTCTAAAGTGTAGTTGTTTATTTGGGCTTGTTTCGTAAGTGTAGTTGTTTATTTGGGCTTGTTTCTAAAGTGTAGTTGTTTATTTGGGCTTGTTTCGTAAGTGTAGTTGTTTATTTGGGCTTGTTTTGTAAGTGTAGTTGTTTATTTGGGCTTGTTTCTAAAGTGTAGTTGTTTATTTGGGCTTGTTTCGTAAGTGTAGTTGTTTATTTGGGCTTGTTTCTTAAGTGTAGTAGTTGTTTATTTGTGCTTGTTTCTTAAGTGTAGTTGTTTATTTGGGCTTGTTTCTAAAGTGTAGTAGTTGTTTATTTGTGCTTGTTTCTTAGTGTAGTTGTTTATGTGGGCTTGTTTCTAAAGTGTAGTAGTTGTTTATTTGGGCTTGTTTCTTAATGTTGTTTAACCCAGTGCCAGTGGTTCTCAAACATCGCATTGCAATATGTTGTGAGCTTGTAGATCTATCGTCTATTTTCAAATATCCGATGCATAAAGTGCTCTATTAGTAGTTGCCTCTTTTGGGCTTGTTTTCCTAGACCTGGTTTCTTATTTCTCTCACAGAATCTGGCAACACTGGTGGAAACTAAATAAGGGAACGCTTCCTCAGTGTATGTATGTATGTATGTATGTATGTATGTATGTATGTATGTATGTATGTATGTATGTATGTATGTATGTATGTATGTATGTATGTATGTATGTATGTATGTATGTATGTATGTATGTATGTATGTATGTGAGTGACCATTGCATTGGAGTTTCAACAGTTCTCAACAGTTGTTTCTATGACAATCTTCCCCAACTAAGGACCCCCTGTGTGCACCTATGACCACCACTTTAAGCACACACACACACAAGCGCACACACACACACACACACACACACACACACACACACACACACACACACACACACACACACACAGAGTGAGTGGTTTAATATTAACACCCAACAAGGAAGTGAACTCTGGTACTGTTGCAGCTTGGTAAGTGTTCCTGTAAGACACATCAGTCACCCAGGTCACACACACACAAACCAAACCACAGGTAAGAGCTTCTCAAAAAATTATAATTGTAAGAGACCATGTTGTGAGCTTGTAGATCGCCTATTTTCACTACTAAATAGGACTTAAGTTTGTGTCCTCGGGCGACACCAAATTTCTCTGTTGGATCGTGAGCTTAAAAGTTTGACAACTGTTTTATATTTCCACTCCACTACATCTGAGATGCAAATGTTGTACTTTTATTTTATTTTTTTACAAAATAGTATACACATTAACCAGTTAAACGCTATCCTTCTTCTTTTATTAAAATATTCTACAAGCTCACAACTTGTCATGATAAGACATCTGCTATATTTTGATATATATAAATATATTTTTTAATATATTTGTATTTAATTTTACGGGAGAGAAATAACAGGTACAGGCACACACAAAGAAAAAGAACACATTGATTGATATTCAAAATGTTGAAAACTTTTGGAGAGAACTGGGAGAAATGGGACATTATGCACAATGAGTACTTTAACTATTGGTACCAATATTTTTGTAATTTTACTCAAGTACAATTTTGAACTTTTACTTGCAACAGATTAAAAAAATACTATTACTGCAATTGTTACTCAAGTAATACAAAATCGGATTACTTCTTCCACCACTTATTACCACTAGTTCTGTTTAAAATGATTCACTAGTCTTTTCTGTGCCATTTGTGCATTTCATTCGAAAGTTACCTTTCTGAAATTGTTTTGTTTATCCAAATCATTTGATTAGTATAAAAAGAAATCCCCTCCTGACCATAGGTCATTTTTAGAAGAAAGAAAAAAACATGTGACGTACAGTACAGTGTATAAAGAAAATATATATATATGTAAACACACATGTGAAGAGCACCAAAGTATTGGAAAATTAAAAGCTGGTGTATAGACGGACTAGACTTGATGAGGAAATCCTCTAACTATAATGGATGACAATATATAGGTCCAATATAGTCCAAATATGGATCCCAGATTGTGCATAAAGTGTCTAACTTGGAATGCAACAACAATGTAATGTATTCACTATAGGGATACATTCCATTATAATGATATGCCACAACCTTTATGTCGGAGCAATATCCTTGATCCCTTGGTTTTCATGAAAAGAACCTTGTTTTTTTTTCATGATTCAATCGATTTTTCCCCTTCAAAACGATTCTCGATTCAAAACATAGGATTTCAGGATCTACTCCAGTCTGCTGACATGAAAGCTTTTATAATTATAAAGGTTTTATCAACTGATAATAATGTAAACACACAAAGGTAAATCCAAGACAACATGTCTCATTTATTCATGCTTGCACACATTTTAGCAAAACCTATTCACTTATTAACTTATTAACTGAGTCTGACACTCAGATACTTCTCAGTTACCAGAACAATAACTTATAGTAATAAAACTGCTGTAACATAAATCAAATTGGTAGGCTATGTGCCAGCCCAGAACTTGCCACTTCTCAAAAATGTAATTATACAAAAATACTCGATTTTTGGAAAATGAGAATCGATCTGAATCGTCCAACATTAGAATTACGATTTGAGTATGAATCGATTTTCCCCCACACCCCTACTGTGCATGGGAAGTCAGAGATAGGTTGGAATTTAAAGCATTTAGAAAACACTAATATGTTTTTTGGAAACCTGCATGAAACGGAGCCATTATTGGCCGTCAATGTGGTGTCTTTAGCAACAAACGGTTGAATTTGTAAATCTGAAAAACTCAGATTTCAATAACCCATAACGCTGCTGTAAAATGGATAAGAAAGTCTGGCCATCGCTTTGCCAATTAAAGTTTAGCTTTAATTCTAAAGAATATTTTGTTTGTTTTATGATATAGTACCTCAGCTGCTTCTGTTTCCCCTCTTCACATTCCAACAGATTGGCTCCAGAGCTGAATATTCAACAGAGGAGGAAGGGGTTTTATTTTACATTTCTTGTCATTTATTGAAGGAGAATCATGAAGCTGGAGGAGAAGATTCATGTCCTCAGATTCTTCTCTGGGATTTTAAACGCCATCTTCCTGGTGAGCAGACAAGATAAGAGCACACTGACTGGGCTGGTGTTTGTGGCAACATTGCATAACCAGATAAGTTATCAATATTGTGTGAGTGTTGTTTTAACCATAGATAACGTGGACTAACAGATTGTTTAATACCTTCCCTCAGATTCTAGGACTGAGTATCTTTGGCTGTGCTGTCTGGATCCTGTTTGATCAAAGCAGTTTCCTCTCCTTTCTCTCATCTGGTAACTCAGCCCAACATGTTACAATAGATTATTCATTACAATACAATGGATGTTTAACCAAACCAATAACCACTTGAACCCCAGCATCCCTATAGGCTCTATTCACAGCAGCCATATTATGAAGACACAGGTGTTACCAATGATACTAATGAAGGCTCTGTTCCATATGGTCAAACAGAGTCAGGGTGCTGCTGATGTTGTGCATGTTGGCTCACTGGAAACACCAGTGGGTCTACAGTTGGGGTCCAGGGAACCTCATGGGCTTCCAAATGGCCCCTTACAGGTGTGTAACTCTGAGAGTGTACAAATGGAACCAAATGGACCCGTAATGGGTCCATTTGGTTCCATTTGTACACTCTCAGAGTTATGGGGGTCGTGGAAACCACTGTGCTACACTAAATGGAACAGAGCCTTCATTAGTATCATTGGTAACACCAATGAATGTCTTCATAATATGGCTGCTGTGAATAGAGCCTATTCTGGGTGGAACTGTAAAGTGCTCAGTATCAATTAAACTCTGACAGTGTACACATGGAATCCAAAGGGTCCATTTGGTTCCATTTGTAGACTCTCAAGAGTTACAGACCTGTAAGGGCTCCCTGTGGTATTAATAGTTTGAGTCATAATCAACGGGCTGAACACGGGAACCTGGTATAGACCTCTACATTTACAACAATTTAACCCATTAAAACCGGGAAGACATCTGTGTAACCACTTTAACCATTATTTTATACTTTGGCTTTTCAAAAATAGCAGATCGACAAGCTCATAGCGCGGCACCGAGTGCCGTTATATGAGCTTGTAGATCTGCTATTTTTGAAGAATCGTGAAATTTGTTGCAAATCTTTGAATATATGTATTTTTTAAAGTGAACATTTTTAACTCAAATCTTTGCTTCTGGGGGGTCCCTGGAACAACATATTTTGAGATTGACAGTTACAAATTTAAAAAAGTAGATATTCAAAGATTTGCACACATTTTCACGATTTTTCAAAAAATGGCAGATCTACAAGCTCAGTGCGGCACTCGGTTCCGTGCTATGAGCTTGTATATCTGTTATTTTTGAATAGCCAAAGTATAAAAGAATGGTCATAGCTGAAATCTAAAATGACACAATATGAGATGCGTTCCCGGTCTTAATGGGTTAACTATTAAATGGTTGTCTTTATTTCTCTTTGTGTGTGTGTGTGTGTGTGTGTGTGTGTGTGTGTGTGTGTGTGTGTGTGTGTGTGTGTGTGTGTGTGTGTGTGTGTGTGTGTGTGTGTGTGTGTGTGTGTGTGTGTGTGTGTGTGTGTGTGTGTGTGTGTGTGTGTGTGTGTGTGTGTGTGTGTGTGTGTAGATGAGTTGAAGACGGTGGCTGGGGGTCTGTTTGTCATCGGTCTGGTGGTGGTGGCAGTCTTTGCCGTGGGCTGTGCTGGAGCTCAGACTGAGAGCAGATTCTTAATGATAACGGTGAATTACCCATCTCACACTTCAGCGTGGGTTATCATGCTAAACGTCTAATCTGTCCTCCATCACACGACGGTGTGGTTTGCCGACAAGAACCGATGTTTAAGCTTGAAAATGTGATCAGCAAGTGACACATAATCAATGAACCCATTAAGACCGGGAACGCATCTGTGTCATTTTAGATTTTAGCTATAGCCATTATTTTATACTTCGGCTATTCAAAAATAGCAGATATACAAGCTCATAGCACGGCACTGAGTGCCGCGCTATGAGCTTGTAGATCTGCTATTTTTGAAAAATCGTGAACATTTGTGCAAATCTTTGAATATAAGTATTTTTTTAAAGTGAACATTTTTTTAAAGTGAAAACATACGATTTTGGGGGTCCTTGACAAGAAAAAGTTTGAGCACCACTGATATAGCAACAATAGTTTTTTCAGAAAAATTAACTCATTCACTGCCTGAATTATTTCTGGCCGCGTTTGAACACTGCCAAGATTTTTCATTGAAAAAAAAAAGTACTCAGGAGCCGAGATACAGAATTTTTAAGTTTTAAGTTAACAAGGAAGTGGATGGGAGTCTATATCTTCGAAAAATCATATCTCCTTGGTCTTTGGGTAAAAAAAATGTAAGGTATGGCTTATGGACAGAAGTCGTTTTAGTCGTTCTAGGCAGGGAATGAGTTAATTAAGTTAAAATTAAAGTTACAAATGTTCGCTTAAAAATATATATATTCAAATATATATTCAAAAATATTTGGCTATTTTTGAATAGCCAAAGAAATCAAAAAATGCCACAAGTTCACAACTCGCCACATTCGCGACGCGCTGCAAACTTTCCGATCTGCTATTTCCAGAGAGCGACTCTGTAGTCTGAAGCAGCATAAATTGGGCAAAAGCATGCATGTAAGCCTACACAAATATTGCACCAAAGCAATGCTTTTCCTTTGGATAAAAGGACATGCAGACGTATATGTTTTGAACTGATGTGGATGTGATATGTGCTCCTCAGTACATGAGCTTCCTGGTCATACTGGTCCTGGGTCAGGCCTTCGTCGCTCTAGTCCTGTATCTCAACAAGGACAAGGTAAGTCCTTCGTCTCTCATGGAGAAAAACATTACAAAAGCAAAACAAACCAAGACCAAAACACTACTTTTTGAATCTATGCATGCACAGTGAAATCTGAAGTGTTTATTTAATTCTGAAAGTGGAAAAACTGACTATTAAAGGTACATTTTTGCAATATTTCGATAAGAAGAATTAGCTTACTATGATTAATTGTATGAAGTAGGATAAATATTACATTATGTTTTGTTTGTCATGGTGGCTTTTTCATGTGTTCGTAAATTCTACTGAGCAATTATACATTTAGCATTTTGAAGCATTAGCTTTAAGACAATTGTTAAAAACATATTCAGACAAAGAACTTTAGTTAACTGTGTCCCTCCTCCTTTCTTGCTGTCATTGCATGTCCAAACATTTGACACAGAGGGTCAAGAATATGCAGACTTTACAGCATTCCCTATCCGGATTTCACTTGTTTTTGTTATAATAGTCTAATTAATAAGAACAGCTTGCGTATAGTGATTGGTTGATAAGGAACCCATACTCTTGATTACACACCATTTCAAATCCTTGTCATATTGCCCAGGCACGGACTGGCACAGAAAATCGGCCCTGGCATTTGTGATCTTCACCGGCCCATAGCGGGGTCGGCCGCGCGCGGGCGCCGAAACCCTGCACGCGCGTGCGCGAAAAATTGCGGTTAATTGTTAGTTTTTTGAGGTTTATGGTGACTTTATTTCGGTTTTACAGGGGCTGGGTGTTTTTTCTTTTTTTCTTTTTTACAATTTTTGAAAAAATATTTTTTGCTTGGCTTGGCCGCGGCCCCAGACTGCCCGGCCGTTCTGGCATTTGCCAGAAGTGCCAGACCGTCCAATCCGGGCCTGATATTGCCAGTGTTTCATTTTATTTAGATAGCACCTGCGTGTTCTACAGCGGAATATAACCACTTGAGCTTTATTAAAACATACAACATAGCCAATGTATACAGTAAAGCACACAATGCATTGCACCACAGTGCGTTGTGGGCTTGTAGATCGGCTATTTTTCAAAGTGACAGTTTTGAAATGTTTTGGTCTATAATCACATACTAGGTTGAATGTGGTAAAATCCTCTTTCAACCGGACTCCTAAATGTCATTTCTCTTCATAGATCGGAGCAAGTCTGGATGAAACAATAAATAATGTAATAGTTGACTATGGAAACACCACAGACAGAGGGCCACAAGACATGATTCTGGACAATATCCAACGCTATGTAAGTATTGTATCTTTACAATCATGGCTGTGATGGACATATTTGCAGTGTAGTAACTACGTTTACTCTACTGTACTTAAGTACAATTTTGAGGTATTTTTTTTAACTTTATTTCCAATTTGCAGTAATTTTACTTCTACTCCACTACATCTCAGAGGCAAATATTTTACTCCACTACAATTATAAGAAAACTTTAGTTACTTGTTACTTTGCAGATTTTGATTATCATTACAAAACATACATGAACCACTTCAGCCCTATATATACTTTGGCTATTTGAAAATAGCAGATCTACAAGCTCACAATGTGTCGCAATGCGACACATTGTGAGCTTGTAGATCTGCTATTTTCAATATATTATATACAGTACATTTTTGAACACTTGTGAAATAAGACATAATGAGTACATTTACTTCTGGTACTTTAAGTACATTTTGATGCCAATACTTTTGCACTTTTATTCAAGTACATTTTGAATTCCTGACTTTTACTTGTAACCGAGTATTTCTACATTGCAGTATTGATACTTCTACTTAAGTAAAACATTTGAGTACTTTTTCCACCACTGTTTAAAGGGTAGGTGTTGTGGGAGGAACAGCCCTGCCGATTGGCTAGAGAACTCCTTCATCAAGAACATGAGCCTCACCACCAGCCGTGAAGAGGATGTACTTCCTTGTTCCTGTTTCAACTCCACGCGCTGCCCCGTCATTCCTGGATCCGACACACTGCTCTTTGGACTGGGGAACAACAGCTATATGAAGGTATACACACCATCACGTACTGTTAGACCACTGGTTCCCAGGGTTGAGCTGTAGGGGGTACGGGCGGGTACGGCGTACCGTTAGTTCTGAGACTGTGGGGGCTGGGGGCTCGCGCGTGCTCCACATGCACTCACCGTCAGCGGTGGTCGTTAACACCTTAAAGTTTAAACAATAGCCTCTGAAGGTTCGCGCCGTCAGTGGCGAGCCGTTCTCAATAGCCTCCACCTGGCTGCTTTGCATAACATTGGGCTACTCGAGAAAAGACACGGACTTGAATTGAATGTGTTACATTCCTCTCACAATGAGAGACAACAGTCTCTGCACTGCAGAGTGTGAAGGGATCGCTTAGCAGAGGACCCTGTTCTCTGAGACAAGACAAAGACAAGTTGTCTGATTATTTTAACTGCTTATGTGTGGGTGAGTCTATGTAAAGGGCTTTTATATAAAACTAAAAGGAAAATAAAATAATTGATTAATTGAAACAAAAATAAAAACAACAAATTAACAATGCAACAAAATAATAAGAAATATAAATACATTAATAATCACATGTTGAATACAGTATTAGTAAGTGGCTATGTGCACATGCCTGTGCGCGCGCACGTGACGTCATAAAATACAGTACCCTTAGTTCAAAAATCCACAGCTCACCACTGCTGGTTCCCAAACTGTGGGTCAAGACTCTATGGTCAGGACCCCCAAGGGGGCCCCCCCAAATGTTTTTGGGCAGTGTAACCGCCCCTATATGTGAGGTTGGGACATTGACATTTGCTGCACTGTGATTGGCCACCCATTGTACCCCCCTAACCCTGCACTGTGATTGGCCACCCATTGTACACCCCTAACCCCAACACGTTCAATGCAAATCTATACTTTTCTTTAAGTGAGCTTCCATCACTGTGATGACCACTAGCTGCACTGTGATTGGCTGACTCTATTGGTTGACTCTATTCAGCACTGTGATTGGCTAGCAAGACACATGACACACGTGCATAGTCCTATAAATAGGACTATGCACTTAAAAAAAACACATTTATGTATTTTTAAGTGAGTCATGGGTCTGTGATGACCACTGTGATGACCACACCGCCCACTTCACACTGGGTGTGATTATTTTTATTTTTTGGGGGGGGGGGGGGGGGGGGGGTCCCCCAGATGATTAGCTTAATGTGCAACCTTGTTTTCTCACTCAACAGTAACACACAAATCAACTGTAGTATCGTTTCAAACATGGACACGGCTGCAATAATCAATTTGCATGTCCCCTCACCCTAACTCTTATTTTTCTATAGGATAAGCTGTTGTTCACCTCCAGGAGAGGGGCTTTGTTCTATTGTGTTTAGATCTTTTGAAGCTCAAACTCTCACAGGGCAAGAGATGTAAATCACTGGAGACCAGGTGTTGACACCTTCAGTTGAGAAGTGTCCTTCTTTGTTTTTATTTAACCTAATCAGAATAACCATTGTTCCCTCGTGAGGAGGCAGCTGACCCCCGACAGTGAATGCATAGTGGTTGGGTAGGACAGAATGTCTACAGAAGACCTTTAAGTTTAATTTTAACTCTGTTGAATAAGACTAGGTACATTGAACACAAAACGAGTCTTTTAAATGAGTATTTGAAATGAATAAAGTGGATAACTATGATCTGTGCTGTTAACCAAGAGAAATGCCATTTAAGGAAAAGATTCAGTCTGGAGTAAATGTGGCTTTTATTTGACTCATTGTATTTCTAACTACTGTTTGAAACCTTAAAGTTTAAAGTGTGTGGATTCATTTTAAAGCTTGACAGATGTTGAACAAGAAATACTAAACCAGCCTTTGTGTAAGAGTAAAGTTTGATAATTAGAAATAAGACAGATTGTTACACTGTAATAACTGCTAAATGTGTGAGGTAGGCGGGGACTCGGCCCGACAACTGTGTTAGAATACAAGTATGTGTGTTGGGGGGCTGGGCTTAAACCACCTAGCCCCTCCTTGTTGTAGAAGGTGAGCTTTGTATAAATAATGTGCTTTGTATGTGACTGGGCGCGCTGCTGATCTGACCACAATGGCAGACGTCCCGGTCAGGCTGAAATAAAAGACGCTTGACTTGAATCCTTGGACCCATGGACTTCTTCCTGCTTTAAGCTGCCTTTTCTAGGAAACTGTTATTAATAGCCCGCTCTTCTGATCGAAAATATACTTCACAACATACAGTATTAGTGTATATACAGGGTATCTGCACATTTCTAAAGTTACACTTCAATGACTTTTAAGAACTTTTTAATGCCAAATTGGCCAAATTGTGAAATATTTCCCTGAAGAAAGAGGCAAACATTGTGAAAATAGCCGATCTACAAGCTCACAACGACTCGCAGTGCGAGGCGTTGAGAGCTTTCGGCTATTTTCACAATATTTATCTGTGGAACCGACTAAACTAAATGTAATGCCTACAAGTCCAAGTCCATTATTTTTGCGGGTCACGGCCTGAAAAGTTTGGGAACCCTTGATGTATGGTTCTCAAACCTTTTCATTACAAGGACCTCCAGTTTGATATGCAATAGGCCCACAGACCCACATTTGATACTATTTTTATCACCTGGACCCCCAATCTGCACAGTAAAAATCACACCTGTGTGAAGGTAGCGGCGCCTTTGATACATTTTGTCATCAATAAGTGTTTATAATGTGTTTATAGCCACGTGTCACGTGAAGCTTGACCAATCACTTTGTTGACGTGTCTGACCAATCAGAACGTTGACGCAAAAGCCAGGTATAGAGGGCGGCTAGCGCCGCTAAAAATCCTGAGTGTTAATTTAACTCTGAGAGTGAACAAATGGAACCAAATGGAGCCATACATTTGCACACGCCTCTGAGAGTGTGTATGTTACAGGTAGATTGGCATTCCAGGTAGAATGGAAAAGAAGCGCTTATTTTCACCGCCCGTCCGCCCACCAGGCATTTCTGTAGAACCAACGCTAGAGGGCAATAAAAGCCAGTCCCACACCACACACGCACACGCGCACAACACAAACAAGCACGCACACATGCATGCGCGCACACACACACGCACGCGCGCGCGCGCACAAGGGGGCGAGCCTGAGGGGGGCGGGCTGGCGGGCTATGTTAGTGCAGCGAGTGGCAGTTCAATGGGGCAAACCATAGAGGGGCAAATGCAGTCCCCACAACATCATTTACGATTCTGTCCCTATCGGTACATAACTCGAACGGCGCTGATTCGAATCAGCAGACCATCGGCTGGTCGTCGCGGGCACTCGCGCCTGGAGGCGCTCGGGCGCGACTTCCTCAGCCTCAAGGTCTGCTGATTCGGCGCTCCTCTGTCATGGTCCAAAACTATACTTTATCGGCGAAAAAAAGTAGTCCGCGGTTGTTTGAAAAAGTAATGTCCCAAGCGGCAGTCAAACCCAGACTTCCACTGGTAGTGGATGGGGAGTCTAATGATTATCGAAGTGCGCCACTGAAGCTGGTATGTATGTACATCCATGTTGTCCTCGTCGCCGTCCTCCTGGCATCGCAGCCCCTAAAAACAAGCGCTCCACTTCCATTCTACCTGGAATGCCAATCTACCTGTGACATATACATTGTCCATTTGTACAGTCTCAGAGTTACAGACCCGTAATGGTCCATTTGGCTCCAGTTGTACACTCTCTCAACTCACGGATTGTAGTTTTAACTGCACATCTGTTAAGGCTGTTCTGAACATTGAATGATAGTGTACATTTGCATACGAGCAGACCATAGTGCTGTTTGACCTGTGGTAAAGTGGCCCTAACCACTTAAACCCTCTATTATTAGTCAAAACGGACCTGAGTTTACCACTGTACTTGGATCGCTTTTTCCGTCTACACCAAATCTCTTCACCAAAAGTAGGTGATCTACAAGCTCACAACGTGTCGCGTTTGCGACATGTCATGAGCTTGTAGATTGGCAATTTTTTGGTGAATCCCCTGCCCCCCATAATGCTCGGATTCAAGTGGTAGATATTGAAGGCATTTGAGCACATTGGGGGCGGCCATCGCTGAGTGGGTCCCAGGTTCAAGGCCCCGGTGATGTGTCCTAACTCATTGGTTCTCAAGGGTACTCATTGGTTCTCAACTCCCTCAAGGACCCCCCAGGGGTCCTTGAGGGAGTTCCAGGGGGTCCCCAGCTAAATGATAGATTAGGCACCAAATGGACCCTTATGGGTCTGTAACTCTGAGAGTGTACAAATGGAACCAAATGGACCCTTATGGGTCTGTAACTCTGAGAGTGTACAAATGGAACCAAATGGACCCTAACGGGTCCATTTGGTTCCATTTGCACACTCTTACAATATGAATTGTGGTCCAAGTGATAGAAATGCCATTAAATGGGGGTCCGTAGCCTAATGCATGTCAAACTGGGGGTCCTTGAAATTAAAATGGTTGAGAATCACTGCTAGAGCCGTAAAAAAATCTTCTCTTATGGGGGTCCCTGGCATATCTTTTGAAATGGGGGTCCGCGGGCTAATAAGTGTCAATTTGGGGTCCTTGACATGAAAAAGTTTGAGAACCACTGTCCTAACTAACCCCCCCTCTCACTGGAGAAGCACTCAGCTGGATGAAGCTGAACATGGAATAGGCTCTATTCACAGCAGCCATATTATCAGTTATCACTTCCTTCACAGGTGTTACCAATGATACTAATGAAGGCTCTGTTCCATTTAGTGTAGCACAGTGGTTTCCATGACCCCCATAACTCTGAGAGTGTACAAATGGAACCAAATGGACCCTTACGGGTCCATTTGGTTCCATTTGTACACTCTCAGAGTTACACACCTGTAAGGGGCCATTTGGAAGGCTTCCAGTGAGCCAACATGCACGATATCAGCACCCTGACTTTGTTTGACCAGAATGGAACAGAGCCTTCATTAGTATCATTGGTAACACCTGTGAATGTCTTCATAATATGGCTGCTGTGAATAGAGCCTATTCCCTCCACATGGTTTGAACAAGGTCTAATTATTTGAACCCATTGTTTACAGGGATGTGAAGGGCAGATCAGTGATTGGCTGGAGGAGAACGCTCTGACCGTCCTAGGGATGGACGCCAGTCTCATACTGATACAGGTACCACACTACAGCCTACACCAGGGGTGATGCAACTTTGATGATGGAGAGGGCCACTATGTTTCCACACTCACTCCAGAGGGACACATTGGGCCCGATTCATGAACCGTACTTACGAACAAATTTGTTCTTAGACCCACTTAAGACGTTTTTTAAGAGATTTTGGCATTCACAAATGTTTTCTTAGCTGTGATTTGTTCTTAAGTTAAGAAGAAATCTACGCATACTAGAGAGCACTCTTAGGGTGGCCTTTGAGTTCTTAAGTGTGATATGTTTGTGCAAAAATAATGAATTCTCGAAGTTTCTTCAATTCTACAGTTGTATAATATAGGATTTAAATTACAATAATATTTTTATCATATCTTTAGAGCAAAAAAGGTTCTCAAAGGTGTGGTCTGGGGACCCCCAGGGGTCCTTGAAGCTGTTCCAGGGGGTCCACAGCAAACGAGGAACAGCTTAATCACTTTAACCGTATTTTATACTTTGTTTGAAAATAGCTGATCTACAAGCTCACAACGCGTCCCATTACTGGCAATTTTGAACTTGTAGATCGGCTATTTTCGAAACATTTTGATAAATCTTGAAAACATTTCCCTAGCAGAAAATATTTTCAGGTGGGGGTCTGCAGCCAAATGCATCTAACCCAAACAGACCCGGTTGAGTTGAAGCCCAAGCCCCATACCCACCCCATAACCCCCCACCCAACCCACCCTCATCGCCCCCCCATACCCCCACCCCCATATCCCGACATTCGCCACACCCCCATTTTCAAGTCCCCTTCCTACCTGAAAGCCCCCCTGTACCCACCCATCACACCCATCCCCATACCCCACACAGCCCCCTACACCCCTCCTTGCACCACCATATCACCCACCACACCCCTATTTCCACCCCATTACATACCAAGCAGCTGCTACCTTAAAGACCCTCTATATCCACCCACCAGCTTTCAGTACTAAAATGTTTTATATCCACTACTAACGCTACTCCTGAACATGAAATATGGATAACATTTTTAACAGCTAATTTCAGCAAATGTACATTGATATCGAGTGGTGATATGTTGATTAATGTGAGAGAAATAATAAAATACATTCATTCATTTAAAAAAATAATTTGCTGTTCACTTCAGAAGTACCTTCACAGAAATATTTATTTATTTTTATGTTTGGAGTCTGGTGTTCCACCATCTTTAGGCTTTAGTTGAGGTATTCTTTACTTCATTCTCTCAACTTTATTTCTCTGTGTGATTTCCTGTGATTTCTGTGTGCAGCAATCACACACAGGTGTGACTGCAGGCAGAGCCTAAGAACATTTCATGAATCTGACTCGACTTCTCTTAGGAATTCACTTAGGAAGAAATTTAAGAAGACAACTTACGAATTTATTGCTGAATGACCCTCGTGAAAAAACACTATTGAATCACTACTCATAACTACTACCAAATGTCTACACAAAAACTACCATTTCATTACTCAATTGCTATTGCGATTAGTAGTGATTTATGTAGTGATTTCAATAGTAAAATGTGGAGAAATGGCCCGTTTCAGTACTTAATCACTACTGATAATTACTACATAATTACTATTCAAATCACTGCCTGGCTGCTACTTAATTACTTCAGCCTCACTATAGGCTTTTTGGAAAGAACTATACAATCACTACACATTCATTGTTGAATTACTACACAATGCTTACAGATCTACTGCTGCAGCTCTACACAATCCCTATGGAAAATATTCATGTAGTGTTTTATCACTACTGATCACTAATGAATTACTTTGTGTTCCTACACAAACCCTTTTGATTCACTTTTTAAACATTACACAATTATCATTCAGTTACTACTGTCTTACTTTTAAACAAACCCTTTTGAATTACCTCTGAAATTCTACAGAATGCTTACACATTTACCGCTGTTTCTCTTAACAATCCCTACTGAATCACTCCATGTTTGTGTGTAGTGTTATGTAGTGTTCTATCACTACTGATCACTAATGAATTACTTTTTGTTTCTACACAAACCCTTTTGAATCACTTTTAAAACATTACAGAATTATCATTCAATTACTTCTGTCTTACTATTAAACAAGCCCTTTTGAATTACTTCTAAAACTCTATAGAATGCTTACACATTTACCCCTGTTTCTCTTCAAAATCCCTACTGAATCACTCCATCTTTGTGTGTAGTGTTATGTAGTGTTCTATCACTACTGATCACTAATGAATTACTTTGTTTCTACACAAACCCTTTTGAATCCCTTTTAAAACATTACAGAATTATCATTCAATTACTTCTGTCTTACTATTAAACAAACCCTTTTGAATTACTTCTGAAAGTCTACAGAATGCTTACACATTTACCGCTGTATCTCTTCACAATCCCTATTGAGTCACTCCATCCTTGTGTGTAGTGTTCATGTAGTGTTTTATCACTACTGATCACTAACAAATTACTTTTTGTTACTACTTAAACCCTTTTGGGTCACTTTTAAAGCTCTACACAATTGTCATTCAATTACTTCTGCCTTACTATTAAGTAATGACAACATCTACTCATTACTTGACCACTGCATATCAGCAATTTCTGATCATGAAACTGGTTACTAGGGATGTCCGATTTTATCGGCCTCCCGATATTATCGGCCGATATTAGCATAAAAATTGATATCGGGAAAATATCGGTATCGGTTTTTGGAAAAAAAACAAAAAAATTTTTTTTTTTTTTGGCCTTATAAATAAGTTACAGGAGTTCTTACTGTATATGGTGTGTGTGATATGAAATTTGAGCTTACCCTAATCACAATAATCCCCGCATATATCGGTATCGGTTGATATCGGTATCGGTAATTAAGAGTTGGACAATATCGGTATATCGGTTATCGGTAAAAAAGCCAATATCGGACAACCCTACTGGTTACATTACCATTTATCAATTCAGAATCATGCTCAGGTTCAGTTATTCGAGGGGACATGAAATCAATCAATTATAACAATTATATAACATTTATATAACAATAACAACAATAACAATACAAATATCAATACAAAATATATTATCTGTCTGGCAGTACATTCATTGCTGTAGTTGGACTCCATTTACAGTGGCAGCCAAGTTCAGTTTGAATCAGATCTGGGCCACATCCAGATTGGAATCCGATTGGTTTTAATGGTCACGTGATGTTAATACCGTTCGGATTCCAATCTGGATGTGGTGCAGATCTGATCAGATTATCCAGGCTGTATGTTTAACAAAAGAGGAATAAAAGGTGCACTGTAGCCAGTGTGCATTAATTTCTTATCAGGTTTGGAGTGAATAATAGGTCTGACTCAACCTGAGCACAGACAGGCACTCACTTTCACTAGGACAGCGACCCCATTTACAGTGGCGGCCAAATTCAGTCTGACTCAGATCTGGGCCACATCCAGATTGGAATCCGATTGGTTTTAATGGTCACGTGATGTTAATACCGTTCGGATTCCAATCTGGATGTGGCCAAGATCTGATTACCGGTGTAAATGGGGCCTAAGGCATGCCCTTGAACAACAACAATATAAATAAAAACAATATCAATACAATTAACACACAGAATTGTTCTGAGGGGAAACTTGATAACGATTCTTTGTCTGTCATTTGGACTTGTGATGGTGTCCCAGTTTTTCGTTCGTCCAAATACTCTATTTGGCCTTTACAAACACAACTAATTGAGCTGCCGCCCAAACTGCGGAAACAACATATAATGGTGACAGCCCTTTGGTTTGGACCGAGTAAGCCAAAAATGGAAACTTTCTTAGCTCCATACATTGCTGAATGTACTAAACTGGCTAAAGATGGTTTTGAGTGGACAAATCCCATCACGGGTAAAAAACTGATTTCCAAAGTTTTCAACCTTATTTGTACTGCCGAAGCTGTTGCAAGACCGCTTCTCAAAAATACACAAAAAAAAAACACAAGATGCATGCCCTTGAACAACAATATAAATAAAAACAATACATATACATATATAAAATAAAATAAAACGGGGACCCCATTTACAGTGGCAGCCAAGCTCAGTCTGAATCAGATCATGGGCCACATCCAGATTGGAATCCGATTGGTTTTAATGGTCACGTGATGTTAATACCGTTTGGATTCCAATCTGGATGTGGCCCAGATCTGATTATCTTTTTTTTTTTTTCAGCTAAGGTCTAGACTTCATTACGTATATTTGGAGGTGAAGGGTCAGTCTTCTGTGATGTCTTCTTTTTTGGCCCACCGGTCTTCTTGGGACGTTTTGGCTTCCCTACCTTGTCCTCGTAGTTAAGCTTTGCTGTCACCACCTTAAGAACTTTCTTTTTGGGAACGCCGCATTTCTCCATCACGTAGGCTGTATGAGGGAGAGAAAACAGATTAATGATTAAAATTGAATTCTGGGTAACAGACTAGAGCAATGCTGAACCATCATCGTCCAGTAGTGCCATTCAATGACCAATGGGAGAGATAACAACCGCTGGAACACACCCACCTTTGTCAGGTTAGGATTGTTTGGGCTCCGAGGGTATGATCCATAAGACATAGATATTAGGGCTGTCCCGATGACACAATTTAACCGTGGTGTGATTAAGTGTCTCAGAAGTACGGTATGCGACAAAAATTGCAATGGCCCACCCCACCCTTTTTTAACCTCATCCTTTTTGTGGGGAAGGCAAATGTGTTTAAAGCGTTGTAAGCTTGTACAAGCGCTGTAAGCTTGCCAAGCGGCTATTTTCAGCAAAAAGCTTTCCCCACAATAATATAAGACAGAACATACACTAGTATAGAGCTCTGAGGGACTTCGCTCAACCATATGGAGTTCAGGTGGTTAACAGCAATTTTACACTTGAATTACTATATATAAATAACCTACAATGAATAAGCTTTACAGTGTTGCTTTTTAAATAGCACAGCAGAGATGAGTTTTTACTGTATTTTAATGTTCACTTAGTCTTCATTGCTGTGTATGCTTTTGTAATGCTTTGTGACCATTTCGTGTGAGCCGTGGTTTGTGTGGTATATCTCCCCATTGCGGTTTGAAACAGAAATATTGCGGTATGCGATTAATGCGACAGCCCCAATAGATATGCCTCTAATGTAGAGTCATTATGATCCCAAAGATTTTTAAAACCATCCTACTGTGTGCTCTCGCCCTGTGTCTCTATATCCTTCCGGGTGGGAGGGACATCACGACAGACCCTTGTTTGTCGACCTAAAGTTGTGTCAAATGTTAACATTTCAGGTCATGAAGCAAGAAACAATAATTTAAAATCTCACCAACAACAGCTTGAAGCTTCCGCGGGTCAAGCATGGGCTTCGGGGTGGCAACGTCTTTCTGGATGTTGCACTTCTTTCCTGTAATTAGGGGTGGGCAATATGGACAAACATTGTATCACCATTTTCAGCTAATTATCAGGATAACCATAATTATCACAATCACTTTTGCTATTATTTTAGGATGATCATCATTATGATTGGCATACAATGATTAATTGTATTATGATTACTAATTATACACACAGGCCGACTCAGTATAGGAATGAGATATATGCTGCTAATAGATAATTTCCACTAAAGTGTATTAATTACATAGTCCCCATCCAGAATTGAAGTCAAATTATTGTTTTAGACATGCGACAAATACAAGAACATATTATTGAACTCAATTCTCTGTGGCATGAATAATCAATAGAAAAGGTCATTTTGTGGGCTCCCGCTGGCCTACTGCGCATATCACAAATGTCTCTGATGTCGCCGGTTCGACTCCCGATCCGGGCGACCTTTGTCTCTCTCTCTACCAGTTTCCTGTCAGTATGCTGTCGTATCAATAAAGGCATTAAACCAATCCCGGGCTCCCCCAGAGTTAGTGTCGAAGAGTCCTTGAGCAAGACTCTGAACCCCTGGTTGCTCCCAGTGAGCAGGTTGGTGCCTTGCATGGTTTCCTCCACCATTGGTGTATGGATGCGTGTGTGAATGGGTAAATGTAATGCAATATTTGTAAAGCGCCTTGGATTAAAGGCACTATATAAATGAACCATTGAGACCATTGAGCACACCCCTACCTGTGATGCTGCATTGTGCTAGTTCAGTTCTGCTGAACAGGAGGGTCAGGAGTTTGTTAAGGCTGAGTGCTTGGAGTGGTCGATGTACCGGAGGGAGTGCTCTGGCACAAGAACCCCTCCTCCAATGTCAGTCTGAAAAAGAAACAGAACAGTGTACAGAATAACTTCAGAAATTATTGAATATTACTAGTAGTAGTAAGCTATTTACCACGAGAGAGAGTGGGTTATGCGAGTGCAAAACAACCCAGAAACAGTGGCTTTATCAGACCATAACACACGACCCTCGAGTGGTAAATTGCTTTTCTACCACTTCGACCATATAAATGAAAGAAAACATGCAAGGCTATTGAGTTACAATCCTTAATTGTTTCAGAATACACTCAGCATGGTAGGGTAGGCTTGCCCATGTGACTGCTATAAGCCAATCAGAATGTCTCCTTGCAACACAAAAGTGGGCGGGGAAAAAAACAGAGGGTTGTTAGCCCACAACCTTTTTTTTTAAGTCAATCAGAATCCAGTATCCAATCATGTGACCAAAAAAAGTGGTAGAAGTTATAGTAGTTATCGACAACACTGACAAATGTCTAAGGTTAGAGCTGGATAGCTGAGAAGTGGCACGTGGCAAAAACAGTCAAATTAATACTGGCTTTAGACCACGTAGATTAGGACATTTTCTATCAAATTGGGGGTTCTTGAAATGAATAAGTAAATATAATATTGTGTAACAACTACCTCTTTTTGTGCAGCTTGATTTTGACAGGGCCTCAGGGTGACCCCTGTGTCTAAAGCCCCCGAGAGAGCTTCAACTCGGCTCAGAAGTTCTGGGAGATCTGTAAAGATGTACAAAAACAAATCATGTAATTTAAATCAGAATCATTTCTGAATATTTGGAATTCAACAATATATATCACTTCTGTAAGTTTAACCTTAGATCCTAAATGCTCAGTAAAATAAATACCTGATGACATCTACACCAGATCACGAGATCTACAAGCTCACAACGCGTCACATTGTGAGCTTGTAAATCGGCTTTTTTGGGGAATGTTCCCCCAGAATAGGGATGCTAAGGTTCAAGTGGTTGAACGTCAAGTATACATTTATTTGCAGTCAGTACTGATGCAAACTGATGGACATTTCATGCTGTGGAAAGATGGGGATATTTACGTAGTGTAAAATGATACAAGATCCTAAAAATGTAATTCAGGGGTACCGTGAATGAAAGGTTATGGTAAACTAATGGACCCTTATATACCTTTTAACTCTTAAGATGCTAAAATGATACGTTTCATTTTACGCTCTCAAGAGTTGAACTATTGTTGAAAATCTGCATTGCTAAAATAACTTGAACTTACTGTCAAAGAGCAGATACTGCTTCTCAGCTGAGAGTTCTCTTTAAATTAATAAATTAGTCATAATCCCGTTATCAAGACAATTTAAATAACTAAACAATGTGTAGAGTTGGGTCATTGACTTCAAAAACATCAGCCTACGCACTTATTATCAATACAGTAATAGTAGGCTAAAAAGCCTACACAAACAGTATTTCTGTGTGTCAACACTCACCTAAAATGTCCGCCGCTTCTTCTTCATCCTTTTATCTTCTCTGAAGCCGGTTTATAATTCTTTTTGATGAATCCAAAGCAACGCAATTTATCTAACTTTCTATTGAAGTGCTGCAGGCTCGAGACAACATTCATTCTCCCCGCGCAGTCGCGAGCATGCTGATACATTGTTGCCAGATTTTGTGAGAGAAATAAGCAGCCAGGTCTGTGAAAACAATTAAGCCCAAAAGAAGCGACATTTGCAGATTTGAAAATAGCCGATCTACAAGCTCACAGTGCGTCGCATTTGCAATGCATTTTGTGAACTTGTAGATCTGCTATTTCTACTATCAAAAACAAGTGAAATCTTAGACTAATATTTACAAGCAATTGAAGCAACTTTACAGAAAAACAAGCCCAAAGTCGCTTATAATAAGCAGATATGGCAACACTGCTCAGGGCCCATAATGCACTTCTCTGTAAAAAAAAAGAAAAGAATAGATGTACAAGCTCACAACGCATCGAATTGCGACAAGATGTAGATCTGTAGATCTGTTCATTTTGGTAACCATAGCAATAAAAAGTGTTATTTAGAATCAAACTAGCATATTATTTGCCAATTGCGATAAAATAAATATATTATCTATGTCACATCACAAGAAAAGGACAAGAAATATAAAATAAAATAAAATAAAATAAAATAAAATAAAATAAAATAAAATAAAATAAAATAAAATAAAATAAAATAAAATATATTGTATAGGCCTACTGTATACTGTATATACGGGGGGGGGGGGGGGGGGGGGGTATTGTAACAGTATTGTAACAGAAGAAAAACTTCACAGTCTATTGGCAGGTATGATGTATGATTCTTAGATTTTGTATTTTTTTATTTTTTTATTGATGAAGATTTTCGATTTTTGGGTGGGAAATGTTTTGAAATAATATAGTAATATATTTTTGTAAGAAACAAACAAAGCAATCTTTCCTTGTGATGTGTCCATGACCCACAAATGGGCCCCGACCCACTGTTTGGGAAACAGTGATCTAACCCTGTGGTTCTCAACCCTTTCAGGCCGCGACGTCCCAAAATAATCATATTTGAGCTGGGGACCCCCCACCCTGATAAGCACTTGGAATGTAGGAGTTGATGCATTTACGTTTAGTTTGACTCTATTGTGAAAATAGCAGATCTTCAAGCTCACAACGCCTCGCAAGGAAGGTGTTGTGAGCTTGTAGATGCTATTTTCAAAATGTTTTCTTATATTATTATTATTGTTAGACAATTTGGCCAATGTTTGACCATTTTTATATTATAGTTTGTTACTTTTGATGGAGTAATGGTGTTTTGTTTTTTTAGGTATTAAAAAGGTCTTAAAGGTCCTTAAATTGTCACTTCACTGTCATCTGGGGACCACCCCCAAATCATGTGGGGACCCCCCTGGGAGTCCCGATCCACATGTTGAGAACCACTGATCTAACCAAACCTGACCAGCTGCTGAGCTGGTCTTTGCTGGTCTGTCCAGTGTCCAGCCATCTGACCAGCTAAGTCTAGCTGGTAAGCTGGTCTTTGCTGGGCAGTCCACCCATTTGACCAGCAAAGACCAGATCAAGTAGAGTAAGAACTCTACTTGATCAATTACATGGCTTCGTAGTAAAGCAGTAATGTTTTAATAGCTTTTTCACTACTCGACTTCTGTAGAGGATTGTCGTGTTTTTACTATATCTTCACTACACAATCAAGTAGTAAAAACTCTACATAATCACAATTTAAATGCTCTTGTAGTAAAGCAGTAATGTTTAACAGCTTTTTCACTACTCAGCTTCTGTAGAGTATTATATAGTGTTTTTACTACACATTCACTACACAACCTAGTAGTACAAACTCTACATAATCACTATTTGAATGCCCTTGTAGTAAAGCAGTAATGTTTTAACAGCTTTTTCACTACTCGGCTACTGTAGTGGATTCTGTAGTGTTGTTACTACACATGCACTACACTAGCAGGTAGTAAAAACTCTACTTGATCACTTTTTTAAATATTTGTAGTGATTCTGTATAGTAGTTACTGCATATTCACTACACAAGCCAGTAGTAAAATCTCTACACAATCTCTATTTAAATGCCCTTGTAGTAAAGCAGTAATGTTCTAACAGCTTTTTCACTACTCGGCTTGATTACTACTGGGAACACTACTGTTTCACTAAGAAACTCTACTGATGTATTGTGAATAGTGAATAAATTACAGATTTACTACACAATTGCTACAGGTGACTATACAGCCACTACTACACAAGTAGCTTTTGTGTAGTAATTCAGTAGCAGTTTTTCATGAGGGGAGGCCCATTGCATTTACTGTCAGAGGGCAGACACCTCTTTTCTCTGTATTTTAACTTTTTTTTGTAAATTACAGTTTTTCACGATTGTTTTCACACGTTTCACAAGGCAGTAGCAGATTTCTCAATACTGCTCACACAAAACTGAAAACTATTCACCCAAAATGCTAAACCTGTCACTCCCTTTCCAAGATGACTCTTTGCCATCAAATCTTTTAACTGTTCACAAAATGGAACTTGTGTTTTCATTTGGTACACACAGCCATATTTTCAAATGGCACACACATACGATTCATTGAGTACACACAGCTAAGCATGTACTGCACACTACCAAACATTTACAGCACACTGCAGGGCAAAATTGAAAACACAATCATAGAAATGGAACACACCATATGAATGACATTGACAATTTCTTTTGTAAAATGACTCAGTGTAGGCCTACTTTTTTCATAGTGAAACATAAAACAAAACACAAATATGCAGCCAAAAAAGTTTTATTTCTCTACATGATTTAGGCATCATGCCTCCGGTTCATGTCTGGCCAGAGGGCCATCCACATCATAGGCAATGTTCTCCCTGTCCAAGCAGCGTTGGAAGAAACGCCTCGAGTGGCGCATGAAGCCCTGACAGACCTCAACAGTGACTAGGGCTGCAATCGATTTTCACGATTTTTGTATAATGACATTTTTCGCTTTTGAATTGGAAAAAAACATATTTTACTAATCGAGAATCGTTTGTTTTGAAAAAATCGGAAAAGAATCGGAATCGTGACCCCAACAATCGGAATCAAATCGAATCGTGAGATAGCAGAAGATTCACACCCTAACAGTGACGTCGCCACAAGCCTCCTCCATGGCCTGGAGAAGTGGGACCCGGCTCTGTGGGTTCCGTTCATTTACCTTCCACCTCCAAGCTCAAAAGAACTCCTCAATGGGATTCAGGAAAGGAGAATAAGGCCGAAGGTACAGAACGGAAAAATGTGGGTGGTCCTGGAACCACTTACGCACTGGAGCAGCCCGGTGGTGCAAATTGCTCACCAGACCTGAAAGTGTTGAGTTTTTAACACTTGTGTGTTACAGTTGATACTACTGAGATTTCAGATGAGAAGTGTGTGCAACAACAGAACATTGTTTGTAGTGTTTCGACAACAAGTTGATGTGCAATTGAGCTCATAGTGTTTTGTAGGTTGAAGCTTTGAGATTTCACATGAGAAGTGTGTGCAACAACTGAACATTGTGTGTAGTGTTTAGACTACAAGATGGATGTGCAATTGACATAAGAGTGTAAAGAGGGAAAATCTGAGTCAAATGCAGAAAAGAGAGTGACAGGTTTAGCATTTTGTGTGAATAGTTTTCAGTTTTGTGTGAGCAGTATTGAGAAATCTGCTACTGCCTTGTGAAACGTGTGAAAACAATCGTGAAAAACTGTAATGCCATTTGCCATTCTGTTACACAAAAGTAGCAAAAATAGCCGATCTACAAGCTCAAAGCGTGTTGCAGTGCGATGCGTTTTGAGCTTGTAGATCGGCTATTTTTGCTACTTTTGAATTGGAATCCTGAAAAGTATCATTTATTATTAAATTTCAAATGCATTTAGTTATACTTATGTTAACTTTACAAACTTAAATACAAACACATTGGACATAAAAAAGACAATAGAATTTTAATACTAGTCATTAAGCTACTAATATAGACTGAAGTAATTAAAGTGGGACATGTTTGCATGTTTGGAATTGTAACAGCTGAAATCAATAATATAGAAGTTTTCCGATATTACAGTTTTTCACAATTGTTAACACACAAAAAGCGAAGATTCGGCACAATTTTCACAACCTTAACTTCATGTACTAATCGCTCCACCCAATTTGGCACTACTTCGCACTCCCTTATCTGAATTAGACTCTGACTTTCCTTCTTTACACTCTGATGTCAATTACATTATCACCTTGTTGTCCAAACACTACACACAATGTTCAGTTGTTGCACACACCTCTCACATAAAATCTCAAAGCATCAATCTACAACACACCTTGTTGTCCAAACACTACACATATGTCAGTTGTTGCACACACTTCTCACATAAAATCTCAAAGCCTCAACCTACAACACACAAATAGTCAAATCTTTAAACTTTCAGGTCTGGTGAGCAATTTGCACCACCGGGCTGCTCCAGTGCGTGAGTGGTTCCAGAACCACCCACATTTTTCCGTTCTGTACCTTCAACCTTATTCTCCTTTCCTGAATCCCATTGAGGAGTTCTTTTGAGCTTGGAGGTGGAGGGTAAATGAACGGAACCCACAGAGCCGGGGGTCCCATTGCTCCAGGCCATGGAGGAGGCTTGTGGCGACGTCACTGTTAGGGTGTGAATCTTCTGCTATCTCACGATTCGATTCGATTCCGATTGTTGGGGTCACGATTCCGATTATTTTCCGATTTTTTTAAAACAAACGATTCTCGATTAGTAAAATATGTTTTTTTCCAATTCAAAATCGAAAAATGTCATTATACAAAAATCGTGAAAATCGCCCTAGTCACTATTGAGGTCTGTCAGGGCTTCATGTGCCACTCGAGGCGTTTCTTCCAACGCTGCTTGGACAGGGAGAACATTGCCTATGATGTGGATGGCCCTCTGGCCAGACATGAACCGGAGGCATGATGCCTAAATCATGTAGAGAAATAAAACTTTTTTGGCTGCATATTTGTGTTTTGTTTTATGTTTCACTATAAAAAAAGTAGGCCTACACTGAGTCATTTTACAAAAGAAATTGTCAATGTCATTCATATGGTGTGTTCCATTTCTATGATTGTGTTTTCAATTTTGCCTTGCAGTGTGTTGTAAATGCTTGGTAGAGTGCAGCACATGCTTAGTTGTGTGTACTCAATGAATGGTATGTGTGTGTCATTTGAAAATATGGCTGTGTGTACCAAATGAAAACACGAGTTCCATTTCGTGAACAGTTAAAAGATTTGATGGCAAAGTGTCATTTTGCAAAGGGAGAGTAGGGTTTAGCATGTTGTGTGTGAGATTTGCAGTTTTGGTGTGCAGTTTTGAGAAAGCCGTTATTGTTTTGAGAAACATGTGTTAACAATTGTGAAAAACTGTAACCTGCGGGCCGCATTAAGTGAAGGTGGGGGCTGCATGTGGCCACTTGCCCATGTATGGCCTACACACTGTAAACACGTTCATTTAAAGGGTGTAGTGATATTGTTGTTCATGTTGTTGTTGAAATAAGTGTTAAATACCTCTAGTCTGATCATTGCTAGAGTGTTTCATCAGTTACAGTGGTCTCCCCGTCTCTTCAGCACTTTAATAAACAGAAAGTACATTTTCAGGTCGGGATGCCAATTTGATCCAATCAGGAGGGAGAACTCACACAGGATACAGGATAACAAGTAAAACAAATGATAAAAAAAAAAGAAAAGAGGAACAGTATAAAATTGAAGCTGATAAATTATCTCTGTGGGATTCTCTCTCCTGGTTGGATAAAGTCGGTATCCCAATCGGAATAAAATATTTTCTGTTTACTAAAGAGACGGAGAGATAGGGAGACCGCTGTTACTGAACACTCTATATATAGCAATGATAACTATTGGAATTGAAAGTATTAAATCTAACAACAACAACAAAAAAACGTTATTCTGAACAAAAAAATACTACCACATTTAACCCTTTAAGACCTGAGGCCGATTCTACAAATGTCTTCTAAACCAACAGTTTTTTGAAAAAAACCTATGTTGCTACATCAGTGGTTGTCATACCTTTTCATGTCAAGGACCGCCAAAATTATATGTATTTGGCCACGGACCCCTATCTCAAAATATGTTGGTCCATGGACCCCCAGAAGCAAAAAGATATGAGTTACAAATGTTCGCTTTAAAAATATGTATGTTCAAAGATTTGCAAACATTTTCACGATTAAAAAAAAATAGCAGCCGCGCTACAAGCTTGTAGATCTGCTTGTAGGCTATATCTGAAATCTAAAGTGACACAGATGCGTTCCCGGATTGAATGGGTTAACTGAGTATGCATTTGTCAACTTTCACAGGATACGTAACAAACGTACAAACAAATAAAGGTGACATTTTCTGTTTCTCTGTCTCTAGGTGCTTCAGTTCATCTTATTTGTGTATCTGTACCAGAGAGTGGGTCAGAAGGCCCGACTGAAAAGAGCCAAGACCGTAGTCCACCTAGCACCAGAGCCAGAACCCCAGCATGACCCACAATATGAGCAATATGACCCAGAACACCAGTTATACGACCCAGAATATGAGCAACACGACTCAGGGCAGTACTACCTGGAACAGCATGCAGGCTATGGAGCGGAGAACCAGGGTTACATATATGATGACAATGGTTACATAGAACCACCACAACAAGAACGGTTACATGGCGGCTTTCCGACATGTCGCCTTTCCGACGTTAACGAACCCTATAGCTAAACCTCACCCTAACCCTAACCGCACGCGGAAGCCACTAGTCGGAGTGGCGAGATGTCGGCGTGGAAGACGGTTACCAACAAGAACGATATTAAACTGAACTCATTCATGAGTGTGCAACTGTGCATTAAATAAACTTCTCATTATGGGTAAACCAAGCTCAGAAATCCAGAGAAAGTGAAGATAATGAATCCACTACATCTCAGAGGCAAATATTGTAAGGCAAGGCAGTTTTATTTGTATAGCACATTTCAACAACAAGGGGCTATATACACAGCAGCCATATTGGAAGGAAATTGGGCCTTCACGGGTGTTACCAATGATACTAATGAAGGCTCTGTTCAATTTAGTGTAGCACAGTGGTTCTCAAACGTTTTAATTTCAAGGACTCCCATAACTCTGAAAGTGTACAAATGGATTACAGATGGATTACAGATTATGGATTACAGATTACAGAGTGTACAAATGGAACCAAATGGAACCAAAAGGACCCTTACGGGTCCATTTGGTTCCATTTGTACACTCTCAGAGTTACACACCCGTAAGGGGCCATTTGGAACCCCCTCAAGGAACCATGAGGGTCCGTGGACCACACTTTGAGCATGAGACCAGAATGGAACAGAGCCTTAATTAGTATTATTGGTAACACCTGTTAAGGAAGTAAGAAGAGGCCCAATTTCTTTCCAATAGACACACACGGCCGGAAGCGGAAGGCCTACAAATTCACGCCCACTTTTGATACTCGGGGTCCGTTAGAACGATGAACTGCAGCTCTCAATGCAATCTCTATGAGAGGCATTGTAAAATACCGTAATTTCACTGGTTAACTACTGAAGCTGTAGCGATTTTTTTGATTTTTTTTAGGGGAGGCGAGATCTTAGTTGGGCAGGCAACCGCCTGTCCTGTCTCTACAGTGGGTACACCACTGGTCAGCGCTCGGCGCGCTCCGCGCTCGTAAAGGCAGTGATGTCACTGAAATGCGACAACTTATCTGTCTGCCGTCTACCCTCTGCTGTGTTAACATTATGGGTAACTCGTTAAAGTGGCAAATTAAATGTGAAACACATCAACTATTAAGAAAACAAGAAGATATGTTGACAAAGACACTCCATACATTTGGAAACATATTTTTATTTAAATCAATATCGTCAGTTAATGTAGGAATATTTTAAAAGTAGGCTAACTCTCATATCCTCTCATAGGGAATGCATTGAGAGCTGCAGTTCATCGTTCTAACGAACCCCGAGTAGCGGCGCTATCTCAAAAGTGGGCGTGAATTTGGGGTGCAGTATGTTAGTCCGACAGCGCATTCCTCCGACAGCGCAGCGCTCCGACGTTTCCAATACTAAACCCGAACCAAACCCGCACCCTAACCCTAACCGCACGCGGATGCCACATAGTCGGAGAAAAGGTGTGTCGGATTAACGCATGCCTCCCGTGAATTTGTAGGCTTTCCGTTTCCGGCCGTGTGTCTCTATATGGCTGCTGTGCATAGAGCCTATTCAATGTGCTTTACACAGAACTTCAAGCACTTTTATTTTTAACAGTTTAGTTACTAGCTACTTCAAATTGTTGTACCTTTGCTTTGGTAATGTAAGTATATTTTGTACTTTTACTTGTATTTTTACAAAAAAAATTAACTCAAGCTTTTTACTTGTAATTGGGTATTTTTATATTGTGGTATTTCTAATCTGTACTTCTTCCACCACTGGAGACATTGTGCAACCACACTGTCAGGAGTTGAGGAGTATTAAAAATAATTGTTTTTTCATGGGTAGATCAGTCACTGTCTGCCTTGCATTTCCCCTTTTACTGACAATAAAAAAAGAACACTACAGAGACGACGGTAAACATTTTGCTGAACTGATATCTTTGTATTTTTTAACATATTCTTACATATTTTAAAACATAAATAAAAATGGTGTCATTACAGGACCACAATGAAAACAAGCCCTTTTTGTATTATCCTTTTAGCGTCATTGTATAATCGTACCACTGTACTATTTGCAAACTGTTAATAAAGTATTCAATCAACCAAAATGTTATATTCATATTTTTGTTGAAATTATTAAACAATTATTAACTAAAATTATTAAATAGTGGACAGAAACGCACGTGACACAGATACAAAATTCTAAACCAGTGGTTCTCACACATTTTCATGTATTAGCATTAGGCCACCCCATCTGAAAATAATTTGTGCCAGGGACCCCAATAAAAGTTGATGTTTTACCCTTTTCAAAATATTTTGAAAATAGCAGATCTACAAGCTCACAATGTGTTGTATCGATAAACCCATAACATAGGGTTAAAGTGGTTAAACTGACTTTAACCACTTTAACCCTACAGTATGTAACTTCAGAGAGCAGCGAGCAGTAAAGCAGATTAGAATAGCCTGCATAGTTATTACGTAGTACTTCTATGTACAGCTAGGGGTCCTAGCTGTAGGACCCCTAGCCACTTAGAATATGGATTAATAAGTATGGCGGATTTCAAGTGTTTTGCCATTACATGGCAGGCACACTTAATAACGTATACAATCTGTATGGTAGAGTAGGTTAATACAATATAACTTGTCTCCCTGCTCTTCTATTGAGACATTTAGATCGTGTCAAAGGTCATGTCTCACCCAGACACAGGATCTGACACGAATTTTGACCTGATGGTCAAGATTCAATTTATCCCCTGAGCAAGCAGGCAGGCTCTATTAGCTCAATGGTAAAAATGTCAGCAGAAGTTTGCGCAGGAAACTGGGTTCAAATCCCGCTTAGAAGAGGAAAGTTACATAGTGCAGCTCTAAGATGTTACAGGTGTTAGTAGTCCACTTCAAGTCCTCCAAATTGTGAACTCCAAGGTACGTAGAAGTGAGGACCCTCTCCACCATAGCTATAAAGCCATAAGAGAAGCACAGATTTGACCTGCTGTCAGCAGTGTGCACAAGACATATGACACTGATCGACCAAAGATTAACTACTCACGCATGAACGAATGCCCATACGCACGTACACACACTCTCTCTCTCTGTGTGTCTCTCTCTCTCTCTCTCTCTCTCTCTGTGTGTGGGTCTCTCTCTCTCCCTCTCTCTCTCCACACGCATTGTGTGAAATACACAACCTTCAACAACAAACATTCATGCTCCTCTGAAGCTAAACTTTGATTTGATGAATTATTTCACAACAGGAATGATATTCATAAATACAGTATAGAACTTCTTTAAAAACAAGAACGAAATGACAAAAGTCATATTCTACCAGGTGCTGTGTGTGTGTGTGTGTGTGTGTGTGTGTGTGTGTGTGTGTGTGTGTGTGTGTGTGTGTGTGTGTGTGTGTGTGTGTGTGTGTGTGTGTGTGTGTGTGTGTGTGTGTGTGTGTGATTGTTTTCATAGACCTGATTACTTGTTTTTCGGTTTCTCGCCAAACATGGCAACAATATGCGACGGTAAACGCTAATAATGTTTTTTATATAAGGGGTGGCAACATTTGTAGACACCACACGGGTCTTCCCAACAATAGCGAAGATTGAAGTCAGTGTGAACATGGCCAAATAAATAATAACTTAATAGCCAAACTAGGTCTAATGAAGCACGCTAGCATTTTAACTCTGTTCCCTGAGGTAGCAGTGCAACTTGCACTGTCTGCAACTGTTGCAGTGTGAATGAGGGGAGCGGAGGGCGGTTACTGCGGAGGACGGGCCGTCTCCTCATTGGCTTAAAGGACGGGCCGACGGGGAAGTGTCCCCATTGACTTAAAGGAGTGAAGGACAGCCATGACAGCCAATGATGAGTAGGTGGCGACTTAGGTGTCGACTAAGTTTCGGCTGATGATGATTAGTCTGACTGTTTGTAGACTCAGCCTTTATTGATAGTAACAGTAGACTGACAGGAAATGGGGAGAGAGATGGGGGGTTGACACGTAGTAAAGGTCGTTGGGATTACCAGCCGATAGGTGCCCAGACTGTACGCCAACCATCTGGGCCAGTGTACAACTTCTTTCTGTGGCAAAGAGGTGACAGAATATTGTTGTGCACCTGATCGTTTACATTACATTACATTGCACGTTACAATTAGAATGTTATAAACATAAAACATTTACACAACACAAACCTACATTAAACAGAAAAGCCAAACAAATAGAAAAGAACAAAAAACAAAGACATACACTCTATGTACAGTATGAGAAATACGATAGTGAAACTGTATACTCTACCATACAGATTGTATAAGTTATATTGTATTACAGTTTTTCACAATTGTTAACACACAAAAAGCAAAAATTCGGCACAATTCTCACAACCTTAATGTCATGTACTAATCGCTCCACCCAATTTGGCACTACTTCACACTCCCTTATCTGCATTAGACTCTGACTTTCCTTCTTTACACTCTGATGTCAATTACATTATCACCTTGTTGTCCAAACACTACACACAATGTTCAGTTGTTGCACACACCTCTCACATAAAATCTCAAAGCATCAATCTACAACACACCTTGTTGTCCAAACACTACACAATGTTCAGTTGTTGCACACACTTCTCACATAAAATCTCAAAGCATCAATCTGCAACATACAAATAGTCAAATCTCTAAACATTCAGGTCTGGTGAGCAATTTGCACCACCGGGCTGCTCCAGTGCGTGAGTGGTTCCAGGACCACCCCAGGTATTTCTGTACCTTCGACCTTATTCTCCTTTCCTGAATCCCATTGAGGAGTTCTTTTGAGCTTGGAGATGGAAGGTATATGAACGGAATCCACAGAGCCGGGTCCCACTTCTCCAGGCCATGGAGGAGGCTTGTGGCGACGTCACTGTTAGGGCTGTGAATCTTCTGCTATCTCACGATTCGATTCGATTCCGATTCTTTTCAGATTTTTTCAAAACAAACGATTCTCGATTGAAACATGTTTTTTTCCAATTCAAAATCGAAAAATGTCATTATACAAAAATCGTGAAAATCGATTGCAGCCCTAGTCACTGTTGAGGCCTGTCAGGGCTTCATGCGCCACTCGAGGCGTTTCTTCCAACGCTGCTTGGACAGGGAGAACATTGCCTATGATGTGGATGAGGCCCTCTGGCCAGACATGAACCGGAGGCATGATGCCTATAAATCATGTAGAGAAATAAAACTTTTTTGGCTGCATATTTGTGTTTTGTTTTATGTTTGACTATGAAAAAAGTAGGCCTACACTGAGTCATTTTACAAAAGGAGAAATGTCTCATCCTCCAGAGTCATTGTCATTCATATGGTGTGTTCCATTTATATGATTGTGTTTTCAATTTTGCCCTGCAGTGTGCTGTAAATGTTTGGTAGTGTGCAGCAAATGCTTAGTTGTGTGTACTCAATGAATGGTATGTGTGTGTCATTTGAAAATATGGCTGTGTGTACCAAATGAAAACACGAGTTCCATTTTGTGAACAGTTAAAAGATTTGATGGCAAAGTGTCATTTTGCAAAGGGAGAGTAGGGTTTAGCATGTTGTGTGTGTCATTTGAAAATATGGCTGTGTGTACCAAATGAAAACACGAGTTCCATTTTGTGAACAGTTAAAAGATTTGATGGCAAAGTGTCATTTTGCAAAGGGAGAGTAGGGTTTAGCATGTTTTGTGTGAGATTTGCAGTTTTGGTGTGCAGTTTTGAGAAAGCCGTTATTGTTTTGAGAAACGTGTGTTAACAATTGTGAAAAACTGTAACATACTCTACCATACAGATTGTGTAAGTTATATTGTATTAACATACTCTACCATACAGATTGTGTAAGTTATATTGTATTAACATACTCTACCATACAGATTAGACTAAATTAAAACATTTTCATAAAACAAAAGTTACCTGGTGGCGCTTTAAAGAAGGCCCACCAGTGCCTTTATTTCCTCACTACCTCAGTGCTGGAGGCTTTCTACTGCTAAAATACCAAGGATGCATCAGTGACGTGACTATCATATTGATAATAACAGAGACGCGAGAGACGACGTTACATTTTGAGGTTTCAAAGACCAATGCACACACTGCTTTGGTTGTGTATTGTTGTTCTGTTATTATTATAAATCAAGAAAACGTCAGGAACACAGTCAAACTTTATTATTCACTTTAAACTCTGACAAGTGACTCTTCTTCTGTGAATGACATTCTCTATCTCCCAAAACCCCATAGTCAACAGCGCCCCCATGAGTCACATATATACCAATGAAGTGTACTCGAGTACGGAAGAATTTTGGCCAATGTGAATGCTGGCCAGCTGGGAGAGGCCAATCGTACTTGGGAACGGTTCGAATCAATCGGACCCAGTCTGAATCCACCCTTAGGAACTTTCAGACAAACCACAAATAATTACTAATTTACATTTTTCCAGCCAACAGTGAAATGAGACAAAGAGCCCTATTATGCGTGACTTAAATCCAGGTCTTTAGGCGGTAATTAGGTGATAACGCCACCATCTTATGCGCAATCCCTATTATGCAAGGGGCGCTGAGCTAAAACACTTAAGTAATAAGACTCACCAGCATATTTTAGGCATGGGGGAGTGTCTATGTGTTAATTGAGGGCGCAATGCGGTACCTGCTATCATGCACCTTGACTTGAAAATATTCACAGCATACCATTAAGACGTGGTCAGACCACGTCTCAGTCATGATTGTATTGCCTCTACATCAAACGACATCAAGCGAGCGTTCCAGTTTTTCTCTGCTTCTCAACAAAAACATGTTTTAAAGCTATTCAATTCAATTCAATGAAATTTAATTAAAGTGTCAAATCACAAGAAGTTGTCTCAAGACACTTTACATGTAGAGCAGAGACCTGACATTGTCCCACCCTGAGCAACACTTTACAATACATGTAGAGCAGAGACCTGACATTGTCCCACCCTGAGCAACACTTTACAATACATGTAGAGCAGAGGAGACCTGACATTGTCCCACCCTGAGCAACACTTTACAATACATGTAGAGCAGAGACCTGACATTGTCCCACCCTGAGCAACACTTTACATGTAGCGCAGAGACCAGACATTGTCCCACCCTGAGAAAGCATTTTTTGCAACAGTGGCAACGAAACCCTTAACATTCACATGACGGCAGTAAGGCCAACTACCACACAGACGGACTTCAGATCAAAATAATCTTTTTTTCCTGCGACTCCATTGGCCACTGTCTCCCCTTGGGGCTCCACACCCTCTGACACCTTCTCCCCCGCACAACGGAGAATAACATTGTCTTTAAAATATCGATTAACATTTCAATCCCACTCAAACCTCACATGTTGGCTAGTGCTACGCTTCACTTGGTTTAGGCTAAAGGCAGAAACATAATAATATAGGCTATAACTGGGAACGTGAATGGGAATGGGAAACTGGGAATTGTAACTGAGATCCAATATGTTAAACCTTTATGACAAAAACGCGTAAAACAGTGTGATCAGAATAAAAAAGGACACTGAAGACCCTTTTGTTTTCATCATCGAAAACACTGGTTCTCAAAGTGGGGTCCGGGGATCCCGAGGGGTTCTTGAGGGGGTTCCAGGGGGTCCTCAGTAAAATGAGAAAGAGTTTAAACTTTAGCCCTATTTTTGTTTTATTTACAAGCTCACAAGCGATTCCTTTTCACACTGTAAAATATGCGGGAAAATATGACACCACAATGGGAAGCTCCTGTACAACTGATGATTATTGAAGCAGTTATTTTTAGGTATACAATATTTCATGGTAAATGTGGGAACAAGATAGAACAGTGGTGCTTCCCATTAAAACTCATTAAAAGCAGAAACAAACACACATAATGATGCTAACCAACAGTGAACAGTTCTACAAGCACCTTAAAAGAGAATTTAGTGAAATAAAATCATGTTTCTGCAACATACAGTGACACCCTGTGAGTTTAAGTGAAATTGCTTTTGGCTTTGTGGTGTTTAGCGGTGCATCAATGTGTGGTTACGATTTGGTCTAGATCGGACAATGTGTTCATCATTTATGTCATTTGATGCAAAATGAGCCCCTCCCACAAAATTTGGAAGGCAATTATAGCCAATCACATGACTCCACTGATCAAAAATGTTGCAATCTTGTTAGATTTGGACAGAATCTGTAGGGATAACAAAACAAAAAAGAGCTTCTACATTGATATTTTCTTTGAACGTTTCTGGACAATCTTGGAATATTTTTTGATGTCAACATTGCAATAGATTAATGTAGGCCTACTGATATTAAAGATAACATGTTCTTAGTCATTTGTATTTAAGTAATTAAGTATTTTTTTAAAGCATGTACTTTCGAACACTTACATAAGCAAGTATTCAGAGCAACTTGACAGAGCAACTAACTTTCACTTATTTCACCAATATTTAACCAGCACTGTATCTATATTTTGACCAAAGTACTGGGGTTCAGACTTTGCCCACCACTGCCTACACGTGTGCCTCAGAAAAGGAATTACCGTAGCTATATCTGGTGGTCCCTGAGTTTGTGGAAGTATTGGTCAAAGGCACCTCTTCAGTGAAGGCTTTCTCCAACACTCTCAGGATAGACCTGCGAAACACATCTTTGAAATCCTGACCCATGAACACATACAACAGCGGGTTCAGGCAGCTGTTCAGAAATGCCAGGCAGATAGCTATGGGTAACCCAATGTTGACCATATTATCCACCGTTTCACTGTGCTCTGCCACCATGACATTCACCAACAGAATTAGTTCCATGATGTGAAGGGGCGCCCAGCACAGGAAAAAAGTGGTGATAACAGCTGCTATGATTTTCAAGGGGCGACCTGAGTGGCTGGCCAGTGAGCGATTCCTCCTGAGCCGGTATGATGACAGAATAGCAGGAGACGATGACAGTGAAAGGGACCACAAATCCCATGAGGAAGCAAGTTATGATCATGGCCCAAATCGAAACTTCGCCAGCTGCTCTGCCTGTGGACTGTAGTCATCGTCATCGGTGAGTGCAAAGTTGCTTAAGCACCAGATGATGTCCTCATCAGGGGATGTGTCCATAAAGATGAGGTAAGGGGAGCTGAGAGCCAAGGCCAGTACCCAGACACCCAGACTCACACAAGACACCTTTCTGACACTGCGGTGGTTCTGGGCCCACACTGGACACACCAAACATACACATCTGTCAACACTGATGGCCATCAGAATGTAGATGCTGGAAACATGTTTGTGTAGAGAATGGTATGGTTCAGTTTGCACATGAATTTGCCAAAAGGCCAGTGGTTGTCAAGAGCCGTTTTTGTGATTCTTATGGGCAGGAACGCTGTGAGGAGGAAGTCGGCCAGGTTGAGGTACCAAACGGTGTTGATGGTTTTCTTCATTTTGAAGCCCGTCACCCAGATGACGACACCGTTACCCAACACGCCGAGCACAAAGACCAGGCTGAAAATGGTGAGGGACATGATCTTGAGGGATTTGATTTCCGGGAGTTCATCCTCCCAGAAAGAACCGTTTCCATCAGACAGATCCATGGTTGTATTGTCATAGACGGCAGTTGTGGTCATAATCTCCATCGTCCTAAAAACTAAAATAACAAAACAAAGCTTTGTTTTATCACACCATTTCTTGTCTTAATTTCGTCCTGCATAAGTGTGAAGTCAACTTGGAAAATCCTCACTGGAGATCAAAGGGTTAAAAAGTAGGGCTGATAGACAGAGTGGCAGCTGTCTGAAATCATTCCCTGTGACTAATCAGCGTCGCTGCACTTTAAAGCACCAAACCTGAAAGGAGCGCTGTAATTCAAACTACAGAGGGAGAGAAGGGAGAAGGAAGGAATCCTCCACAAGCCTCCATTATTACAAACAAACAAGTGTGCGTCCAGCAGCAGCAACGTCGTGCAGAACACATCAAAGCAGCCCTGGTGCTGCCATATAAAAAGCTGATAGCTGTTTGTTTGTGTAAGAGTCATTAAACCTGCCCTGTGTGCCCTGTGGCACACGTTAGAACGGGGTAATGTCTGCATTCCGACATCTCACTACTCCGACTAGTGGCTTCCGCGTGCGGTTAGGGTTAGGGTTAGGTATAGGGTTAGTTAACGTCGGAAAGGCGACATGTCGGAAAGGCGACATGTAACCTGTTAGAACATGCGTTCTAGTTCATTGTCATGTATTTGTTTGATGGCTCAAGTTAAAGCAACATGATTGTTGATTTAAAAACAAATGTGATTTGTTTGTTGAGATATAGATTGATAAAAACGGTTGGAATTGCTGCTAACATTCAGTCTATTATATTTGCATTTCATATGAGACAAAACTGTACTTTTGGGCAATTAGTATGACCTGTTTAAAAACCTAATTCATAAAAATACACTAAGAAAGTAAAAACAATATTCACAAGGGTTAACACATCTATGTGTAGCATGGATGCATTGCATTTATTATTTCATGTAAATTTATTGACATTATTTTTTGTATTTTTCATTTGAGGTTTTTCACCTTACAACCATACCCTACATATGATGTACTGCAACAACAACAACTATACACTACCTACATAAGCTGTACTGCAACAACCAAAACTAAAGTAAAGAGGAACTTAAAAGAAAACAAAGTTGTGGTCATTGTACGAGTGAAACCCAGTTAAAACCTCCTATGGACTGTACCATCCCTTTCAAGCGGGGAAACTGCAAATATACTACATAGCTTGACAGTGAAAAACCGGGGCTGTAAGCTGGAACAGTGAAAACAGTGACCTGGAAAAATATAAAATACCACCCTGCAAACAGCCAGTGGACCCAAATTAAACATGGCTTATTACACGGCTTGGTTGAATGCTCGATTCTGATTGGTCAGTCATCGGTCATTATTTCTGGATAATGACCGATGATAATGACCGATGAGACCGACGAGGAAACTGTGTAATCAGAGACTCAGAGCACCTGCTTGTGCCAACTGCGCTGCTTGGTTTTATGCTTTATCTAACATGACAGCCATGTAAACAAACAAACAATGTAATTTACAACTAAACGTTGCTCTCAAGAATGTTTTTGAAAACATTTGAAGTGAGAAATAGACGATGCAATGACCGAAAAGTGATTCTATTTGATCCACTACACTTCCTTGTTTATCGTGGCACAACAACGGGGGAATACCAAAACGCTCGCCCCAAAACACAGTCGCCCCGGGGCAAATCCGGCGGTATTTCAGGCAAATCGGCAGTAGGTGAGTGTGTTTTGGGGCGAGTTTTTTTCCATTTCGTCATTTGTTTTTGCGAGGCGAACTTGTCCGCCCAGCCCAATACTTATGGAATACTTTCATTGCCGTAAGCAAGGAAATACTTCGTTTTGTTGTTACTTTTGGGTAAATGTATTTATGTATTTATTAAGTAGCCGTTTAATAAGCGGGATAATGCATGGGGAGGTAGTCATTATTGAAATTTAAAGCCTGAAGGGCTTTAAATGATCTTGCTTATCAAACAGTCAGGAAAACAGTTGAGCAGCTCTAAAGTGAGCGGACTGCAGCGGAACGACTAGTTAACAGTATCATCAGGAAGGGCACGGTGGCGCAGTCGGTAGCGCTGTCGCCTCACAGCTAGAAGGTCCTGGGTTTGATCCCCATGTCTCCTATGGTTGTTCATATCCTCACAAAAACGTTTGCTAATCCTGGTCGCTATATCGCCTCCCCCATGACAGCCGAGGCGCCTGATGGAGGGGAAGGGAACTGGTTGGAATAACGTGTTCCTTCCACACGCTACGTTCTACCGGGGAAACTCTCCCCTGTCAGGTGACAAGAAGGTCAGTTGGCTCTGATGCATTGAAGGAGGCATGAGCTCGGCCCTGGGCTCCCTAAGCTGTGGGGGAGTGTAGCGACCAGGATCACTTATAAAATTGGCGCCGGGTGAAAAAAGGGTTACAAAAAATCGTGGGATAAAAAAATTATAATGTAATCATCAGAACTCACGACGGCATGTCAGAAGACCAGCTCCAAGATAGCTTCAATAAACTCTCCATGGGAGCCGACAAAGTCATGGAAACCAATGACAAAGTCATGGCGGAGGTCATTGTAGTAAAGGAGGCAGAGCTGAGACTAGTAAGACTCTATGACCATTTATAATGTCCTAAATACAGTTGATTAATCATTTCACACATCAACATTTAAAGGCAACGTGTGTTGAAGTGATGTTAGTCAGCGAAGTGTCTTCTTCAAACTGTGGTCATTAAATGCTGAGGATCTCTTATTTATGTAGGCTGATGAAATGCCTGACATCACTTCAGCCGTACGTAGGGGGGAGGGCTAGAAGGAGAAATGATAGAAGCTCTCGCATGTAAAAAATGTTGAAGTTTCAGTTCCTAAGTTTATTTATTTTTCTAAGTTCCCTCTCTGCTGGAAATGTTTTGTCAAATGGTTTGTCCGCAAGTGTCTTTCCAAGTTCCCCTTCTTCACCATCAGGTTGCTCAGATTATGGAAAACAACAAAATAAGCTACCTTATGCAGACAATACACAAATATGCATAACCATTATCACTAGAGGACTGTGGTCCAATACAAACACTGAGTAAATGCATTGAACAAATCAACAATTGGAGCTGCCATAATTTTCTTCCATTAAACAAAGGCAAAACTGAAATAATAGTTTATGGAGGAAAACAGATTAAAAGTCAGCGCCCAACTCCATTCGCTAATGTTAAACACCTCTAGCCAAGTTAAAAACCTTGGTGTAGTCATGGATTTAGACTTATGTATGGTACACCAATACATAGGGCTGAGATTTCAGTTCCTTATTTATTGTCTCCGCCAGGCCGAAAGGCATGGCGAGAAAGTATGTTTTACCCCCTGTCCGTCCGTCCGTCCGTGTGTCCGTGTGTCCGTCCGTCATTCGATCTGTCTGTGTACAGCTAATCTCCGGCACCGTTGGCTTGCTCGCAGCCAAACGGTGCACACACACAGTCCCTGGATACCAGAGCAGAACCTCTGCCCTAAATTTTTCACAGGGGCCTGTTATAGCGCCATCAGGAGGCCGATTTGTGCAAAACACATTTCTTGACAGTACTCCTACAGATTTTGTCCAAACATCACGCAAATCGGTACACAGTATCTCTATAGTCATTAAACAAAACATTTTTTCAGATTTTTCGAATTTCATCCTGATTGACTAAAATTGCCTTCCAAAGTTTCCAGGAATGCTCCGTTTTGAACAAAATGCCTCTAAAAATGAACACAGCATGCAATTTCCGTGAAATTTTGCACGCACATTCCCACTACGACTACGCCAAGGAACAAATGCCACTTGAACATTTTTAAATCAGCCTCATGGTGGCGCTATAACAGGCCGATTTGTGTTTTTTCCTGTAACTGCACCGATCTGTGTAAAATTTTGAATGCACACTCTCTAGAGGCCAAGGAAAAACCTTTACACTGCATTTTTCACATTTGCCTTTTATAGCGCCACCAGGAGGCCGACTTATGTAAAACATTTTTTTTTGATTGTAAGCCTTCAGATTTTATCCAAATTTCACGCAAATCGGTACACAAGATCTCTATAGTCATGTGATCAAGACGGATCTGTTAGATTTTTCATATTCCATTCTGATTGGCTAAAATTGACATCTAAAGTTTGCAGGAGTGGCCGGTTTTGAACAAAATGCCGCAAATCATGAACGCAGCGTCCGATTGCGGTGAAACTTTGCACGCACATTCGCACTATATTGAGGAACAAATGCCACCCTTTTAAAATTGCCCTATTATAGCGCCACCATGAGGCCAATTTTTGCAACAGTTTTCTTTTTTATATTACTCCTACAAATTGTGTCCAAACATCATGCAAATCGGTACACATTATCTCTATAGTCAAGTGATCAAGACGGTTCTGTCCAATGTTTTATATATTCCATCCTGATTGGCCAATTCCGAACATTGCTGGCCCATAATAACCTACCTGACCTGGCGGAGACCTGTGCTCCGAGGAGCACTTTTTCTATTTTTTTCTCAGTTCTCTGTCTGCTGGAAAGCTCTAGTCACATGATGTGTGGTTTGTCAGAAAGTGTCTGCAGATGATACACAAATCTAACCATTATCACTAGAGGACTATGGTCCAATACAAACACTGAATAAATGCATTGAACAAATCAACAATTGGAGGTGCCTTAATGTTCTTCAATTAAACAAAGGCAAAACTGAAATAATTGGAGCCAAGGAAAACAGATTAAAAGTCACCGCCCAAACGTAGTCATGGACTTAGACACTTAGACACATTTTAACCAAAATAAAAAATGTGACACGGACATGCAAGCCTCAACACGGACACGTTTGTCCGTGTACGGACATGTTGATGATCCCTTGATTGATTGATTGATTGATTGATGTACTTTATTTAGTAAGACATGAGAACAACAGTACATGGAAGTACAAATTCACAATACAAGGTCTACTAAACTGGAAGACTCATAAAAGCACAGAGCTTGTTTCAAATGAGTTCCCCATGCACACAAATCATGATGACATATAAGAGACAGACAGATATACACAACTACTATAGAATGTCATACAATCAGTTTACAGGTTACTGGTATGAAGAGTGAGAAATATGTACAAAAGGAGAAGGAGAGAGGGGGGGGGGGGGGTAGGGGGGTAGGTTAGGTTAGGACTTAGACAGGGGCCATTTTCCAATTGCAGCCTCCTGAAGGTGTATCTTTAGGGCTGTTTTGAAAGAGAGTAGGGTTTTACACTCCTTTACTCCTTTTGGTAGGGCGTTCCACATTTTTGATGAATAGCATGAGAACGAGTTACTTCCCTTTGTTGAGCCAAAAAAGGGTTGGACAAGGTTTGTGGAGCTGCCTCTGGTATTGTGATCGTGGACATCATTAACATTTTGGAAGTATTTTGACAAATACAGGGGGATCCCAATGTTGTGATATATCTTGAAGACCAGGCCCATAGCAAGTTGCTGTACTCTGTCCGCAACCCTAAGCCATCCAATCCTATCAAAATGATCAGGGGTTAGATGGATTTTGTAGTTGAGGCCAAGAAGTAGCCTTACAAGTTTGTTTTGGGATGTTTGGAGCCTTGTTTTTAAGGCCTTGGTGGTGTTGTGATACCATGAAGTACATGCATAATCGTAATGACCTTGTATGAGGGCCACTGCAAGAGTCGTCAGAGTCTTCTTACTGACTTTACGATCAATACTCCGCAAATAGCGTGTTTTTTTGTGGACCGTTTTGATCGTTTTTTCAGCATTTTTGTCACCAGAGAGGTCAGCCTCCAAGATAGAGCCCAGGTAGGTAATTTCGTTTTTTCTTTTGATGATATCATCACCCGCTTTGATCGTGAAGCTCTCTGCCTTTCTGAGGTTAGGAGTGGACCCAAAGAGGATGCATTCCGTTTTGCCCAGGTGTAATGAGAGCTTGTTGTCGGAGAGCCAGATGCAGATCTTGTTGAGTTCAGAGCTGAGAGTTTTCTCAACCTGCAGCCTGTCCCTGTCCGAGACTAGCAGGGCCGAGTCATCTGCGAACAGGAACAGGTTGCAGTCGCAGGCTGACGACATGTCATTCACATATATCAGGAACAGTAAGGGTCCTAGTATACTTCCTTGGGGAACACCACAAGTCACTGGGAGGGGGGGGGGGACTGGGTGCCGTTTACTTCCACCACTTGCTCCCTCCCTTCCAGGTAGGATCTCATCCAGTTCACTGACGTGTCATCAAAACCTATTGCTCTGAGCTTATTGATCATAATCGGGTGATTAACGGTGTCAAAAGCCTTCTGGAGGTCCAGCATGACCATGCCGCAATATTTGCCCTTTTCAATCTCTTGTTTGATAGAGTCGTTCAAATAGAGAAGGCATGTGTCAGTGGAGTGGTTTGTTCTGAAGCCAGATTGGAATTTGTAGATTAGATTTTTCTCGGCAAGATACTTGTCGACCTGTTCATAGACTATTTTTTCCATGACTTTCGAGATGGAGCTTAGAATAGAAATAGGGCGGTAGTTGCCAGGGTCTAATTGGTTTCCTTTTTTGAACAGAGGGGTCACCCTTGCTTTTTTGAAGTCGTTGGGGACCTGTCCCTGTGTGGTGGAGAGGTTGAATATGTGGGTAATGATTGGAGCAATGGAGGCGGCTGAGTCTTTTAGAAATTTGGGGGGGATATTGTCGAGGCCTGTGGCTCTGTGTTGATGAAGAGCACTCAATTTTTTAAACACCTCTTCTGTTTTCACAGGGGAGAGTTTAAAGTCATCTTTGCAAACACCCTGTTTTTCGTAAAATGAGACAACATACTCCTCACCATATCTCCCAGAGTGTGGAGGAAGTTTTTCAACCAAATCTGAGGCTACGGTCGTGAAGAATATGTTGAGGATTTTACTCACTTCGTGTTTGGATGAAATGAGAGTGTCATTCACCTTGAGGCTTAAGTTTGAAAGCCTGGTTTTCAATTTTTTGCTGCAGCCTAGGAGGTTCTTGAGTAGCCTCCAAAGCTCTCGTGTTTTTTTTTGATTTTCCTCAATCTTGTCATCGAGGTAGCTTTTTTCTGCTAACAGGAGCATGCTATTTACCTTGTTTCTTAGCTTGTTTTTTTCCTTTTCAAGTTTAGCTACGTGGGATTCGAGACCTTTGTTAAAACATTTGGCTAGTTTGATCCTACTTTTATGAAGCTCAGAACACTTTTTGTCTCTGACTTTCATGGCAGTAAGGATGTCCGAATTCATCCATGGTACCGAGCGGGTTTTGACCCTGATGGTTTTCATGGGAGCCACACTGTCCAAAATTTGAATGAATTTGGTTTTGAAACAAAGCCAGGATTCGTCTACCTGTGTGCTGTTTAGAACGTCGGACCAATCCTGTTCCTCCAGTCTGTGATCTAAGTCCTCACTCTTATAATTTTTGAGGTCTCTGATTGTGACTGTTTTGTGGTAACCGGTCTTAGGTTTACGTTTCTTTCTGGTGCAGAAGATCATGTTGTGATCAGATATGCCACAGGTGGAAACACCACTATTTAGGATTTTTTCCTTGTCCGTTGTTAGAATGAGATCTATGGTAGTTTGAGAGGAAACACACAGCCTTGTGGGCTGAGTGATCAGCTGGTGGAGTGAATGCCGATCACAACACGCCTTGAATGACTTATACACTGACGCTTCCTTGCGGAGTATGTCAGTGTTAAAATCACCAAGAAGAATCGTCTCCGCATGGTCCACTTTAGCTAAGCATTCATCAAGTCTATCATAGAAATCAGTCTGGTTAGGAGGTCTGTATATGGTACCGACTAGCACAGGTTTGGCATGTTTAAAAATGATCTCGACCCACACAGCTTCAATGTTTTCATCCATCAGGTCTTCCCGAAGGATGCAGACATTGTCAGTATGAACATACATGCAAACACCACCCCCGTTTCTGTTCCTATCTTTCCTGAAGAGTTTGTAGTTTTCAATCTCAATCACAGAATCAGTTATCGCTTGATCAAGTTTTGTTTCAGAGAAAGTTAAAATGTCAACCTTACCATCATAAAACATCTGCTTGATTTGTGTTAGCTTGTCTCCTGCTAGAGCATTCACATTAAGATGTATCATGTGCAAGCCAACGCCAAACGATTTGATCATTTTTTCAATGGATAGGTGTTTATCCACTGAGAGATGTTTAGGAGCAGTCTCGGGGGGGGGGGAGGGGGGTGTAGTGTCCATCAAAGCATTTGCTCCGTCGTGGGCAGCCAGCAGTGGGGGTTGGGGGGGGTTGGGGGATTGGGGAGGGTGGGGGGGTTGGGGGGGGATGGGGCGCGGAGGTCCCAGCACGGCCTCTGCTAATGGTCCCATCACGGTCTCTGCTGGGACCCTGGCCCTGGAACGAACCGTAGGTTTGTAGCGGTGCATCAAGGTCTCTGCTCCGGTGAAAACAGCTAGGTGACTCCTTGGTTCCACGTTCTCGGCTACGCTGCATCTCCCGGTTGATCGCCGTTGTGCGTCGGTGCAAGCGTCCTCGTCGACGGCTGCGGTGGATACGACGTCGGTGTTTAGGTTGATCATTTGGGTTGATTCGCCTAGTCGAGTTGGTGTGAAGCCGTTGGTGTTGTCGTCGAGGCTAGCTTCGGTAGCAACGTTGGCTAGGCTAGCTCCGGTGCTCCGGAAGTTCTTTGTTCCAGCATGGCTTTGTTGTTGTTTTGCCCCGTTGCTTGTGGCAACGTTTGCCGCTAGCCTGTTGGTTTCAGCTATGAGCCGAGCGGATTGCCTTGTGGTCACAGGGCCAGGGTTAACTTCAACGTCTCCGGAAAGTAGTAGAATTAAACAGAAGTACGTCTTCCGATTACATCTACCATTCAGGGGTTTGTTTCTTCGCTTCGGGTTGGCTGTGAGAGTCGAGTGGATCGCCGTGGTTCCATAACCTGGGTGTTTTTTCTCGGTTCCAGTAGTTAGGTAGAAGTCATTGTGTGATTCTACCTTTTCTGTCTCGTATGATTCCATATCCTTCTGGTGTATAATCCATGCGGAGTTGAGGTGTAAATCCATAATCCACAGGATGAGGATAAGGAAAGGTATGCGAGGACGCAGGACGCGAGAGCGATCATCGATGCGACCACCCATGTCGACTGCCGGAAGCTTTTGATGATGGTGCAGACGATAGTGACAAGCCGCAGTTGGACTCGAACCAAGGGTCTGACCCACGATGGTGAGACTAAAGAGTTTGAGATCCTCGCAGGCGTCCAATGGGGTGACACCCTGAGCTCCTTCCTGTTTATTGCTTGCCTGCCTGCCAAGATACATGATAAGACACTGTGACAAAACACAACTCATTTGACAAGACTTCGCAGGGAATATATATATATATATATATATATATTATTAGGGCTGGGACTCGATTAAAAAAAATAATCTAATTAATTAGAGGCTTTGTAATTAATTAATCACAATTAATCGCATTTTAATCGCATATAAATATTTGACAACAGTGAAAAGCATTTTTTTTAAATGGATTTTGGCATATGTCTTTAAGTACATGTACTCAAGAACTGTACTTAAGTACAATTTTGAGGTATTTGCACTTGACTCTCGAGTATTTCCAATTTCTAATACTTTTACTTCTACTCCAGTAACGCAAATATTGTACTTTTACTCCACTACAATTATTTGAAAACTTTAGTTACTAGTTACTTTGTATATTTTGATTATTATTATAAAACATACAGTACCCATGTGAAAATAGCAGATCTACAAGCGCAAGGCATTGTGAGCTTGTAGATCTACTATTTTCCACCACTGGAGGCTGGTAGAGTGTGTTGTTGTTACTGTTGTTTTATAGTAGTTTAATTAATTAATAAAAATCGCAAGCATGTGACCCGCACTAGCCTCGCGTAGCCAGACAATATCACACGACACACTGCGTGGACCGAGGGCTAAAGTGCATGCAATTTTGCAAAGGCAGATTTGTCTGGAACCAGGCTAGACCCGCACCACATCGTGGAACCCCTCCCCCCCCAGCACACACCGCTATTTTTTTTACTCCTACAGATTTTATCCAAACATCACACAAATAAGTACACAGTATCTCTATAGTCATGTGATCAACACGGATTTGTCCCATTTTCCATATTTCATCCTGATTGGCTAAGGTTGGGTTCCAAAGTTTGCAGGATTGGTCCGTTTTGAACAAAATGCCTCAAATCATGAACGCAGCTTGTGATTTTCATGAAATTTCACACGCACAGTCTCACTAGGCCGAGGAAGAAATGCTGCTTAAAAATGTTCAAATATGTTAGAAAATTAAATATTTGCATTGGTGGACAGTAACAAAGTGCATTTACTTGAGTAGGCCTACTGTACTTCAGTACAGATTTTGAGTATTTGTACTTGACATGAGTATTAGATTTTTTTGAAACTTTTTACTTTCAAGTACACCCCCCCCCCCCATAGATAAGCCCTAGTACAAAGCCTGTCAACAGTGCACACCGCCCGCAAATGATTTTCTCTAGGTTGGGACGTCTGGGCTACAGGTTAAACTGCACAATTGCATGCTACACAGGTTACATGTTACGAATGTAACCTGGTGTCGAGCAAGGGATCTACTTTTAACACACATGACGTATGGCTACGCCACCTTGATGTTTTTGTCAAGGAATATAATAATTAATACCTCTAGAAAATCAGGTTCCCCAATATGCAAGTTTGTTAATGAGACTGAGACATGAATTCCCCCAAACATGGAAGTTTATTTAAGTTTAGCACAGAACATTTCAGTTTCAGTACATGTGTTTAATAAAGAGCTATTTAAAATATCAACTTCAGAGAAATACAAATCCAATCATAAAACCACAAGATACTATAATATATAACAAATGTTGCACTCCCAAGTAACCAACACAAATAATTACTCACAACAAATAAGGGGCTACATCCGTGTTCAAAGGAGGCAGGCAGGCAACGGTCAAACATATGCAGGGGAAACTAAGCTAACCTAACCTTCACCCAGACTGATGACTAAGACTAAACACGCACACAGTAAACTTAAACACACGGCAAGCAGAAAGAAACAGCGTGACACCGTGCAACGAGGTGCTCGCATTCACAGCAAACCTTAAGGTCGTGGGCTATGGTGATCTTAGGTGAACCCCTGCAGCCGGTCGGCTATACCCCCCTGGCTCTCGTTGACCCCGGATGGCAGCACCCTCGTCACCGTTTTGGGGGAGAAACAGACAAAAATATATATTAGATAACAGGAAAATAGCTCAATAAAATAATAAAAACAAAACAAAACAAAACAGCAGTGGTGATAACTAAAGAAGTGGAAACAGCAACAGTTAGTACACTATACAAACAATCAGATACATCAAATAAACTTAAAGTTTGTTTGTATACCTTAGATTGTCATTGTTCTTTCCCATTATCCCGCTCGGCACATGTACTTGTCATGTCGGGACTAGAGTACCATCACCTCAACCTGGGCAGCAACAAAACAAATGATTAAAAACTGCTTCTGAACATCTGGTACAACGATCAAAAACGCTGGGCTGCGGTGGCTCATAGATGCTGGGAGAGCTGAGCAGCGGAGTGCTGGGCAGCGGAGAGCTGAGCAGCGGAGTGCTGGGCAGCGGAGGCTCCAGGATGCTGGGCAGCGGTGACTCGCCGATGCTGGCCAGCGGAGGCTCGCAGACGCTGGGCCGCACGGGTTCCTGGAGGCGTAGAGGGCCATGGCGCCCACGGTTCCCCACACAAAGGGCCAAGCGAGACCCCTCATAAGGGTCCTGGACTGAAGCCGGACCAGGAGAGATGGATGCAGGAAGAACAGAGTCACGCAGGCGGGGCCTGGAGAGCCTGGCTGGGTGCTAGCAGGCTAGTCGCTAGTCAATTGAGGGCTAGCAGGCCAGGGGCTAGCTGGCCGGGGAGCTGACTCAGTATAGACAGGGATTTGGACCCTGCTACAGAAATAGGCCCGAAGGCTCATCGACTGGGTTTTAAGCTGGTCAGGTTCAGTACAGGCGGGCTCATGAAACACAGAAATAGGTTGAGTACATAACTGTTTGGAGGACTCAAGACAGGCAGGTTGAAGGGCCACGAACCCGAGTCTAATAGATTTGTGAGCTGGCCGGGAAGCAGCGTTAACAGAGCTAGAATGCATAAAGTCTCTGAACCTTTCACTGACAATATCAAGGTGAGGTACAAAATGACTCACCCATGGCCTGTCACTGAACCACCGCTGCTGGGCCGAAATCCTTTCTTGAAGTTCTGCATGTTGGTCAGGGGGAGAAGACATGAGGCGAGCCACCACCCGATCAACCTCTTCCACTTTCCTCTGAAAAAGCTGTTGCTCTGCTGGGTTCATTCTGGCCAGATTGTACTGTCACGGTGCGTGTTAAAGTGCAGTTGAACCCACATGCAGGCAACACAGGCAGAGTAAGTTCCAAGTATTTAATAGCGACCAAACAAAGGGAAGAGGCTTACATTGACATGTGGCAGACAGAGGTCAAAAGCATACAGCGGTCCAAATAAGGCAAACCCAACCGAAAGGCAGGTAGAATAAACAAAGTCAAAAACTGGCATAAGGTCAAAATCCAATTAAGTAATAAAGCCAAAGAACACTAGGCAAAAGCACTGAATATTAACCACGGCTGAACAGGAATACACACTAGTAACACTGGTTACAATCTGGCAATGAATGTGTAGAAAGAGTCCAGTTTTATAGGCAGTGGCTTGATTGGGGAAGTTGCCACAGGTGAGTAAATGAGAAGGGAACTGTTGGGCTGATGAGGCAGTTGGGAGACAGGCGTGTAAATGGGACTGAAGAGTGGTGGAATAGAATGCGGGCGTGGCCATGGCAAAGAGACAGAACAGAAAGAGAGAAATAGACAGGTAGAGAGCCAGACCGTGACAGTAATATCCATAAATATGTTTTACATAAGTCGGCCTCCTGGTGGCACTATAAAAGGCAGATGTGAAAGATGCCGGGTAAAGGTTTTTCCTTGGCCTCTAGGGAGTGCACATACAAAGTTTTAGGTGCAGTTATAGGTAAAAACACGAATCGGTTCCTCCAGATCCTCCAGATCGCTGTTATAGCGCCACCATGAGGCTGATTTGATATTTTTCAAGTGGCATTTGTTCCTCGGCCCAGTGGGAATGTGCGTGCAAAGTTTCACGGACATTGGATGCTGTGTTCATGATTTGAGGCAAAACGGAGCACTCGTGCAAACTTTAGAAGCCATTCATAGCCAATCAGGATGAAATCTGAAAAATCTGAAAGACCCGTTTCGTGTAGTGACTATAGAGATACTGTGTACCGATTTGCGTGACGTTTGGACAAAATCTGTAGGAGTACTGTCAAAAAATGTGTTTTTCTGGTGGCGCTATAACAGGCCCATGTGAATTCTTTGGGCAAAGGTTCTGAATTGGCATCCATGGGAGTGTGTGTGCACAGTTTCGCTGCGATCAAGCCAACGATGCCGGAGATTACCTGTTCACAGATGGACGAACACACACACGAACGGACAGACAGGGTGCAAAACATACTCTCTCGCCATTCCTTTCGGCCTGGCGGAGACAATAAAAACAAACAGTGCAGAAACATACCCTATCGACCTGAATAAAAGGTCCTAAAAACCAAGAATTCACACTATGAAAATAAGCATACCCAGATAAAAACAAAGTATTAAAACTAAAACTGAATGAAATTCATCCATAGTTCATCTACTAGGGAGATTTGAGTTCAAGAATCAAATTGCCTGGGGAAAGAAAGTGTTCCTCATACTCTCTGTCCTGGCACTGATGCTTCTGTAACGTTTCCCAGAAGGCAGAAGGGAGATCAGGCTGTGAGAGGGGTGGTGGTGTCCCTGATGATGTTGGTTGCCCTCCTCATGCATCTCTGACTGTATATGTTTGCCAGAGATGGCAGCGAGGTGCCGATGATCTTCTCCGCTGTTCTCATCGTCCTGTTTAGCCGCTTCCTCTCCTCAGCTGTGCTGTTTCCGTACCAGGAGGTGAAACATTAAGTGAGAAGGCTCTCGATGGCACCTCTGTAGAACATGGTCAGGGCTGGAATGGGCAGGTCCACTTTCTTCAGCTGACGGAGGGGGTAGAGACGCTGTTGGGCCTTCTTTATGATGGCAGTAGTGTTGCTGCTCAGGGCCAGATTGTCTGTCAACAGTACTCCCAAGAATGTTGTGCTTGTTACCCTTTCCACAGCTGCGCCATCGATGTCCATTGGCTTGTGTTGTGGCCTGATCCTTGTCCTTAAGTCAACAATCATCTCTTTGGTTTTCTCTGTATTGAGGGCGAAATTGTGCGTTTTGCACCAAACTGCCAGCTGCTCCACCTCCTTTCTGTAGGCAGCTTCATCCTCATTTGTTATGAGGCCGACCACGGTGGTCTCATCAGCGAACTTTAAAATGTGGTTGCTTTTGGACCTAGCCGTGCAGTCATATGTCAGCAGAGTGAACAGTAAGGGGCTCAGTACGCAGCCCTGAGGAGATCCTGTGTTCACTTCAACAGGTTTTGATGTGTTGCTTCCTACTTTGACTGTTTGTCTCCTATGTGTCAGGAAGTCCAGGATCCAGTTACAGGTGCTAGTATCCACATTCAGCACCCTCAGCTTCTCCACCAGCTGCTGTGGTATGATAGTATTGAAGGCAGAGCTGAAGTCTATGAATAGGATCCTGGCATAGGTGTTTGTCTTTTCCAGATGCGACAGAGTGAGGTGGAGCATGGTGGAAATAGCATCCTCTGTCGAACGGTTGGGTCTGTAAGCAAATTGGAATGGATCCAGGTCGGCACTAAGGCCTGCTTTAATACGTCCCATGACAAGCCTCTCGAAGCATTTCATGACGATTGGGGTAAGGGCCACAGGGCGGTAATCCTTCATGCAGGCTGGGCTGGGTGTTTTGGGCACAGGTATGATGGTGGCGCTCTTCCAATAGGCAGGTACTCTGGCTTGGCTGAGAGAGATGTTGGGATCGCCAGATCGAAAGGCAGCATCCCTGGCCCTCAATAGTAGGCATGTCTTCCTGGTCAGCCTGGTTTTTGACTGGCACATACTTTTATCGTCTTTGTTACAGTCACATTGTCTATGCACTTGGTTACATAACCTGTCACCGACTCTGTGTATTCCTGTAAATCTGTGACGCCCTCACATGTCGCTGCCTCTCTAAAAACATGCCATAGTGTGCAGTCAAAGCATCCCTGTAATGTTTCTGTAGCCCCCCTTGGCCATACTCTGATCTCCTTTATGACTGGATGTTCCTGCTTCACCCTGGGCTTGTAGGTGGGCGTCAGCATCACAGTCAGATGGTCAGAGCCTCCAATATGTGATAGGGGGGTTGCTCTATAAGCATTTTTGGGGCGGTGTAGCCGCCCCCTATAAGTGAGTTTTGGACACCGACCAAAACATTTGTGTACCCCCTAACCCTTCAATTGTTAATGCAAATCGATACTTTTTTCATATCAGCCAATCACATTACAGCTAGTGTCATCACCACTAACTGTAATGTGATTGGCTGACTTTGCAAATTCAGGACTGTGATTGGCTAGCGAAACACATGACACATGTGCAGCCCTATGAATAGCAGTACGGACTTTAAAAAAAGTCATTTTCCTTTTTTTAAAGTGAGTCATGTTGTGATGACCACACACCGCCCACTTCACACTGGGTGTGATTTTTTATATTTGTGTACATCTTGTCCAAAGTGTTCTTCCCCCTTGTTACACACTTAACATGCTGATAAAATTTTGGTTAGACGGATTTTAAATTTGCCTGGTTAAAATCTCCCCCCCACCAAATAAAAAGCATCAAGGTGGGCCAGTTGCAATTCACTGATAGCATTGTATAACTTACTCATGGCATCCTTTACATTCGCGCTGGGTGGAACATAAACAGCAACAATAAAAGCAACTGTCAGCTCTAGCGGCATGTAAAAGGGACGGCATCTTAAAATCATGTATTCCACATTTTGATCGCAGAATGCAGACGGCAGACGACCCTACGGCTTGGTAGGGTTAGCTCTTAGCCTCGCATTAGCTCCTCCACGCTTCCCCTTCTTCCTCGCTCTGACCCAACCCCTGAGGGTCCGTCTCACAGTGCCCGCAGACGAGGCCGTGGTCCCGGCGCGGCACGCATTGCTCAGCAGTCAAAGTCTAAACTTCCCTTGTCACGCTATCTAATGTCCTGTTTTGCATTGTTTGTCTGTCTCTGTGAGGAGTGGCCGCAGCAAGCATCGGTCGCGCCACCATGTCCTGCTACACAGGTTACAGGTTAAACTACATGTTACACAGGTTACATGTTAAACTACATGTTACACAGGTTACATGTTAAACTACATGTTACACAGGTTACAGTTAAACTGCATGCTACACAGGTTACATGTTAAACTACATGTTAAACAGGTTACATGTTAAACTACATACTACACAGGTTATAGGTTAAACTGCTTGTTACACAGGTTACAGGTTAAACTGCATGTTACACAGGTTACATGTTAAACTGCATGTTAACCAGGTTAAACTGCATATTACACAGGTTACAGGTTAAACTGCATGTTACACAGGTTACAGGTTGAACTACATGCTACACATGTTACATGTTAAACTGCATGTTACACAGGTTACAGGTTAAACTGCATGCTACACAGGTTACATGTTAAACTGCATGCTACACAGGTTACATGTTAATTCAATTCAATTCAACTCAATTTTATCAAAGTGTCAAATCACAACAAGTTGTCTCAAGACACTTTACATGTAGAGAAGAGACCCGACAATCCCACCCTGAACAAGCAATTTTTGCGACAGTGGCAACGAAAAACTCCCTCTTAACTGGAAGAAACGTCAGGCAGACCCTAGGTTCTAGGGTGACGGCCTTCTGCCTCGACCGTGTCGGGGGAAAGAGGAGAGAGAGAGAGAGAGAGAGAGAGAGAGAGAGAGAGAGAGAGAGACAGAGGAGAGACAGATACAGAGACAGAGGGGAGACAGAAAGAGATACAGTGCAGGTAGTAACGGTAACAATAGTAGCACATATAATAGTGTAAGATATATATGATAGTATAATATAGTACAGCAATAATGTGTATGTAGTATATGATGGTATAATATAAGAATGTTAAGATAATATACAGTATATATAGTATAGTGGTACAGAGGCGCCGGAACGGAATATGAGATGGGGGGACACATCCGGGACACATGCACGTACCACGGGCGTGTGCGCGCGAAATTTTGCGGTTATTTCGGGTGGATTTGTTGATTTTGGGGGGGGATAATGCGGTTATTTCGGTTAATTCGGTTCGCCTCGCGCGCGCGGTGGTCGCGAGGTGCGGGGGACTGGACTGATTTTATTATTTATAAAAAATAATTTATTTATTTATTTATTTTTTTGGCTGGACTGAAAGTTGGGGGGACAAATTGTCCTTTAATTAAACAGGCTCCGGCGCCACTGTAGTGGTATAGTGTAGTGTAGTAGAAATCCACGGTCGTGCTCCATGGAGAGGCCCGGTCCGCAGTCACAGTCTTGAGCCGCAGCTGGGGGTCCGTAGTGGCAGTCCATGGACCTGCGACGTGGGAAATAAAAGAAACTCCGGGGAGCGGGTCCCCGGTTGTAGAATTAGTGGCAGGCCTTACTAAAGCGTGAATCCGTACAGGGTTAATTACGATTGTACCATTGTACCATTGGGACACAAACCCACACAACCAAAGGGAGGACGAGAAGAGAGAGGACGAGAGGAGAAGGGGGCGGGGGGTGGGGGGAGGCATACGATAATCCGACATCCCATTTCTCCGACTATGTGGCATCCGCGTGCGGTTAGGGTTAGGGTTCGGGTTTGGTATAGGGTTAGTATAGTAAACGTCGGAGGCATGCGCTGTCGGAGGAATGGTTTGTCGGACTAACGTATTGCACCCGGGGGTGGGCAGGGGAGGGGAGAGAGGATAACTATAGGGTGACTGAGTCTATACACTTCGGCTATAGGCTTTATCATAGAGAAAGGTTTTTAGTCTAGTCTTAAATATACAGAGTGTGTCTGCTTTGCGGACTGAGACTGGGAGAAGGTTCCACAGCTGAGGTGCATGAAACTTAAATGCTCTGCCTCCTGTTCTAACTTTTTTGGGGTTTCCTGGAGCCGTAAGCATTTTTTCATACTGTGGGCGCAGTGGTGTTCTGGTTGGTTTATAGGGCTCGATGAGTTCTTTGAGATATACTGGTGCCTGTCCATTGAGAGCCTTGTATGTGAGGAGGAGAACTTTAAACTCCATTCTGTATTTAACCGGGAGCCAGTGCAAAGAGGCCAATGAAGGAGTGATATGATCTCTTCTTCTGGTTCCTGTCAGTATGCGCGCAGCGGCATTCTGGACAAGCTGCAGGCTATTTAGGGACTTACTTGGGCAGCCTGATAGTAAAGCGTTGCAATAGTCCAGCCTAGAAGTAACAAATGCGTGGACAAGTTTTTCTGCATCATTTTGGGACATAATGTGCCTAACTTTTACAATATTACGCATGTGAAAAAAGGCATTTCTTGAAATTTGTTTTATGTGGGACTGGAAGGACATGTCTTGGTCAAACGTGACTCCCAGATTCTTTACAGTGGCCCTGGAGGTCAAGGTAATACCATCTAGGGTAAAATTCTCATTGGCTAATTTATCTCTGAGGTGCTTAGGGCCAAGTACAATAACTTCAGTTTTGTCCGAGTTGAGGAGTAGGTAATTACGGGTCATCCAACTCTTGATGTCTATAAGACATGCTTGAAGTTTAGCCAGTTGATCTGTTTCATCTGGCTTCATTGATAGATATAATTGTGTATCATCTGCATAGCAGTGGAAATTTATAGAGTGTTTCCTAATTATCTCACCTAAAGGAAGCATATATAGAGTAAATAGTATTGGTCCAAGTACAGAGCCTTGTGGAACTCCGTATTTAACCTTTTCGCGTAGTGAAGGTGTATCGTTAACGTTTACAAATTGAAATCTGTCAGACAGATAGGACTCAAACCAGTTCAATGCAGCACCCTTAATGCCAACCAGATGCTCAAGTCTCTGCAACAAAATATGGTGATCAATAGTATCAAATGCAGCACTGAGGTCCAACAGAACCAGTACGGAGAGAAGGTTATTATCGGATGCAATCAGGAGGTCATTTGTGACCTTCACCAATGCCGTCTCAGTGCTATGGTGTGCCCTGAATCCTGACTGAAAAGCTTCAAATAGCTTGTTGTTATGTAAAAAGTCACATAACTGCTTGGCGACTGCTTTCTCAAGGATTTTAGAGAGAAATGGGAGGTTCGATATAGGTCTATAGTTAGCCAAAATGCCTGAGTCGAGAGTAGGCTTCTTGAGGAGGGGTTTGATGACAGCTACTTTAAAGGACTGTGGTACTGTACGTAGCCCGTCACCAGAGACATATTGATCATATCGAGTAGGGATGCACCAACCGGGGTCAGGACCTCTTTAAGCAGTCTAGTTGGGACTGGATCCAAGAGACAGGTCGTTGGTTTGGAAGATGTGATCATTAAAGTGAATTCGGAGAGCTCGACCGGGGAGAAACTGTCCAAATATACACTGTGTCGTACAGCCACTTCTGAGGATATCACGTCGGAGGGCGGTCCGGTAGGGGCTAAGAGTAGTAGGTTATCAATACTATCTCTGATAGTATTGATTTTACCATTGAAAAAAATCATGAAATCATTGCTGTTAAGGGATATAGGAATACGCGGATCAGTAAAGTCATGACTTTTTGTCAATTTGGCTAGAGTGTCAAAAAGGAACCTATGGTTGTTTTTGTTTTCCTCTATTAGAGAAGAATAATAGGTGGCTCTGGCATTGCAGAGAGCCTTCCTATATATTTTAAGGCTGTTCTGCCAGGCTATACAGGATTCTTTCTGTTTGGTTGAACGCCATATCCTTTCAAGCTTACGTGACGTTCGCTTGAGATTTTTAGTTCCAGAGTTATACCATGGGGCTAGCCTCTGTTGCTTTATTACCCTCTTTCTTAAAGGAGCAACAGAGTCAAGCGTTGTCTGAAGGGAGCCTGTGACATTATCAACAAGGTGATCGACCTGAGAGGGGCTATAAGTATAGAGATCTTCAATTGTGTTGGAATATACTGAGTTGATGGCTGATGGTATTGCTTCCTTAAATTTGCCCACAGCACTATCAGATAGATTTCTACCAAATACATTTTTGTCCAATGGTGAGTAATCAATTAATGTTAAACTGCATGCTACACAGGTTACATGTTAAACTGCATGCTACACAGGTTACATGTTAAACTACATGCTACACATGTTACATTTTAAACTGCATGCTACACAGGTTACATGTTAAACTGCATGTTACACAGGGACTAGGGAGTCCCAACGTTGCCAAAGACATTATTGCTGAATTGTCAGATGTCTGTGAAGAAGCTGTGAAGTACACACTTCTCTACTTCACCATTCTGAGGTTTGATGGCTTTAGTTATGTGTCTAGTCAGGAGTTTTTACTTCTCCAAAACTGCACAGAGCTGGCTGACAATTTCAATGACGATGTCTGGGTTGTGAGCTGAACAGAAGTTCTATGCAAGGCCACAATGCACGAAAGGAAAGCATTCTAAAAAATAAGAATATACAGAACGGGGTCCCTGCTTCATCTCTCTATCAGCTAAGGAGTCATTGGCCCGAAACACGTTGAAGACCCCTAATCTATATAAAAGCGGAAATACGTCATCCAGGCGCGCAAACTTATCCATATAGCCACCACTTTTTTGAGTTCTTGTTTCAACTCAAAACAAAACACGGGGTAATGGCGGCAGCAAGAGAAGAACAAATGTCACAGGGAAATTGAAAAAGGAGCGCTCGTTTCTAGGCGCAGGGCTTCGGCGCGAGGCAGGGCTTTTCGAGGCAGGTTTTTTTACGCGAGGCTCGCGAGGAGGAGGCGCGAGCCGGGGCTTTGATACGAGGCGGCGACTTAGCAGAGCTTGAGGCCGGGGAGGCACGCTCGAGCGCCTCTAGGCGCGAGTGCCCGCGCCGACCGGCCTATGGTCTACTAGTCGAATCAGCGCCGTCCGAGTTGTAAACAGATAGGGGGAGGATAGATCTTTTCATGGGTTACTATCCACGATGGCACACATGTGTGCGTGTGCATGTGTGCATGCGCACACATGCACACACGCATGTGCATGCGTGTGGCTTGCATTGCCCTCTAGTGTTGGTTCTACAGAATTGCCTGGGGGGGGACAAGTGCTCCTTTTTCAATTTCCCTGGAATGCCAATTTCCCTGTAACATATACATACAAAAACCTTTACTTGTACTTGCAATTAAGTATTTTTAAAAGCATGTACTTTTGAAAACTCAAGTATATTTAACCCATTAACACTCTGACCGCCGGGCCCGTAGCCTACGGGCCGATAAATCCAACCGTAAAGCGCCGATCCCGTAGCCTACGGGCTGTGGTGCTTTTTCCTTTTTTTCGAAAAAAAAAAACTTTTTTCAATTTTCGACACGGACCATTTCATTGTAACACCACCGGAAACGGAATTAATCTGGATCCGGTTTTGCCGATCCCGTCGGGCCTCGTTCTAATGACGAAACTGAAACCCCATTTTCTCCTTGTAGTTTGTTCTCCTCGGTGATCACTGTTTAACATAAACCGTTCTAACTACAACATGGATGCCCCGTTTGACACGTGGTCTTCACTGCTCGAACCAGGCAGATGTCCGCGATGTTTACAAACAGTGCACAGCTCAATCTTACGGATTTTAACAAGGTCTATGGCGACGTGAAAAAAACAAAAAACAACAATAAAACGTTGGCACTGGTACATTATGAGATTAACCTCTGGCGGTCAATGTGTTAAGACCTGGAACGCATCTGTGTCACTTTTTAAAAAATATATTAAAAAAAAAAACGTTTTAGAAAACATTTTAAGAATCGGACTCAGGCCTTAATGGGTTAAAAGCAAATACTTTTGTACTTTTGTACTGTGACCAGTTGAAAAGATAAGAAAAACTTGCATTTTTGACGAGAGATGCTATATTCAACAGCCTGTAACAAGCGAATGGGGGGTCGCGGTCACTTTTTTTTCTCTCACGGCAGCACAGTGAAACCCTCCGTGTTTACCGACCGTCCTGGGATCGATCATACTGGACATAAATGTTCTGTGACCAGTTGAAAAAAAAATCGCTGGCAGTGGGCAAACACAGCCAGAAATAAGTCTGGCAGTGAATGAGTTAAACCAAACGAGTTTTTCAGATTTTTCATATTCCATCCTGATTGGCTAAAAAAGTTTGCAGGATTGGTCCGTTTAGAACACAATGCCTCAAATCATGCACACAGTCTGCAATTTCCGTGAAATTCTGCACTCACATTCCCATTAGGCCGAGGAAGAAATGGCACTTGAAATGTTCAAATCAGCCTCATGGTGGCGCCGCTTCATGTTTTCACCTATAACTGCATCGATCTGTGTAAAACTTTGTACTGTATGTGCACTCCCTAGAGGCCAAGGACAAACCTTTAACCTGCATTTTTCACATCTGCCTTTTATAGCGCCACCAGAAGGCGGATAGGCTCACCTGCTGTGAGTAGCCCCCACCGGGAGGATGTAGTGCCCCCGTCCTACTCCTCCCGTTCAACATTCCCTGCTGACAGGCTCTGCCCCCAGCCTGTATATGAGTCACTAAGGCAGTGACTGTACTTCTCTTTCCCAGAAGGTGGCAGCATGCCTGTTTTCCTGTTCAGTTTTTTCATTGCTTCATTTGATTGAAACTAAAACACTTGAAGATGTCGTGTGTTTAAACACTTTGAGCTTGCCGATCTGCTTTTTTCAGCGAAAACTTTCCCGACAATAACATGAAGAGACCCAAGAGACTCCAGTCAACCATACAATCACATTAACATGTTGTTCAGTGAACGTGTTCTCCAACAGTTTCAAGACATTGGTAAGAGAGGGAAAGTGTAAAAATATGGTCACTTTATTCAGAGTAATAAGACATGCTTTTATTCAGGGTAATAAGGCATGCTTTTACATTCAAGGCAATAAGGCATGTTTTTACATCCAGGGTAATAAGGCATGTTTTTATTTAGGGTAATAAGGCATGTGCTGTGAGCCACCATGTGACACATGTGACATTGGGCTGGAAATTGTTAAAATGAAAGTTCAAAGGTTGTTCCAATGCAGGTCATCAGTCCTTATGCAATGTCTCTGTCACACAGTAAATGATGTATAAGGTCCTTATGCAATGTCTGTCACACAGTCAATTATGTATAAGGTCAATTATGCAATGTCTGTCAAACAGTAAATTATGTATACAGCCCTTATGCAATATCCGTCACACAATAAAGTATGTATATGTTACAGGGAAATTGGAAAACCAGTGAAATTGAAAAAGGAGCGCTCGTTTTCACCCCCCTCGCTTCCCCCTTTGTTATCGATTCACTTTGATTGCGACTGGTGACGTTAATCTGTCTATGTAATCAACACACCTGTTACTAGGCAATTCTGTAGAACCAACACTAGAGGGCAATGCAAGCCACACTAGAACCCCCCCCCCCCCCCCCACACACACACGCACGCATGCACACTAATTAGAGAGTGTCGTGGATAGTAACCCATGAAAAGATCTATTCTCCCCCTATCGGTTTACAACTCGGACGGCGCTGAGTCGACTAGCAGACCATCGGCCGTTCGGCGCGGGCACTCGCGCCTGGAGGCGCTGGGCGCGCCTCCTCGGCCTCAAGGTCTGCTGAGTCGGCGCGCCTCCATCATGGACAATAACTATTATTAAAAAAACAGCGTTACTCTGCTCAGTTTGGCTAACCGCTTCACTATCCAACCTGTCATAGAATATTTCTCTCATATTATCCATTTTATTTTCAGCGCTCCTCCGCCTCGCATCAAAGCCCTGCCTCGCGCCGAAGCCCCACGCCTAAAAACGAGCATACCTTTCCAATTTCCCAACAAATGCCAAATTCCCTGTAACATATACGTTCCTTATGCGATGTCTGTCACACAGCAAATTATGGATATGGTCCTTATGCAATGTCTGTCATAAAATGCATGATGTATAAGCTCCTTATGCAATGTCTGTCTCATACAGTAAATGATGTATAAGGTCCTTATGCAATGTCTGTCACACAGTAAATTATGTATAAGATCCTTATGCAATGTCTGTCTCACAGTAAATTATGTATAAGGTCCTTATGCAATGTCTGACTGTCACACAGTAAATGATGTAAAAGGTCCTTATGCAATGTCTGTCACACAGTAGCCAGTGGCCTGGATGACAGTGTCACAGGTTAAATTTCTACACCGGTCAACGTGTCCATCAAACCGTGTCCGTCCAAACCTGCCATGACCATTAATGTTTGTTTTGCTGCAATGTGATGTTTGACCACAAGAGGTCAGTGCAGTGTAACAGTCAACCTGCAGTGTAGAGGTGTGACCACAAGAGGTCAGCGCAGCAGAACAGTCAACCTGCAGTGTAGCTGTGTGACCACAGGAGTTCAGTGCAATGCAATATTCAACCTACAGTGTAGCTGTGTGACCACAAGAGGTCACTGCAGTGCAACTCTCAACTGTTCCTTTCTTCAATTTCTCTTTAAAAGTTGACCATTTCCTGAAGAGCAGATTAGTTGCTTTTGGTACTTCCTGTACCCAGAATGCCACAGGGTGAAATGTTTAAGTTGAACCTTGAGGGTGAAAGGTCAAAGATGAGGCGAGGTGTTGGGTTTCTTGAGATGGGGGGGTCGTGAGGGAGGAAGAGGAGGACGCCTGGAGGAAACACAATGAAGAAGAGTTTTTAAATTTAATAATTAATTAATTTTTTTGGGTTAGTTTTCTTATATGCAGACCAAGGGGAGTCGTTCCAAACAGTAACGTGTAACTGACCACTAACCTGCTAGGAACCAGGGTTAAAGGAGCATTTCACCCCTGGAAGAAACTGCAATCACTCAATGGTAATAGTATTTGTAGTAGATAACAGTAGCATAATTTAAAATTTGCACCCTATGGCCAGAAAAATAATGAAATCTGTGTGTTTGACTACGGTTTGACTGGACTGCTGCATTACTACAATGACCATTGGTTTACTGCCCCTCCTTGTGGCAGGGGAGGTTCTATGTGGGTGTGATCTCCAAGAACAACATTCAAACAGCATGGCAGTGTTGCCATGTCTGCTTATTATAAGCGGCTTCTTTCTAAAATGTAGTTGATATTTGGGCTTGTTTCCAAATGTTTTGATTGTTGTTTAAACCAGTGGTTCTCAAACATGTTCATGTATTTTTCCACAGTCCCCCATCTGAAATTATAATTTGTGCCAGGGAGCCCCTAACAAATATGTGTCAAAAATATTCCACATTTTGCACTTTTTCCCCCCTCAAGATTTTTTTGTAAATAGCAGATCTACAAGCTCACAATGGGTCGCGAAGCGTTGTGAGCTTGTAGATCGGCAATTTTCAAATATATAATATCCCATGTCTAGGTAAAGTGCTCTTGGCCTAGTTATCCTCTTTTGGGTTTGTTTTCATAGACCTGGTTGCTTATTTCTCTCACAATATCTGGAAACACTGGCTGAAGAACGTGAACCTAGCACACGTTCATCTAGTTACATATATGTCCAAGGATTCGTTAGTGATGTCATATCACTGACAAATCCTTGCTATCTTCATGCAGTTCTACTTCCGTGTCGCATAGTAGTGACATCACTGTCGAATCCTTGGTATTTTTATCCTAGCCTTTCACAACGGTTTGTTTACCAGCGCTGCCTCTCCATGCTGTCTTTTTTTTTTCACGCTTGCGCTTATGAAACACTACACAGGATTATTATTTCATGTCAACATTCAAGTACAACTATCAGAAGATAACTCAGGTAAAGTAAAGTCTCACTCTGCAACGGGGGTTGCCCGCTGGGCGCAGCTAATGGGAGTGACTGGCCGTGTGGGGACGCGACATTACAAAGTCTAAACCAGTTGTGCTATAAACACGCCCCCTTCTGTGGCCAACGCGGAAGTGCCTTTTTCAAACAACCGCGGACTATTTCTTTTCGCCGATAAAGTATAGTTTTGGACCATGACGGAGGCGCGCCGACTCAGCAGACCTTGAGGCCGAGGAGACGCGCCCGAGCGCCTCCAGGCGCGAGTGCCCGCGTCGACCGGCCAATGGTCTGCTAGTCGACTCAGCGCCGTTCGAGTTATGTACCTATAGGGACAGAATAGTAAATAATGTTTTGGTGAGAGCGTTTGCCCCAACTGTCACTCAAAGTGGCTACTGGCCAATCACAGCGCGTCCTTGCACAAGCGTATTGGCCAATCATGCACAACTGGTTTAGACTATGGAGTCACGCTGTGGGGACACCCCATTGGGGCGGTCTTTGGAGCTGGTCTGTGTGAGACGCGTCGAGACATGTAGTGCGGAAAGGAATTACGTAACATCTCGTGACGTAAATAACGTCACGAGATGTTCGAAGATTACTAGATATCTAAAAACACAGATTATACACACAAAAAAAAACAGGACCTTGTTTCTTGAGTCCTAAACTTCATTAAAAGTGATCTGCGGTGAAATGTCCCTTTAAGGTTAGGATTATTACATCGGGTTATATATTAACTCATTGAGTGCCAATGACGTCTTTTGACGGCCGTTTTCAGTGTGCCATCAGTGCCAATGAAGTCTTTTGACGTCACCTATTAAAAAAATATTATTTTATTTTTGGGGATTTTTATTATTTTTTTTATCTCAAAGGAACTAGGAGAAAACGATTTTCTAAAAGTTAATGCTCCATCCACTTCAATGTTAAAAAATAAACAGAGAAAAATCGATCTACAAGCTCACAACGCGTCTTCATAGAAAAACAAGCCCAAAGTCGCTTATAATAAGCAGACATGGCAACACTGGTGGAACACATATACGGAGAGAAAGAGGAGAGAACGCTCTCCACTTCTAAGCTAAAAAACTGCTGTGAAAACCTTTATTTAATTGATTTCATTGTATTACCCAAGTGGGGAAAAAAAATCACACCCTGTGTGAAGGAAGCGGTGCCTTTGGGGCGGGGCTTAACTAATTTCAGTTCGTCCCTATTGGTGGTCTGAGTCCACTTACCAAATTTGTACTTGGTAGCATGCTGCAAACTGGAATAATGGCTTTTTAAAGCCCAGCCAATAAGAATGCAGAGGGGTGGGGCTTAATTAATTTCAGTTTGTGCCTATTGGTGGTTTTAGTCCATGTACAAAATTTGTACTCCGTAGCATGCTGCGAACTGAAGTTATTGCTGGTTAAATGCCGTGCTCAAACGGACGGACATACGGACGGCAAGTGTGTGTGTGTGCGTGTGCGTGTGTTCGTGTGTGCGCATGTGTGCAGTATTGGCGTGTGTGTGTGTGTGTGTGGGTTGAAGTGGCGCATGTGTTTTGCCGTGTTCAAACATACGGACGGACGGACGGACGGACGGACGGACGGACGGACACACACACACACGGACAGAGTCAAATGTAGAGCGGCTGGCACCGCTAAAAACTAAGTATATTTAATATACTCATTTGTACTTTTTTATAAATTAAATTTAAATTGTGTTATTTTGGAAAGACTTACTTAAGTTGTACTTAGTATACTAAAAGTTGCACTAAAGATATGATAAAACATATCTTTAATATTCAATCTGGTACCAATCTGGTACCATCAATCTGGTACCACCCACCCATAAAACAAACACGGGCAAATTCTCCTTCTACAGTACAGCCACCAAGGTATGGAATAGTCTAACCCAGGGGTATTCAACTAGATTAGGCAGGGGGCCACAACTGTAAAATAACTTGGAGTCGGGGGCCACACAGCGCAAATGCACGCGGCGCGAAATTTTTCGGGTCTAATTCGGGTCTAATTCGGTCTAATTCGGGTCTAATTCGGTTCTATTTGACCAATATAAATCAACCTTTTTTCGGGTCTAATTCGGTCTAATTCGGTTCTATTTAAGGTTCTAAGTTAAGTTCCAATGAAAGATGGCCTTTCAAGAACTAATGAAGGATAAATAATTTGTACTGTTTTAACTTTGATAACATAAATCAAAGTTAAAATAAATAATAATTATGAAAAAAAAATAAAAAAAAAAAAAAAATTTTTTTTTTCTTTTTTTTTCTTTTTTGGAATATGGCCAGGGGCCACAAGGAAGCTCCTCGCGGGCCGCACGTGGCCCGCGGGCCGCCAGTTGAATATCTATGGTCTAACCCCATCCCTCAAAAAATGCAGTTCGCTGGGCTCATTCAAAACAGCCCTAAAAACTCATCTTTCTGGAGGCCAAAAGAGGAGCTAGTACCAGTTTCCCTGTAGACAGACGACCCCCCCCCACCTTTTTTTTGTATATCGTCGGTGTCCAGCCAGGACCAGCTAACTCCATTTTCAGTTTTTTTTTTTTTTTCATAAATCAAGGCTATTGAACACCCTTTAGGTCTGTGTAAAATATCAAAACATTTGAACCAATGAAAAGTATTAAAAAGCGCCTCTGACGAAAACTCCCAACTCCATTGGATCCTCAAACTGTCCGTCAAAAACAAACAACTCCCCCCTCTCCTCTACAGCGCTGCTTTTCAACAGCATGAGTAGAGCGCGTTGCACAGTGAACGAGGAGGAGGATCACGTAAACAAGCTCCCCGTAGTCTGTTAAAACTATGCAGTGTACCTGTTTATCAAACTTAGCACTGACGCTAATGTTATGAAAACAAGTAATTATATTTCTAAAATCTATTAAGTGTTTAATGAGGAGAGCAATGTGACAAGAAGAAAGGCGTTCATAGCATTTCTGTCACGCTATTCTACTACCTCTTTGCAGAAGTTATTGTAATATTTAAAGTCCTGTTTATTATTGTAGGCCTATATAATAAGTGGCATGAAGCATCAGGGCATTAATTCACACGTTGTTGTGATGCATTGTGAGCTTGGAGATCCATTGTTAGCTTTTGAGAATTTGTACCCTTCAGAAACCTCTCCCTTAGCAGCGAGTGGAGCTATTGTTGTTTGGACACCTAACTCCACTTCAGCTTGATTTCTGCTCGTCTGAAACTGCTAACTCCACTTGCGCTGGGGAAAGTGTAGATTTACCCGCGATTTGGTTAAAGTGTTGATAATATAATGACACATGCAAGTATCTGACAGTATATAAAGTCACTATACCAACTTTGATGAGGCAGTGTTGCTTTGTTTTAAAAATATAAGGTTTTCTTCATTTCCTGAAAAACATATATTTTGTTTTTGCGTTTCCTGAACAATGAGCGTTTTGGAGTTAGCAGTTTCTGGCAGGACAGCAGAGATATATTTTTTTAATTTATTTATTTTTTCATTCTTTTTTTTTTTTGTTCATAGTGGTATTTTTTTTTTCCTCTGTATTTTTATCGCGGCCGACATTAATAGGCGGGGGGTGAGCTTGACAATTGGGAAGGCTGGGGGTCGGGCACCGAAATTCGTGCATGCGCGCAAAACAAAAAAGGTTTCTGGGCGGATTGTGTTTTTTGGTTACTTTATTTCGGTTATAGGGTTAGGTAGGGTTTTGGAGGACTTCAGTACTGTTTTCAGCAAAGGCGTCTTTACATAAGAAAGCAGATCAAGGATGTTTTGCATTCGCCATCTTCATTTGAAAGAAAGTCTGTTTTAAGGAAGTGGCTTTTTTAAAAAGGATTTTGTGTTGGGTTTGGAGTGAGAATCAGTACATTGCTCTCAGTCAGGGCGTCCTGACATAAGAGAGCAGAGTAAGGATCCCCATCCCTCACCCACCCTGGACTAGGTTTAAGTCTATAAATGTGTTTGAAGGTTTTGACATTTTTGGGTTTAGGTTTTTGTTCTGTTTAAATTGATATAAAATGAGAATAAAGTTAACAGTGAACTTTTTTTTAACTCATTCAGTGCCATTGACATCGCCGACGTCACGTTTTTCATAAGCCCAGAGTGCCAATGACGTCGCCGACGTTCAGAACCCAAGATATCATGATTTGAAGATTTGCTGCTCCATTCACTTCTTGTTTAACTTCTTACTGAAAACGGTACTGTATCTCGGCTCCTAAGCACCTTTTTTACATTGTATTTTTGGCCTTGGCACAGGGGTGATAAAGCCAGAAATAAGTTTGGCACTGAATGAGTAAGTTATGTTCACTGTAGGCTGTGCATGGCAGGCACGTCCACCATCCTGAGTCCCTTCTTCATTGGACCGCATACCAAAATTATAGTTTTAGTCCAACACATTGCGTGCCAATCGCGTAGATCTACGCGGACCGATTAAAAGCCGCCACGTGCCAGTCGCGTAGATCTACGCGAACTGTTGATATTATGAAAATCCATGTTAAATCGAAAAAGTGCACTTTACAATTTTTTTGATCCATTTCCGGTTCCGGTGGGACGACCGGAAACAGAATTATATGGGTTCCGTTTTTTTCGATCGCATCCGCTTCCTGTCTGGGATCCAGTTTTAAACGTCATTTTCTCCATGTAGTTTTTCTCCTCGTCGATTACTGTTTAACATAAACCGTTGTAACTACAACATGGCAGCTCCGTTTGACACGTGGTCTTCACTAGTAGACAATGGGACATCTGCGTGATGTTTACAAACAGTGCATTGCGCATTCTTAAGGATTTTAACAGGGTCTATGGCGACGTGAAAAAAACAAAAAAACAACAATAAAACCTTGGCACTGGTGAGTACATTATGAGATTAACCTCTGGCGGTCAATGTGTAAATATTTCACATTTAATTATCTAAGTTAATTTTTAGAGTTAGGGTTTTGGTTTAGGGACAGGGTTTAGGGTTAGGTCTGTAATTTAGTCAGGTTAGGGTTAAGGTTTTTAGGTCTTTTTGGTCTTTTATCAATGCTTTAAAACTAAAAACTAATACAACTATGTATAAACTTTAACCACTTAAACCCCAGCATCCATATTGTGGGTAAAGCTTTAACTGAACATAGCAGATCGATAAGCTCAAATCGCGGCGTTGTGTTGTGAGCTTGCCGATCGGCTATTTTCGGCGAACGCTTTCCCCACGATAACAGAAAAGACACTAGTATAGCGCCTTGAAGGACTCTGTTCAACCATATGGGGTTTAAGTGGTTATAATTAAAGATAATAAAACTATGTATAAACTTTAACACTATCACTGATTTCACTGATGGCAGAATGAAGCCTGGACTCAAAGAAAATAAATGGCTCACACACCCATCCCCAACTTCTAACCAATCACACCGTCAAAACTTTCTTCGGACAGTCAGAACATCTAACCTGTTAGGAAGCAGGGCTGGTCCGTTGTCTCCATGCTGCAGGGGAGTAGAGGCTGTGGAACAGCCTGGGTACTCTGGGAGAGGAGGGTTAGGGTTAGAAGTGTACTGAGGGAGAGGAGGAGGCTCCATGGGGAACGGCTTCCTTGGTACCAACGGTTTGAGTGGAACTGCATCCTGGATGTGGGGAGAGAGAGAGAGAGAGAGAGAGAGAGAGAGAGAGAGAGAGAGAGAGAGAGAGAGAGAGAGAGAGAGAGAGAGAGAGAGACACACACAGAGAGACAGACAGACAGACAGACAGACAGACATGGGAATATAATGATTAGGGCTTGAATTGAAATTGAATCAGTATCACTGATTGAGTACAATGGACACAAATTGGAAACAATCCTTTTAGCATGACCTTTGACTGTACTACCTGTGCGGTTAATAATTGGGTTAATACAGTATTCAATCAATCAATCAATCAATATTATATCATATTATTTCATTCTATCCTTTCCTAACTGCTTTTGAGTCACAACCTACCTGTTAGCTATCACATGATCTTAAAATGAATCATGGTCCCAACTCACCATGAACACCATTAGAAGCATAACAGCAACACTAAACATCCATTAATTGTCTCCGCCAGGCCAAAAGGCATGGCGAGAGTATGTTTTACCCCCTGTCCGTCCGTCCGTCCGTGTGTGTGTGTCCATTCTATCATTCTGTGTACAGCTAATCTCCGGCAGTGTTGGCTTGATCGCAGCAAAACTGTGCACACACACTCCCTGGATACCAGAGCAACCTCTGCCCCAAATGTTTCACATGGGCCCGTTATAGTGCCACCAGCGCCACTTTTTGCAAAACACATTTTTTGACAGTACTACAACAGATTTTATCCAAACATCACGCAAATCAGTACACAGTATCTCTATAGTCATGTGATCAACACGGATCTGTCCGATTTTCCATATTCCATCCTAATTGGCTAAGGTTGGCTTCCAAAGTTTGCAGGATTGGTCCGTTTTGAAAAAAAAAAGCCTCAAATCATGAACGCAGCTTGCGATTTCCTTGAGGTTTCACACGCACATTCCCACTAGGCCGAGGAAGAAATGCCACTTGAACATTTTCAAATCAGCCTCATGGTGGCGCTGTAAAAGGCCAATTTGCGTTTTTAACTCCCTAGAGGTCAAGGAAAAACATCTGCCCTGCATTTTTCACATTTTCCTTTCATAGCGCCACCAGGAGGCCGACTTATGTAAAAAAAATGTTTTGATATTAAGCCTTCAGAATTTATCCAAATTTCACGCAAATGATTTCTATAGTCATGTGATCAAGATGGATCTATTTCATTTTTCATATTCCATCCTGTTTGACTAACATTGACATCTAAATTTCGCAGGAGTGGTGGTCCGTTTTCAATAAAATGCCACAAATCATGCAAGCACATTCGCACTACGTTGAAGAACAAATTCCACCCATTTAACATTGCCCTATTATAGCTTCACCAGGAGGCCGATTTTTTGCAACACTTTTCTTTTTTATATTAGGCTACTCCTACTAGTGATGAGCAGGTCGGGTTTTCTCATGACCCGCCCCACCCCGCCTCAACCCGCCCCGCGAACCCATATATAAATCTATGGCTCAACCCGCCCCGCGACCCGCGATTTCTGTAAAATCATGAAGGTTAAATAATCTTCAAGTATACACCCCAAGTGTATTCAAACGGTTTCATTGTTATTATTCTTATTCTTATTATGAATATAGACAAAACAAGAGCATGTGATTTTTTTTTTTTTTATGCGTGCAAGTGCGTGCTCCTTGCCGTGCCGTACCTTAAAATATTTACCAGCCACACTCACAATAGCGAAACAGCATTGGCCACACCTCCGGGTCTTAAGTTAGTCAATGAACACTAAAGCCTAATTCTAATACTCAAATTTCTGCCTCCTCGCTTCCTCCGTCTTCTGTCCTCCAGCATGGCGGTGTCTGAGTCAATGAACACTGAGTCAATGAACACACTGTGTGAGTCAATGAACACACTGTGTGAGTCAATGAACACTGAGTCAATGAACATTGAGTCAATGAACACACTGTGTGAGTCAATGAACACTGAGTCAATGAACACTGAGTCAATGAACACAGAGTTAATGAACACTGAGTCAATGAACACTGAGTCAATGAACACAGAGTTAATAAACACTGAGGCAATGAACACTGAGGCAATGAACACAGAGTTAATAAACACTGAGGCAATGAACACTGAGTCAATGAACACAGAGTTAATAAACACTGAGGCAATGAACACTGAGGCAATGAACACAGAGTTAATGAACACTGAGTCAATGAACACACTGTGTGAGTCAATGAACACTGAGTCAATGAACACACTGTCTGAGTCACTGAACACAGAGTCAATGGACAGTAACTACATACTAGTGATTAATAGGGGGGTTTGTGTAAGCACAGTAACCATCTAGTAACTACATAATGATAAATGCTACAGAATGCTATGTGGTACCTAGGTTTGTAGTAGAACATTAACTACCTAGTAACTAGCTACTAGTGATTACTAGGTGCAAACACAAAATTGTGTTAGCAGGGTAACTGGCGTACTAGTGATTGCTAGGTGGGTTTGTGTTAGCACGGTAACTACGTAGGAACTACATACTAGTGATTGCTAAGTGGGTTTGTGTTAGCACAGTAACTACAGTACGTAGCAACTACATATTAGTGATTGCTAGGTGGGTTTGTGTTTGCAGAGTAACTACGTAGTAACTACATACTAGTGATTGCTAGGTGGGTTTGTGTTAGCACAGTAACTACATAGGAACTACATACTAGTCATTGCTAGGTGGGTTTGTGTTAGCAGAGTAACTATGTAGTTACTACATACTAATGATTACTAGGTGGGTTTGTGTTAGCACAGTAACTACTGCAGTAACTATGCAGTAACTACATTGCTAGGTGGTACCTGGGGGTCGGGGGGGAGAGGCTTGCTAGGTGGAGCTGGTCGGCTCCCTGCTGACTGCAGCCATTAATGAGGGAAAGAGAAAAAAGACAGTAAAGAATCCATCTACAATACTACTGAACTATTATTATTATTATTATTAGGACAGTAAGGACAGTAAGTACCACTCTAGTACCCTTGAGTCGTTTTAGAACTCTGGTGACCAAACAGGTCACCACAATGTGTAATTGTTTTTAGAAATTTGTAAAAAAAAATCTATTTGCAACTTTTATATCTCACATGTATGCCTTTTATTTTCCAAATTCCCAAATGTAATGTATGTTTCAACTGTGATGTTGAATTGCACCGTATTGTATTATTCGACGACACTGCAAATGAGTTTAATTACTCAGTGTAATTTCAAGAATAAATATAGCTGCAAGCAGCGATAATACGGGGCCAGGAGAGAGAAAGAGAAATGATAATTCCTTTAACAGGTCAGTTCATGAAAGTCCTTGCGGTCTTGTTTCCAATGAGGGCCTGTGAGCAATTAGGGGTTAAGAGTCTTGCTCAGGGACAAATTTCATTTCATCGACACATTTGCTGACCTGGCCTGGAATCGTACCTGGGGCAACCAGAGCCTCTGGCTCCCTAGGCGGGGTCACTAACCACTCAGCTATGGCCGCCTCTCAGAGAGAGAGAGAGAGAGAGAGAGAGAGAGAGAGAGAGAGAGAGAGAGAGAGAGAGAGAGAGAGAGAGAGAGAGAGAGAGAGAGAGAGAGAGAGAGAGAGAGAGAGAGAGAGAGAGAGAGAGAGAGAGAGAGAGAGAGAGAGAGAGAGATGGAAACGGAATAGATTGAAGATAGAAACGGAATAGATTGAAGAGACAGAGAGAGAGACATGGAGAAGGAATAGATTGAAGAGAAAGACATGGAAACAGAATAGATTGAAGAGAGAGAGAGAGAGGCAGAGATGCTCGTAGGCCTGCGTCCTGCGTCGCTGACGCACCATATTGCGAAAGGACGCATTCATGAAAACTCTAGTGCGTCCATGGGACGCAGCTCCGATTAGCTCCGATAATATATAATATTTGTCAGCTGTGATCTACATGGACTCTCTCGGTTAGGCACCGTTGGTGGAGAAGTATAACTCTCCGGTTAGACACCGTTGTACTGGAGAAGTATAACTCGGTTAAACGGCGTTGTGTGGCAGAAGCAGCAGCACAGCCCCTCGCTGTTAGTCTACGCTACACACACAGAGAGAGAGAGAGAGAGAGAGACGGCATGAGGACCTGCTCTTAAACGTGTTAAAACGTCTTGGATAGACCACTGTCTGGAATAATAACTGATCATCATACATACAGGTCTACTACTAATCTTTGTTGCTGTTGTCATCTTAAATTGACCAGCCAAAGTAAAATCCCCGATTTTAGAGTGTTCTCCCACTTGCTTGGAGATCAGAGTGAGTGGTGGATTAACGCATGTTGCCAATCAGCTGTGTAACATTAGCAGGTTAACGATGGCTCGTTGATCCTATGCATTTGACCCTGATTTGACCACAAAGGCAAACAAAAGCAGTAATTAATGGCAGCTGTAAGTAACCGGTTGTCTATCGTCTGTGTCTTGTGTATGTTTAATAGGCAACTGGATGTTTTCTGTAGCTTAGAGATATCATAACAATTAATTCCCTGAAGAGGGTAGACCCTCTCCCTCATGCTAAACTTAAAGTGACTTATAAGGTTCCACTTCTCCTCAAAAAGACAACTTTATTTTCCTTTCTCAATGACAAGCCTAATAGTATTATTGCATGTTGACTATGTGCAATAACTGCAAGCCAATGTTCATAGGCATTGTCAGTATTTGTCTTCATTATTTCTTGAATTCCTATTTCTTTATTTGCCAATACTTCCACTGTAAGCCAGTGTTTTCAGTCTACACAATAAATAGTAAAAACACATTCTACATTCATAAATAATACAAAATAAAATAATAATAATGATTAAAAGGTTCTATGATTAAATGTATTCTATTGGTCAAAGGTATGTTAAATCCACCTGTTGCCCACTACTAGTATTTCTTACCATAAGGTGTGCTAATACTACAGAATCATATACATTTGAAAAAATATATTTATGATTTTTTAATATATGTATATATATCGGTATCGGTCTTGAAAAGCAGGAACGGGTCGCACTGATCTAGATCTGCTATTTTCACAATATGTATCTGTGGAACTGAATCAAACTAAATTAAGTGCCTCAACTCCTAATTCCTCAGGGTGGGGGGTCCCCAGTTAAAATATGATTATTTTGGGGGGTCGCTGCCTGAAAAGGTTGAGATCCACTGCATCAGGATATAATGTACACAGTCACACACGCATAGAAGATATGGAGATTGGAGATCAAAGAAAACGATAGGGGGGGGGACGTGTAATTGGGGACCCATAAAATGTCCCTGGGACCCATCTAAAAGACCACCCTTGCATCCCAGGACCCATTACATTGAAAACCTAGCAACATCACTGGAGAGACATGGAAACGGAATAGATTGAGTCATGTTTTTTGCAATTCAACTTAAATGAGTCTGCATCAAGTGAGGCTTGAACCAGCAACCATGCGGTATGAGGCACTCTTAGGTAGCTGCAACACTACCTATAGTGCTATAGCTTTGTCCAGGCTGATGTTGTCTGTTGAGGATCACAAACTCTTGCCTTCTGTCATGACCCAAGCTCCTGTTTCACTAACACTAAGATCACTCGTTCACAAACCATTTACCAATGAAGAAATTGTACATCTCCTCAGAACCAAAACTAGTGAAAGTAGCCGATCTACAAGCTCACAAACCATTAAAAATTGTCAGATTGTACATCGGCTATTTTCACAATGAAGTATGTTATACATTGAAAAAACATACTCTCATTGCTATCTGAAAAGTTGTGAGATTGTAGATCAGCTATTTTCACAATGAGGTATGTAAAAAATACTCAATTAAGTATTTCATGTTATCTTTAACAATTGCAGATGTATTCATTGATAGTCATGTTGTGTGAAATGCAACTTAGATGAAGTCTGCACCAAGTGAGGCTTGAACCTGTGACCTTGTGGTTGTGAGACATACACTTAAGCGGGACGCTATTGGACCAACAGGCAAACCTCTGAAAAAAGAGATCACTCTGATCATACAGTTTCACGCAAATAGCTGAAAAATCCTGGGTTTAAGTGTTTTTCAAACTGCTCAAGATTGCGGACAATCTAAAGGCGGTGCTTACTGGTCAACGTGATGTGTTCCTCATTAGTCAAGGCACATGTGTAAGCAGGTCTAATGGCTGTCGGCCAAACGAGGCATGACTTTTGCCTGTTTAAAGTTTGCATTTTCAAAAAATTGCTATAGCGCCCCCGTTTGAACAATTGGAGTAAGATTGGTTTCAGTGATATTTGGAATGGCCCTTTACATTTCTGCAAAGTTTCAAAGAATGGTAAGTCTGCATGTATGTGTTAGGGGCAGATGAATAATTGTCATAAAACTGCAATATTCATTGGCTCATTAAAGCTTCATTTTTTCACTTATGGAAAATATTTTGCAAACGTTTGTCGGCATAGGTCCAAAGTTCATGTGTAAAACGTTTCGTGCAGATTGCTCAAAAATAACTGCTTTTTACTGCTTTTCATATAATTCGAAATGGTGGGAGATCTAAAGGTCAGAGGTCAAAAGTCAAACAGTGAAAGTTGTTAGGCATGAGGAGACGCATGTGTGCATCGAAGTTTCATGGCTGTAGGTCAAACAGGGCATGAGTTGTACCTGTTCAAAGTTGGCATTTTCAACTGAGTGCTATAGCGCCACCTTTTGACGAAAGATTGTGAGATTTATTTTCTGATCGTTTTTCATGACCATCTATCATATGGCCGAGTTTCATAAAAAGCGACTGCACGGTTCAGCCAGAACTGGCAAAAACGGCAGAAGAAGAAGAAGAAGAAGAAATGGAATAATGCCAATAACAAAACGGGTCCATGCTGGAAGCCTGGCCCCGTAAATACATCTTGAATGAATGAATGAATGACTCATATGGCCTGAATCCATCCGACATTATTTGACGTATATTTGTTGCGTTACGTTATGCTACGTTACGCTACATTGCATTGGATTGTGTTGCGTAGCATATCGTTACTTTACATTGCGTTAGGTTGCGTAGCGTTACGCTACATTACATAGCGTAAGGCTATGTTAAATTATATTATATTGTGTTGCATTGCGTTATGCTACGTTACATTACACAGAGTTAAGTTACGATACACCCAAACTTCAAGACACTACAAAACTACCACACACAAGACAGACAACGTCTACGTCTCTATGACAACCAGTGGCTGTACCTGATTGGTGGGGGCATAAGGGTCGGGGGGCAGAGGCTTGGCAGGGGGGGCAGGACGTTGTTTAATCCTTAACTGGACAGAAGAAGAGACGTTGTTATACTACAATATACTACAAAATACTATTATACTAGAATACAATAATAGTATTTCACCTTTAAGTGGACAGAAGAACTGCGTCACTTCCAGGTTTATTAAGACCATATTAGCCTCTGTGCTGGGCCCACACTTAACTGTCCAGTAGCGAGATTAGACTTCAGAGAGATATAGGCTACGGCTACGCAATGACATAATATAGTGAGTTGTGCGTTCCATCATGACACCACCTCATCACACCTCCAGTGCATCCTTACAGGAGAGCTTGCGGTTTGCGATATTCATCATATCATTATGAAAATGATTTTAACCACGTGGCAAAATGGAATGATATGCTGTAGATAGACGCTACCCTCGCATGCCCTGCATGTGCTAAAGCAGTGGTTCTCAAACTTTTTTGACCCAGGTACCCCTTGGAGGGGACAATTTTTCCCAGGTACCCCCTCATCCTCAACATAAACATATTGGTCCTTAAATCCTTGGCACAAAGCTCTCAACAAAAGTAATCTCGACAAATCAGAAGTTATCATAACACTGCTACAGAACAAAGTAAGATTTAGATCTAATACCTCTGAAAATTGTCAAACAGCATTTCAGTTTGATTCATGTTAATAGCCACTACCTGGCAACACAGTCGTATGTTAATGTTACTAACGTAAGTTAATATTCAATTTGTACAAAACCGGACAGCACACTTTTCAAGTAACTGATCTTGATGGTTTTCATAAAATTAACAGCAGCAAGACTTCAGAAAATGAACATTCCTATTAGTCCTAATAAAAAGGTGCTTACATTTTGAAATAATAAACTTATTGGCCCATTTTTTTCTCTGGTGGAGAGATCAGACCCTCCCCCATCCACCAGACATGCTTTGTTCACATGCACGCGCACATCACGGCTCCCATGGCTCTGGAGAGATCGTCAATATAAGGTAAAAATCCCTCGCAGAAGCTACTGTACATAAGGAATTAATTAATACCTGGCAGGGAATGTGTTAATAGCCACTAGCAACACAACGTGGTATGCTAACACATTGAGTGCCAAACACGAGATTCTTCGTGATTGCAAATACACCCGTCGAGTGCCATAAACGAGAATATATATATATGCTGTATATATATATATATATATATATATATATATATATATATATTTATTATTATTATTATTATTTTTCTCAGAAGGGGCGCTCTAACGCAACTTTAGGAATGATCCTAGGACCCTTTAGAAGGGAATGGGCGGATGTGACGTCAGCCCAAAATACATCACTTCCGTCCGCTCCAATGATAGGATTTGGAGAAAAAGGTCTTTGAATATTTATTGAATATTCTATTAGGAAAAAAATGTAAAATAGCACAGTAACATTTAAAATACTTAGCAGAGTGTTTTTTTCAAAACACTCCCTGTCCTGGAAAATCTATTTGAGATAACTCTATTTGAAATAACAGTGGGAATATTGTAAACCTTGCTTGTTACAAGGCTATCTGAAAGAACATTGGGCCAATACATGTTATGGCATATTGGACGCTGCGTACATCACTTATCAAATGTATTCTCTAGACATGTCAGCTGGGAGGCCATCAGGGGGTTCTTTCGGTGGCGTCGTGGAGGGGGGGTGGGTGGTGGGCAGAGCAAGGTTGGTGTTTGTGGGGCCTGGCGTTTGATTTGGGGGGTGAATCTAATCCCTGGCCTTGGCAGAGGTTTGTGGAGGCACGCGAAGAGTGTAGAAAACGTTTGACATGAACAGTTTTGTGCCCAGTTTGTTCAGCTGAAACCCATCTGAAAAAAGGTGTCTTCTATCCCCCCCAAAATGTAAATTGTCAATAAAGTGTTCAGATTTGTTGGTGCACGTAGTTGAAAGCCACTTGCTCAGTGCAGACAGTCTACTGAAACGTTCATCGCCGCCTTTTGTTGGTGGTAGTGGGCCACTGATGCCAACATCAACATGATCTAGGCAGCTGATTGTGCTGAATAGAGCCCTGAAATGCTGTTTTAGGATTTCTGACTGTTACCGCTGCTGTAATAGTCGGATGAAGTTACCCTCATATCTGTTCCTGGTCATGTGACCTGGATAACCAATACATGACAGTGCCCTTGACTTTATAAAATGAACTGCAGTCACAACTTTGTTCAAAACAGAGTGAAGGTCTGGTTCCATATCTTTGGGTGCAAGCACCTGCCTGTGAAGCATACAGTGTGTAGCAATAACCTTCAGGTTAACAGCCTTTATCCGTGCAATAACACCACTCTTTCAGCCCGTCATCGCTGCAGCACCATCCATACAAACGGCAACACAGTTTTCCCAGCTCAGTCCTGCTTCAGTCATGAAAGCATCCAAGACACTTCCTTACAAAACAGAAAATCCTCCAAAATCTTCCCTTTCCATGGATAACGAATCAAAACAACCAACTCAGCAGCATTGGCAATGTCTTTGATTCATGCAATTGAATTGAAAATTGCTGACAGGAACACAATCTATCCAGCATCCGAGAGCTCTTCAATCCTCCTCTTGACAGTGTTATTTGAGAGAGGTACAGCTTTCACTTTATTAGCAAACTATTTCCCAAACATAACTTCATTAATCATTACTGCTGATGAAAGTATGAGTTCTTCTTCAATAGTATGTGCCTTTTTAGTTTTAGCTATTTGTTGAGCGACCAAATAAGACACCCTTTGTGCTTTCTCAGAAACAGTGGAAATGGTCACCATCCGTGTTTTCTGGCGTGTGTATGACCCGCTCTCTCGACGGAAGAATTATTTTGTTTTGCCAACATGTTCTTTGTGCATGGTTTGCAGATGTCGCTTCAGATTGGCTGGCTGGTTGGCCTCCTTTGCTAGACACAGGAGACACAGGACGCATTTTGGTCTCCCGTTGCTGTTCTCAATAAAACCATACAACTCGATATAACTATCATAATATTTTCTCTTTTTAGCGTGTTTGTCATTGTGCAGATCATCACTTGATGATGTGGACGGACACAAATATTTATCCATGCTCGTCGATTGTTAGTCAGCAGTTAGGCAGCAGTAGAAACGGTTCAGGTGTTCTGAATGTTTTTGTTGTTATTTTTTGCTGCGGCGACTGTGAGTGGTCACGACAGATTGACTGATGTGCCGTCTAGTAATCACATCAGCTATTGGCCCAAAGCAAACATGGGAGAAACATAATGTACACCACAAAAATATGTTTATTGCACAACTTGGCAAAAATGACCCCGTAGATAGACACGATTCTTATGATAAATCATTAAAAAAATGTATATAATTTATAAAAAAATAATAAAAAATAAAACAATCTGTGAATTATTTTGCGGACCCCCTGGCTATACGTCGCGGACCCCACTTTGAGAACCGTGGTGCTAAAGGCACCCAGTCACTATTAATCGTTTGTGTTTCAAGTGTTTAATAGCTCGTTTCAAGTTCAGCTCATTCAATGAGCTAGTCATCAAATCAGACGAAGGCTAGCCTCGATCTCCAGGCTTTTATTTTTTATTTTTGCTAAAAAATAAAAGCCTGGACCAACCAGTTGATGTTCCGGGCATAGGAAGTGTTTCATTTCCCCAACCAACCAGAGTGCAGTGGGCGTCACTCCAAATGTTGTGACGTCAGGGCTCTCAATGCTACACATTGGGGAGGAGGAGGGGCGCGGGACGGGGCGGGGGCTGACTGACAGATCGGTGAGCAACATTCAGGAGCCACCCGCGGACCAGATTCGGCCAAATCCTGTGGAATTACTGACACCCTGCGACCCTTCCGGAGCCCGTTGGACGGGAAAACGGGTCAGAAAGCGTGGGAGAAGAGGAGGCACTCGCCTGAGGAAGATACAGGCCCTTTCCCGCATTCCGCTACCTTCCATCATCCTCTCCAACGCGCAGTCCCTCCGGAATAAATCAGATGAATTGCAGGCTCAAGTCCGCTGCAACCACGACTTCAGGAATTCTTGCATTCTAGCCTTCACGGAATCTTGGCTATCCGAACGTGACTTGGCCACCGATCTGAAGATCGATGGCTTTGGGACACCCTTTCGTCTGGACCGAGACGCCTCAGTTACGGGCAAGTCAACTGGTGGGGGGGGGGGGGGGGGTATGTTTGTATGTTAATGAGCGTTGGTGCAGTGTTAAATCTGTCATTGTTAGGGAGAGTTTGTGTACCCCTGACGTTGAGTTGCTCTCTGTCTCTCTGCGGCCAGCGTATCTGCCGAGGGAGTTCCCACAGATATTTTTTACAGTCATTTATATACATCCAAAAGCTAATGAGGCTAGTGCCTGTGAGCAAATTCTCAGGGTTGTACAGAAACTACAACTAATCTCCCCTGACGTACCAAATCTCATTCTTGGCGACATGAACCATGTGTCCTTGAAAAATACTCTCAGAGACTTCCATCAATACATCCGACTAGGTCCAATAAAACCTTAGACATATGTTTTGGTAATGTCAAAGACGCATACAAATCTGTACCCCTCCCGCCCCTGGGGGCCTCCGATCATAACTGTGTGCACCTTTTCCCTGTTCACCGCACTGCTCTAAAACGTGGTAAAGTGCAGAGCATCCGCATTAAGAACTGGAATGATAACAACGCCTGTGAGACCCTCCGGGGCCTCCTTGAGGACACAGACTGGGACATGTTCTCTGAGTCCTCTGCCGACATCAATGAACTGACGGATGTGGTTACTAGCTGGTCTTTGTATTGTGAGAATATTGTTATCCCTGAGAAAACTATCAAAGTGTACCCATCGGTGGTCGCTTATTAAATACCTACGCTGAACAATTAGGTCCCATTTTTAATTCTATTTTTAAACTATCTCTTAGCTAGCAAATAGTACCCTTCCTTTGGAAACGGTCCACTGTTGTACCCGTAGCCAAGAGCAGCAATCCTAAAATGCTCAACGATTTCAGACCTGTGGCTCTTACTTCCCTGGTCATGAAACAGTTTGAGAGGCTCATCAAGTCAGAGCTTGTGGCTAAAACTGTATTCTTTATATGAAAAAGTTTGAGAAGCACTCACTAAATGCTACGACATGACACGCACGCACACAATGTAAACTTATATTGTTGCAGGTACAGTTGTTAGTAAGCTGTAATAAAAATACGGTCACACAATAACACACAAACACACACACACAATAACACACACACACACACACACACACACACACACACACACACACACACACACACACACACACACACACACACACACACACACACACACACACACACACACACACACACACACACACACACACACACACACACACACACACACAGCATGCTCCATGACCTCTTAGTTGTCATGGTTACCTGAGGCTTTTTAAAGTCAGGGTCAGGGGGTAGTGGCTTAGTAGGAGGAGCAGGCCTGCCATGAACCTAATTGGAGGAAAAACAGGAAGCAGAAGCAAGTTGACAGCCAATGAAGGCACATGCACAGGATACATGTGATAAACAAGGTGAGTTGAACGCATAGAGTTACATACTAGAGAGGTAACTGCAAAATCCCCTCCCATCCACTTGTATGGATTTGCTCACCCATCGCATACCCCCGTTTTACCCCTTCTTTCGGGTTTTGGGAAGTTGGACGGGCGGGACCTATCTGGGGCCTCTGTGCGTCGTCTTACGTGCAAATTAGTGTCACTTCCGTGCTCAACCCTGTGCGCAAGCTCGCGAGTCGAGGCTATTCGACTGGCTCCAGCTAGCTGTAGTTTACAACCCTCGTAGACGTATTTACGATTCTGATGTCTTCAATCTACGAGAGTTGTAGGGTGCACGTCCCATGCAGGGGAGCACTTTCTGCACTTTACCCCGCAGACACTCCAAACATGTACAAATTGAAAATAAAAGGTGCTTACCGCAAAGCCCCAAATGTTAACGACCTCGGCGGGGTAGTAGTGATCCCCGTAGAGGTATATCTTTCAATAAAGAAGTCTTTTAATCCAGCTTGTGTCGGAATCTTCACTGTTCTTCTTTTGTTTTAAATGAGTTTGAACTGCGCATTAGCGATTTGGCGGTCGGGAGGTGTATTGCGCATTGAACACACAATGTATCAATACACCTCCCGACCGCCAAATCGCTGTTGCGCAGTTCAAACTCATTTTAAACAAAAGAAGAAGCAGTGCGCAATACAATACCTTTTATTTTCAATTTGTACATGTTTGGAGTGTCTGCGGGGTAAAGTGCAGAAAGTGCTCCCCTGCATGGGACGTGCACCCTACAACTCTCGTAGATTGAAGACGTCAGAATCGTAAATACGTCTACGAGGGTTGTAAACTACAGCTAGGCTCCAGCTATAGTAAGCTGTAGTACCAGAATCGGCCACCATGTCCAAAGCGCTTCACTTGTCCCTCTCGGTTCTGGGGGCTTGGTTCAACGTGTCAATCAAGTGAACTTAAAGGCATAGTATGCAACTTGTTACACACTATGCCTTTGACCAATTGAACCCTCTAGACATAGTGAATTGGACCTGGGTTGGCTCTGTACTTGGACTGTCCTTTTCCGTCTACACCAAACCGCTTAGCCAAAAACAGCCGATCTACAAGCTCGCAACGTGTTTGCTAATGTTCCACCTAGAATATGGATGCTGGGGTTCAAGTGGTTAATGTTAGTTATTGTTAGGAATATGAAATAATAACTTAATACTAGTTACTGTTAGAACAAATAATAACTTCATTTTAGTTAATAGGAGAAAATATTTATCGTTAGGAATATGAAAGAGAAAATGTGTGACTTGAGTTGTTAGCTTGGCACATTTATCTACCCTCTAATGTTCAAAGTTTGTCAGTAAAAGAAAGGTAGGCTATATGAACAATATGCATTCATCCCATTATGCCAAGAGGCATAGCTCTGGTGAAGAGGCAGTGACCACATTTGAACTGGAGCCAAACAAAAAGAGGAATTGACAGGTAAAATCATGCACCCCACAATCTGATTCCACCAGCCAGTAGAACTGAAATATTGGCTGCTGCTGATGATAAAGCTATGACAGTGGATGAGTCCACTGACTGACACCACTAATAATGCATAATGATCAGTTCAAGGAGGTATTTCAATCTTGAATACAGGTACATAAGAATAGTAGTAGCCTACTTATTCATGTAGTATTGAATTGTTTACGACGTACAAGATGTGCCTGTACTACTAAGGCAGCCGGCGGTTCCACGCGCCGCACAAGGTGCCCTTTGTTTTCACTTCAGCACCTGCCCATCAAAATGTCTGTGCACACCACTGGAGGGCGATGTTGTCAAAAAAAGCCCCAAAATGCCCGATATATCGGTGGGACCAATACATCAGTTGCGAACATAATGTCACTCTCCTTACATAATGTACATAGAATACAGGTACAGTCTAATTCCAGTCTGTTTCTATAAACTAAGCTGGTAAGTTGTAACATTAAACAGCATCTCTCTCTCTCTCTCTCTCTCTCTCTTTCTCTCTCTCTCTCTCTCTGTCTCTCTCTCTCAAAGGTCATGGGGACTTGTTTCCATTGTGGTCCATTGTATTCAATTCATCAACATAGTATAAACATGTACACGATAATACATCAACAAATACAAACACTATATAGGTCTATGTACAAAGGAGCTGGGACATTACATTTACCTCCCCTTGTGGTCTCCCGTTTTGAAAGGATGGTGGATGGTGTCAGGGGCAGGGCATTCCACATTGTGGTGGCAGAGTAGTAGAATGAGTAAAGGCTCTATTCACAGCAGCCATATTATGAAGACATTCACAGGTGTTACCAATGATACTAATGAAGGCTCTGTTCCATTCTGGTCAAACTGAGTCAGGGTGCCGATATTGTGCATATCTACAGTTGGGGTCCAGGGACCCTCATGGGCTTCCAAATGGCCCCTTACAGGTGTATAACTCTGAGAGTGTACAAATGGAACCAAATGGACCCTTAGAGTTATGGGGGTCGTGGAAACCACTGTGCTAGACTAAATGGGACAGAGCCTTCATTAGTATCATTGGTAACACCTGTGAAGGAAGTGATAATATGGCTGCTGTGCATAGAGCCTATTGTCCCATGTTTGTTCTAAATGTGGGTGGTACCAGATCATGGTCGCTCCTTCTAGTGTAGTGGCTGTGGATGCCACTCACTTTGGAGAAGTAGTTAGACAGCTATGAGGGTATTGAGAGCACTGTCCCTCTGAGTACTGTATGTTAAATACCAATCCCATTGATATTTGCTTAACCCTGTCTTCTACCCTGAGCCATCCCAAACTAGTAAAGTGTGTTGGAATTAGGTGAGTCATGAGTTTAAGGCTGAGAAGTAGTCGTATCAGTTTGTTTTGGGAGGTCTGAAGCTTAGTTTTTAATGACATATGCTGGAGAACCAAGAGGTGCAAGCATAATCAAAATGGCACTGAATGAGGGCTTCAGCTAGAGTCTTGAGAGCACGTTTATTGACAAAAGAGGAAATCCTGCCCAAAAATGAGGGCAGATGCGTTCAGCCTTTCCCTGAATCTCCACGACAAGACTCAAGACTATCAACCAGCTAGACAGAGAGTTTAGCACCCTCTATCTATACTAACCACATTTTGGCCTTACAGCCCAAATACCACTTAATTGTTTCATCTTTAGATCCACACTCCTTAATCACACGGGTTGACATCTCGGTTAAAGAGGTAGTTCACAGAAAAAAGAATAAACAATCCTATTGATCAGTCACCCCATGGAGATATTTTTTTGTTCAATCAGAAACACTCACGTCAAAGTAGATTTAACCATTTATTGCAACAACTGGAATACAGTTAAGCTTTCCGTTAAAGCTCCGCTCTTGGGAGATATTCCCTGAATTTTGTCGAAGCAGCCTGCTAAGCATATATTCAGGGAATGCTAAGCAAATCCCCCATAGGGATACAATGTCAACAATAAGCAGTACATTGACATATTAGTTTGAATTAGCAGATATACATGATAATCAAAAGTATTTGAGCCTATGCCAGACTCTAATCAAAAGGTGGAGGCTGGGGTGGAGGAGGAGCTAGCAGAATGCATTGGTCAGCAACCAAGAAAGACCTAGTGAATACAAAGCCGTATTTAAAGGAACCCCTTGCTAATGCGTGAGTTGTGATTGGAGTATGAATGCATGATGTAATGACCAGCAGCGCTGTGAATGGGGAATAGAAAACTGTTCAACATCAGCTGATTGACAGCTGATTACAGCTTTGGCGTGCAAGACTTCCGTGTCCTGCATGAACTAACGCTATGCTTCATTTTTTGTCGCATTCCTAGGCCAATAATTTGGTGACCAGCGGACCGGTAGGCAGTGGTTCCGGTAGGAGACACAAAGGAGACTCTTAGTGTCTCCTATCGGAACCGCTGTCGGCATCAAATTATTGGCTTAGGAATGCGACAAAAACAAAAAAATATCCATGAATCTCCATGGGGTGACTAATCGATAGAAAAAAAGTCATTTTGGGGGTTAACTATCCCTTTAAGTTCTTATTGAACACCACTGTGGCGGGTCCCAGACTTTCCTTTGAGTAGTATTTTATGATGCCCCTGCCCCTGTTTGAAAGGTGTAGCTGGAATCAAATTCTGACTAAGCATAATGTTTCAAAGATGAATTAAGTTGATATAATAAGGTATGTCTTAGTACTGTTTTCAATTTAAAAAGTAAAAAAAAAAGGATTAGAAAATTATAGCATTTTGTTTTATTTACATTTCCCACAACGTCCCAACATTTTGGGTACAGGACCAAGGGGCCAGCTTCAGAGTTTTACATCGAGTCTAATACGGAAGAGACAGTTCATATGAATGGCCTGTAGTTTCGCTGTTCGCTGAAAGAATATTCTCTCAATGCAAGTGGATAGGTTTTTGATTAACTTTAGACTTGATTTTCTTACCTTAATAAACATTGTAAATACTATATGCTTCCAGTCGCTAGTTTAAAGTCTCCTTTCAATCATCATGATATGACGATGATTGACGATAAAGTAGGCTATGCTCTAGGAGGGGCGGGATGATTTGATTGACAAGCTACACAACCAATAGCATTCATTCCCCTTCCCCGCTCTCGATTGACAAGCTACCCAAACAATTGCATTCTTTAGGGATTGATTTCCGGTTCCTATTCCCGGTTGCTTTTTGGCATATATTAAAGATGGCGGATTTCAAATTCCTGAACAATCGGCTTCATTTTCGGTCTGTAGAAACCAGAGGTTTGGCTTAGTCCATTCTTTTTATACAGTCTATGTACAGGACCCACAATCTTGTGTGTGTGTGTGTGTGTGTGTGTGTGTGTGTGTGTGTGTGTGTGTGTGTGTATTCCTTTCTATGTGTGTGTGTGTACCTTGTTTACAGTAGTTGTCATGGGGATATCACCCTGTCCATTCCACTGGTAGCGCAGCGGTCGAACCTGATCTCCGTTTCGACTGTCGACTCGCTCCAGCACTGGAGTCCTGGAGAAATATTACAAATACGTATTACAAATACTTGACTACACATGATACTCAATACAAATATTCAGGCGTGGCAATCCCGGGGAGACGAAGGGGACCTGTCACCTGCAAACGTCAGATTGGTCCACCCCATGAGTTATTTGAGTTATTTAGGAGTTATTTTGAATAATAAATGAATAAATAAGAATGAAACAATACTTATTTAATATGATTTATAAATAATTCCCACATAAACACGATGCTTTTTGAAGGATTTATTCCCCCCACGGTTTGGTCCGTTCCCAGAACATGATTTGGCAGTGCTGCCAAAGCAGTCTGCTTATATTTGCACATTTGGGCTTGTTTTCATACACCTGGTTGCTCGTTTCTCTCGCAAAATCTGGCAACGCTGCTGGCGATGACATCATGTAGAACGTTGCCTCTGACTGTGTGTTGTTTTTAAAGCGTGAGAGAACTCTGGTTTTGCAGTTTCAAAAACTAAGTTATTTGTTTCTTGTCCTTAAAGAGTGCAAGCCCCTTGCTACGCTACTACTACAACAACAATGATTATTTTTCAGGGGTTATTGAGGGAAGTTTGGCAGACATGAATAGATTATGGATACATAAATACTAAAAATGGAAAGAACACCGAATGAGGAATATCTACAGATGTGCCACTTCAAAACTTCACATGTCCTGCCATCGCCAAGACAGTAAATTTTCAGGGGATTCCCAGGGCAATAAGAGGGACAAAGAAGGGCATTTAAAATGCTGAATTATTTTGATGATCACTGCTTTTATGATGCTAATTAATTTGAGCAACTGGTCAAATCACCTTTCGCCTCATAATGAGTCTGACACCTTCTTAAACACACATTCTTTTGTTCTCATGTATATGGATGTCTGTTGAAGGGAAAAACGGGGGTGTGTAGTGACAACTTCTTTTCAGGGGCAAAACAGTGCATTTTAAGGGCAGAAAAGGGAGGGAAAAAAATGCATTTTCAGGGGACTTTCAGGGAAAGAACAGTAACGTGTGAAGTTTTGAAGTGGCACATCTGTAGTTACGGCCAGCCCGTGCCATTGCAATAGTTAATGTATAGCCTTTCCTTAACACTCGTGTGTGCAAGCGGTCAATCTGACCGATTTTTTCAAAAGGAGAGTGGAGTGACCACAACAATTCTGTTCGCTGGTCGATAGTACAAAAACATTAACGCTCGAAAATGGCATGGAAGAGGAAGACAATCTCTGACACAGACTGAGAGACTACAGGCTCAACTGGTGAGTATCAGCAAAAGCATTACTTGAACTACCACTGCAATAGTTTAGAATTCACCAAGATTACCTGAACAGTAGAGTAACACTGCATGTTGGAATTGAAAGTTTATTCTTGCTGGCGATAGCCGTCGTGTCCGTTGCCAACTCACCATGATGATGTTGCAGACAAAATAGCCTCATTTGTTCTAATCTACACCAAATTTGATTTTTTTTTCATTGAAGTGGAAACTTTAAAACTCACTAGCTGTTGTAAATGTGACATTATTCATTTGTGCTGCAACTGCCAACTGCCTTCGTGGCATACATAGGCTATTTATAAAATACAATCTTTTCAGACTATTTATTTTGTTGAACTTAAAGAGGTGATTAAGGTTCAGACAAGCCATGTGTTCTAATTAGCTGTGAAATACAATAAACTGTACAAAGGTTGTACAAAGGCTGATGATTAGATGTGTGTGTGTGTGTGTGTGTGTGTGTGTGTGTGTGTGTGTGTGTGTGTGTGTGTGTGTGTGTGTGTGTGTGTAACTAATTCCTATCATGTTGTAATTGATAATTTTTTTTACTTTTCTAAAGATCAACCACAACCCAAGAAAATAGGCCCTCAGACAGAAGGTACAGTATCTGTATAATGTGGTGATTAAGTCTTATTTGCAACCTTTTCTTTCTTTCAAGGTATGTGTTGTACTGATGTTTGCTGCTGCTACTATAGAAATTATTCATGTGGCTTCTTCTTACATCCAGATGAACTGTCAGATCAGCGACATCTGTAACAGCAACAGACAGAACAGCCAGATGACCAACAGTCAGTAACAATAAATTCTGATTCCGATTCAGAAGTGACAATACATTCAGATTCAGCAGGCATGATATGGTACCTGACTGTAATGGTTATGCATTATTTTGCACTTTTTCTATTGTGCTGCACTGTTGTTGCTACTGATGAGGCTTTTTCTTACATACAGAAGAACATCCAGAACAGCAGTGACTGTCACTGCCTCTTTGGAAGGTGCTCCACAAATACATTTTCTTTCAGATTCAGATTCAGATTCAGATTCCTTTATTTGCCATTGTGTAATACACATAGGAATTTGCTTTGACAATGCATGATTGTGTTGCAATCTTTTTTCACATATATAACATAAATACCAACAACACCAACAACATCGTGCAAGAAATAGATAATATAAAGTGCCATAGTGTTCAGTAGTGCAATGTGCATTGCCAGTGTCAGGTTTCAGTGGCCCTTGGGGGCGGGGGAGGAGGGAAGCCAGACTCATTGAGCAGCCTGGCAGCTGAGGGGAAGAAGCTGAGTCTGTGGCGTGCTGTGGTAGCCTTCAGCAACCGCATCCTTCTTCCAGAGGGGAGCAGGGTGAGGAGGCCGTGGCCAGGGTGGGAGGGGTCAGCCATGATCTTTCTTGCCCTCCTCAGTGCCCTGGAGTCGTGCAGGGACTTGAGGGAGGGCAGGGGACGGCCGATCACCCTCTCTGCTGAACAAATCACCCGCTGCAGCTTGACGAGATCTTTTGCAGCTGCAGCGGGGAACCAGGTGATGATGGAGTGGGTGAGGATGGACTCAATGATGGCCGAGTAAAAACGGATCATCATAGCCCTTGACAGTCTGTACTTCCTCAGTTGCCGGAGGAAGAACAGTCTCTGCTGTGCCTTTTTCAGGAGGGCCATGATGTTCAGTTCCCACTTCAGGTCCTGGGAGATGGTAATGCCCAGGAACTTAAAGGACTCCACAGAGTTCACCAGAGTGCCTCCCAGCATGATGGGAGGGGGAGGGGCTGCTTTCTTCCGGAAATCCACCACCATCTCCACTGTCTTTTGGGCATTTAGCTCCAGATTGTTGCTGCTGCACCACCTGCGCAGCCGCTCGATCTCCCTCCTGTAGGCCGACTCGTCCTCCTTGGAGATCAGGCCCACCAAGGTGGTGTCGTCGGCGAACTTGAGGAGCTTGACCGACGGGTGGAGGGAAACACAGCTGTTGGTGTACAGGGAGAACAGTAGAGGGGACAGGACACAGCCCTGCGGGGAACCGGTGCTGGTGGACCTGGAGCTGGAAATGCTCTTCCCCAGCTTCACACGCTGAGACCTGTTGGTAAGAAAATCTGTAATCCACCTGCAGGTGGAGGCAGGCACTTGCAGCAGGGACAGCTGGTGCTCCAGGATAGATGGTTGGATAGTGTTGAAGGCCGAACTGAAGTCGACAAACAGGATCCTGGCATAGTTGCCGGCGGTGTCCAGATGGTGTAGGGCGTAATGCAGAGCCATGTTCACGGCGTCCTCCGTGGAACGATTTGCTCTATACGCGAACTGCAGCGGGTCCAGCACAGGATCGGTGATGCGCTTCAGATGAGCCCGGACAAGGCGCTCCAGTACCTTCATGACCACAGAGGTCAGGGCGACGGGTCTGTAGTCATTAAGGCCTGTGACCTTGGCCTTCTTGGGGACGGGGATGATGGTTGAGGCCTTGAAGCATGCTGGGACATGACACAGCTCCAGTGAGGCGTTGAAGATGTTGGTGAACACCGGGGCGAGCTGGTCAGCGCAGTACTTCAGGACGGAGGGGGAGACAGAATCCGGGCCGGGCGCCTTCCGGGGATTCTGGCTCTCGAGCAGCAGTTTCACCTCTCTCTCCGTGACAGAAAGAGGGGGTGAGGGGGGGAAGGAGGGGTCCCACTAGGGTACGGGGGTAGTGGTTGTGGCTGGGGGGGTGTAGGGAGAGGGCGGGAGGGAACCTCTCTCTCAAATCTGCAATAGAACTCATTGAGCTCGTTCGCCAGGGGGAGATTGTCGGACGCTTGTGGCGACTTTGGCTTATAGTTTGTGATGGTCTTGAGGCCTTTCCAGACCGAGGAGGAGTTCCCCTCAGAGAGCTGCTGCTGCAGCTTCTCTGAAAAGCGATGTTTCGCCTCCCTCACTGCTTTGGCAAACCTGTACTTGGCTTGCCTGAACAAAGCCACGTCACCGCTGCGCCCGGCCACCTCCTTTTCTGACCTCAGCCTCCTGAGATGGGCTGAAAACCAGGGCTTGTCGTTGTTATAGATCTTCCTGAAGCGGAGAGGAACGCACACTTCCTCACCGAGGCTGATGAATGATGTCACAGTGTCAGTGTATTCATCCAGATTGTTTCCAGCCTCAGGCCCCGCCCACTCAACAAGGTCCTGGTCACAGCCAGCATTCTCCAGCCAGGCACAGAGTCTCTCCTTTGCCACACTGGACCACACTCTGAAACTCCTCACTACAGGTTTTGATATTTTTAATCTCTGCCTGTAGCGAGGGATCAGATGGATGAGATGGTGATCTCCTTTGCCCAGCGCAGCCCGGGGGACAGAATGGTATGCCTGCCGAATAGTGCAATAACAGTGATCAAGAATGTTCGTGTCCCTGGTAGCGCATGTTACTTGCTGTCTGTATTTGGGGAGAGCCCGGCTAAGATGAGCCTGGTTAAAGTCCCCAAGCACCACAGCCAAACTGTCCGGGTATTTGCGCTCCACCCCCGACAGCTGTTCTGTCAGTGTGTCTACTGCTGTGGTGAGGTCAGCATCTGGTGGAATGTAAACACACACGAGGATGAACGCATTAAACTCACGGGGGGAATAGAATGGGCGACAGAGTATGAAGAGAGACTCAATGTCAATAGAACAGTATTGTTGCAACACTGTCACGTCGGAACACCAGCGATTATTTACAAAGAACATTAATCCACCTCCACGCGACTTCCCTACCGCCTCGAAGTCTCTGTCAGCACGAAACGCGGAGAAACCCTCTAGCTGTACAGCCCCGTCTGGGACTATCGGCTTCAAATGCGTCTCCACAAACGCGAAAACAGCCGTGGATTGGAAGTCATTGTCCTTCGAAACTAGCAGCCGGAGTTCATCCATTTTATTTGGTAGGGAGTTCACGTTGCCAAGGAATATACCTGGTAGTGGTGGACGCGATCCTCTCCGCCGTAGGCGAACCAAACAACCTCCTCTCTTCCCCCGTTGTCTTCTGGTCCAACGCACTGCAGCGGTAAAGAACGCTGTCCCCCTCACCAGAATATCCAATATGTCCGTGGAGCGGGTGAGTAATGTCGGTAAAATGTCCAGTGGGGTAGAAGACCCAATGTGCAGCAACTCTTCTTTAGTGTAAGAAGGTTCACAGGACACGTAAACAAAACGTAACAAACTTAACAGACAGAACACAACACACGTCATTGCCATAGCAGCCCTGGGCGGCGCCATCTTGCTCACTTTACCTACAGATGCAGCTTTAAGGACGAGTGGACCAAAACATGGCCCTTCATAACGAAAGGAAGCCTGAACACGCACTACTGGTGCTCTGTATGTCGTGTGGAAAACTCATGGTGTCATCAGGGTAAAGCAGATATTCAGCGCCATTTGAATGCAAAGAGTCACCTGGACAAGCAACGGGCACTTCAGTCCACCGCTACAATTGACCGCTTTTCAGTGCCTGTTCCCTCTGTCGGGGGGATGAGCGATCAAGAGGCCAAGGTAAGCTATACAGTATGTGTGCCATGTATATTCAAGCAAATGTAAGGGCTGTCATTTGAAATGTTAACCTATGACTAATGATTTTGTCTTGCAGTCAAGGAGGGCAGAAGTTAAGATGGCTGCAACACTAGTTCTCCATAATGTGCCTTTAAGTAACTGACCATCTGGGGCCTCACCTGAAGGAAAGGTTTAAAGACAGCCCAAGAATACAGGTGTGTTTTGATAGTATATTGTTTGACTGACTACACTGTCTCTCTGCATTCTATGTATGCAATTACCTTGCTTATTGAAAGTCGCTCTGGATAAGAGTGTCTGCTAAATGCCTAAATTGTAAACTGTAGGTGTGCCAGGACTAAAACAACAAGCATCATCAATGGGGCATTGGCACCACATTTCCTGAAGGAGTTGGTGGTGAAAACGAAGGAAGGACCATACACCCTCACAACAGATGGTTCCAATGACACAGGTATTTCCCAAGCTGAAATATTGAATGTTTTTCTCCTACACCAGGGGTCTTCAACCTTTTCAGGCCAAGGACCCCCTAGCTGAGAGAGAGATGAAGCAGGGACCCCCACTATATATTACATAAAATTGTCTTGCAGATTAAAGCTTTTCATAGATGTTGGATTCATGTTAATGTGTATTTTCAGACATTTAACGACGTAAACCGTCAATACTAGTAAACTTTCACTCTGTACTTGGTCTGCTCTTTTTTCCCCTCTTTGCTGTACATAGACGATCTACAAGCTCACAACGCCTCGCAGCGCGAGGCGTTGTGAGCTTGTAGATCGGCTATTTTCGGCTAAAGTTGTCCTTAGAATAGGGATGCTAGGGTTCAAGTGGTTAATTTAAAAAACAATGATCCTATCACAGAGAGATTTGGCGGACGCCCTGTAGCAACTCTGAGGACCCCCTAGGGGTCCCGGACCCCCTGTTGAAGACCCCTGTCCTACACGATAATCTCTCTGGCATACTTAACTGTGAGAGTGTTAAGTGGTCTTACATGCTGTCATTGCAGGACGAGAGAAGATGAACCCCTTGACTGTACGGATCTTTGATGGAGATAAAATAGCGCACCGTTTCCTTGGAATGTGTACTACAAGAGGGCCACGGTGTGGGACAGCTGAAGTGATCTTTGCCAAGATGAATGCCACCTTGCAAGAACAAGAGATTCCATGGCAGAACTGTGTTGCTCTCTCCATTGACAATGCTGCAGTCAACACGGGAGCTCACAACTCCATTGCCTCCAGAATCCTAAAGGAAAACCCCAGTATCTACATTCATGGTTGCCCATGTCATGTGGTGCACAACATGGCTAAAAAGGCTGGGCTGGGTTTTTTGGAGGTGAGTGGCTTAATAATACTCTCTCTCCAGGTTGTTTCTGTATGTTTGTCACACTGCTTACACAGATGCTCATCTATGGTACATTGACTGTTCTTTTTGTTGTTTGTAGATTCCTTTTTATTTAATATTTCAATCAACACCTTACCTTCAATTATACCTGTGTTCCCAGCCTCTTCCCTTTTGTTAAAACATGAGCCAGTTGTAACTCTTATTGCATCATGCATGCTTTAACATAATGTTTATGGTCTGGTTCATTGCAGGTATCCAAATTTGATGTGGAGGACCTTGTAGTTGACGTGGCCTTCTGGTTCAAAGGTAGCACCAACCGCAAAGGATACTTGACAGGTAAGATCATTTAAGAATACCTATTTTATTATTGAAACACGTTGCATTTGAATGCATACAAAATATAATCCCATGTTTCTCACAGAATGTTGTGAGCTCCACAAAGCAACCACCACTATGGGGGGTCCCTCCTCACAAACTATGGCCACTCACGAGTGCCCATCTCGGGCATAGGAGCCAGCATGGATGTCCACTTGGGACCAGTGGGACTATCCAGTGAGCCAGGCGACATACTGTAGGGACACTCCTCTCAGCCTAACACATAAGCTTAATTTCTGCCTCCTCCTCACTCCGTCCTCCAGTGTGACTTGTTTGCATCCCAAATGCTAATTTGCTTTTGGAGTTGCTGAGAACCAGGTGAGTGCAGGCTCCCTAAGCCACTTGGAGTGAAATATGGCAAGATACAAGTATATCTTTCATGTATCGTTTGCGGAACTGTCTTTGTTGAAATGCGTGGTGGCGTATAATTTCTCCTCCTCCACATGACAACCCTCCGAGCTCCGAAATAGTCCAGCAATCCAACTGTTGTGTGTCATAATTGCTGTCACTTAAAAATTACGCTCCTTGCCTCCTCACCTCCTCCCTCGGAGGCAGGGCTAAGGCGGGAGTGGAGGACTTGATGATGGACACTTGAATATTGGAATTGCGATGTACAACGTGGAGGTCTTAGAACTACCACCACAGGGGCCGACAAGCCCCATTCTCTTTAACTGCCTATGAGCACTCGTCCTGAGCTCCCAAGTGCCCCACTATAGCTTTAACATGTCTGAGCCAACTGTTGGAGGTTTTGCACCTCGGACATGGGGGAGAGGAGAAGGTCAGGGTCTCCTTGGCTCCTATAACTTTGCTCTTCTGTGCTCCAAGTGCCCAGGGAGCAATCCAGTGACCCCCCACTCCCCATACTCCCACTCCACCTGAGGGGAACCCTAGGCCCTCTAAACTCTACACCAGACCCTCTTTTACCTCCTCACACAACCCTACCCCGCATACTCCCCTCTGTCTAGGCCCCCAGTAGAGACATGGGTTTTGAAAGCTTTTCACTAACCTCCGTAGCCACCCCCACCCCTCTTTACTCACTCACACTGATTGCCTTCCTAATGTGTTAAAAAGTTCTTCAAAAATCTATTTATTGTTTTTCAAAATCTTGTGTCTACAAGATGACACTTTGATTCACATTTGATCCACAGAGCTATCCAAAACCTTTCTATATTGCTTGCAATACTATATCAACTGACAATATTCTCTTTCTCTGCCATGCACCTTCTGAATGACAAAATTGAAAATTGTGACTTGTGTTTTAAGGATATCTTGTTCCAGTAAAAAAATATATAACTAGTTTATTGCATAATTAGTTTAGTTAACTTGAAACGAGTGACCATTTCAGAGGGTTTTAATAGAGTCACAAACAAAATATTGGATTTCACAATTATCTAATTGTATCTCTGCAATTTGGACAATTCCAGTGGATTTCTAGGCCCCCAAAACATAGGGTAAGACACAAAAAGTAATTGTCTAGGATAAATAATGAAGGAGTTAGGTTATTTTAAAGATGTTTTGGCCATCTTGGACGCCATCTTGAAAATAACACCTTTCCAGTACTCAAACTTTGGTAAACTTTTAGTATGTTATTAAGGACACCTAATACTGTAAGAAACAGTTGAAAAACGTTTTGTTGCAATTTGTTTTGGGTTAAGTGCTTTTTTTTCATAACTGCAGCCGCCTATTTGAAAATTCAGATTGAGAAGCTGCTGTTTTCCTCCAGGCATTGTGTCAAATGTTGTCCTGTTTTATTGTGTTGTTTTTTACTCTATAAATAAAGTGGATTGGTTTGGATTGGAGTGTGTTAAAGACATAGTTCAATGTTGAAAATGAGTGGTATTCCCCTTTAAGCGATAAACTGGCAACCAGTGTTGCCAGGTTATGGGCGTTGTGCGAGAGAAACAAGCAACCTGGCAGACTTGACAATACTGCAAACTCCACAGACAGTGACAAGGGGTGGAGGAGCCTGGCAACCCCTAGCGGTAGCGTGGTGGTGCAAAGGCTTCCTTGTAATACCATAGCCAGGCGATAGTGGTATGTACATAATGCATGCATTCAGCTATGGCGGTGGTCTGTGACATCCAGCAAAACACCCGACTTAATATTTTGAGGGCAATTAATTAATAAAACAGAAAAAACTAGAAAATGTGCTCCTCGGAGCACAAGTATCCGCCAGTACTGTTCCTGATTAATCCTGTCTTACCTCACTTCTAAAGATATAAATGATCTTGTGAAGTGACACACCTATTTAATGGTTTCTATTTCGTCATGCGTCTTGCTAGCCAATCAAAGCACACCCTTTTATTGTCACGTGTCACGTGAAGCTTGACCAATGTTAGCTTGGTGGACACACGGAAGGACAAGAACGAAAACGGAGGGTGCGTTCGAAAATACAGCACTGAGCGGCAGTGAGCGCACTGGCTAATACAAACTAATAGGCGAGTGTGCTCCGGTGCGTAATTTCCGAACGCACCCATAGTCTTCTGGCGGAGACAATAATGATTTCCAGGGGTAGAATCGGATTAGCGCCCCTGCAAATATTACAAATACTCTATTTCACATGATACTCAATACTTCATATTATAAATACAGGGGAGAACCTGTGAAGCATCTCCAAGCTGAAGTTATTACCACTGAGTAACAGTAAATTAACACATTGACTGCCAATCGCGTAGAGCTACGCGAACCTATTTAAAGCCGCCACGTGCCAGTCGCGTAGACCTACGCGAAGTGGTGTTTTTTTCTTTTTTTCGAAAAAAAGTTCACATTGCACTTTTTTCAATTTTCGATACGGCACATTTCATTGTAGCACCACCGGAAACGGAATTATCCGGGATCCGGTTTTGCCGATCCCGTCGGCCTCCGTTCTAATGACGAAACTGAAACCATTTTCTCTTTGTAATTTTTCTCCTCGCTGATCACTGTTTAACATAAACCGTTCTAACTACAAGATGGCGACCGTGTTTATCAAATGGATTTCACTGCTCGACACAGACACATCGCGGATGTGTTTACAAACACTTTAATGACTGATCTTGAGGATTTTAACGAGGTCTATGGCGACGTGAAAAAAACAACAATAAAACGTTGGCACTGGTGAGTACATTATGAGATTAACCTCTGGCATGGAATGTGTTAAAGCTGGTTAAGTAATTCACACAGTGGCCCATCTTGTTTTTGAGTCATACGTCATGGGGTTCCCCTCTCCTGCCACGGCCTGGTAAAGACAATAATAACTACCATACACTACAAGACTTTGAAACCATTTGGAAAATACTTTTAAAAGACTAAAGTCTCAGAAGGGGATCTCTGATAATGACATCAAAGAAACGGACCCGCTTCTTTGATGTCTGTCTGGAAATTGCAAAAAAAAAGTTCCAGACAGTGTGCAGGTCAATTTCTTTGATGTCATTATCAGAGATCCCCTTCTGAACATATGCACGTTTTGTCCTACGCACCTGTCACCAACCATTTGAAGTGTGCATCGGCCTTCTTCTAAAAAGACTAAAGTCTGACATCTTATAACACTAGAAGACTTTGAAAAGGCATCTACAATTTGTCACAGACTACAAGGTTTAACCCTACATACAACAGGGTTGCCATTTGCAAGAAATCACATACTACATGCTAATTAGAACGCTATTGTACTATATGTTCCATGCTAATTAGCACGCTATCTTACTACATAGAGTACTTGGCTCTACGTCACAGTACTACAGTATTCCACATTGACCAGTACCTGACAACTCGCTGGAGGGAAACAAACACCAGCTCTCTGTTCTCAAAATGTGACACACTGCATTGTGGGTAAGAAAACATTGATGTGAATGAGCTTTAAGGGTCTGTAACAGTGATTTAGATGATTGGTTCTCAAATTGGGGTCCGGGGACCCCCAGGGGTCCTTGGGGGAGTTCCAGGGGGTCCCTGGTATATCTGCTATTTTTGAATAGCCAACATATAAATGGATTAAGTGGTTAAGATCGGCTGAAGGGTACTTCGCAACGTTCAGCATAGCGGCTCGCTCGGTGGCTCAAGTCCGCTTCAGAAGGCATTTACCATAGAAATACATGACAGACAGAGAGACAGACACACACACACAGAAACACACGCACACGCACGCACGCACGCACGCACGCACGCACGCACGCACGCACGCACGCACACACACACACACACACACACACACACACACACACACACACACACACACACACACACACACACACACACACACACACACACACACACACACACACACACACACACACACAGTTACCGGTTGTGATGGCGTCCTGTCTTATCAAAAGGGGCGGGGTCTCTCAGACACAGCAGACGATGACGACATCGAGGGAAACGCAGGATGAGGAAGAGGAGGATGACTGGCACAATGAAGAGGAAGATCACCAGCAACGCAATGTGTACCGCACCTGATTCTACACACACACACACACACACACACACACACACACACACACACACACACACACACACACACACACAGTCAGTCACAGTCAAGCCAGTACGTTATGTGTTGTTGCTATAAAGGCTCAATGAGATCCAAAGTGTTGTCTGTCTGTCTGTCTGTCTGTCTGCTCAATACACTCTTCAGATTAATACTCATTATGTGTGCGCCAGTCCATGCTTCAAAGCAGCCATAGTAAATTAATTTAGTATCGAGGAAATGGTTATGTTGATTCTACTGTATGCACTGACCGCAAACAAACAATAATGCACAGAGTGAACTTAATGAAATAATTAATTGAAAGACTAAACAACAACACATCAGGCTACTGTTTTCAATATCAATTCATTTATTTATTAATAAAAATGGGGAGGAGAGGGGGCGGGATTAATGGACTGTAACATCAAAGTCCAGGGGCACTTTGTTTAGCCTAATTATTCAGAAAACCCCAGACCACAGAAAATCCACTGAATGTTCAAAGTTCAGTTATTTTGGATGTAATTGAGGTCATAAAACAAAACAAAAAAAATTAAAATGAATGTCATGAAAAGACAGACCACTCGTTGTGTCTGTGCGATTGGGCTTGGTGAGTGGACATGTGTGCGCACGGCCAGGTTCGGAATCGGCATGCCCTGATATATGCGTTGCGCACATTGTCACGCACCTACAAGCTTGCACTCAATTTAGTATAATGAAGCTTTACTGGAGATGCAGCGTAGGCTACGGCATGGATTTATACACAGAGGGCAATTAATCTATGTACTTTTTGTATTCTGTGGTGGAGAAAAGATGCATACAATTTTGGATACAAACAGTAGGGTGTGGCAACTGCCATTTTATGGCCAACATACACACAGTTTGGAGGGTTAGGTGTTAGGGGTCATAGTTTAAAGTTGAAAGGTCATACCTCTGGTTGCTCTAGCAGGTCCACTGTCCACACTGCCTCCATGGCCAGCATACACACAGTCTGGAGGAGCCCAGCCCACATCACAATGACACTGTGTATTACTGTTACACACCTGTAATATATAGTTATTATTATTATTATTATTATTATTATTATTATATTATTACACACCTGTAATATATAGTTATTATTATTATTATTATTATTATATTATTACACACCTGTAATATATAGTTGTTATTATTATTATTACTGTTACACACGTAATATAGTTATTATTAGTATTATTATTGTTATTGTTATTGTTATTGTTATTATTATTGTTATCATTATTATTATCATCATCATATAGGAGTAGACAGTAGAACTCACTCCATGTCCGTTACACTTGTTGCGACATTCTTCAACACCAAACACAGAAACATCCTGACACATCTGGTTCACACAGGCCTGAAAACAATCATGTACTGTATTTATATGACATTGGTTATGCATATTGATCCAATACAACATATTAACAAGAGCTTGTGACTAAATAATAACTGCATTGGATCCATTGGAACATCTGTTATTTATTTTTGTTCATTTCCTGAAAGTGTAACAGTTTTGGACATGCAAGGTTTCCACCTGACAGCAACCATATGTATTTTGTATTGAACTAGATGGTTGGAGGCAGGGATGCAATGTATTCACTGCGTAGATTTTATGACTATAATTTGGGAATGTTTTTGCTTTTGCATTTGTTTAGATCAGAGCTTCTTGCTTGTGCTCATTGTAATTGGAGTATTTCTTTTTTACAGATATTTTCATAGAAAGGCCTAACCAGGAACAGGGGTCGCAAATTAGCCTTGGCTAGAAACCCTAAATAAACCAAATCAAATCAAACTGTATTTATATAGCACGTTTACAACAGCCCAAGCTAACCAAGGTGCTGTACATGGTTAAAACAAAAACAATTGGCCTGGGCCGTAGCGTAACCAGGCACCCTAGGCCGCAGTGCCAGCATGACAGCGTGTCGCGGGTTCGACTCCCGTTCCCGACGACCTTTGCTGTGTGTCACCCCCCATCTCTCTCCCCATTTCCAGTCAGCCTGCTTTCACTATTCCTCTCTAAATAAAAGGCATAAAAAGCCCCCCCCCCTAAAAAAACAAAAACAAAACAAAACAATTCAAAGCGAGTTTTATAACTAGAAACTCAACAATGTTTTCGGCCTGAACTCGGCCCAAACGCGTCGTTCCGGGTCGGGTATGGTCGGGTTCAGGCAGAATTTGAGAACTCTAGCACCGGTTATATTTCTTTTTTTATTGTCCCTGTCAAATCAACTTAAATTAGCACTCCACATTTCAGTGTGTGTTTAACTCTGACCTTTCCCGGACCGCAGGCGGTTCCCTGGGCAACGGTTGCTGGGTCGGACACATCGTCCCCCAGATGGAAATAGATCCCTCTGCAGACCAGATCACTGTGATTGATCCCAAAATGAGCCCTGGTCACCTCTGCATGGGTCCCCAGGAGGGGGCGCTCTGCACCCCCCTGACACTGGATCCTACCGCACATCACATCTCTGTAAAAATATAAAATAAACATATTTATATTTATAAATGAGCCTTGGAAACAAAGGAAATGTAAATCCCACTATGCATGATGGGATATATCAGGGCGGGGGGGAGGGAGGGGGCAATGCCCCCCCCAAAATAACCTGACTAACTGACTACCTGACGGAACCGGAAACATAACCAAACCGGAAACGGAACCGGAAATGCCGTTAAACCGGACACGGAAGTACCATAAACGGAACCGGAAATGGTCGTAAACCGGAAACGGAAGCATATTAAAAAGTATCAATTTTTTCTTAAAGTATCGATACTCAAGCGATACTCAGACAATCGATCGATATATCGATACCAGTATCGATACGCACATCACTAGAGGACGGCCACTAGACGCCTCATACACACATACATCCGCGCCTCCAAAACCGACGAGAACAACCAGCATCACAAGACAACTGTTCATAAACTATTTATTTAGGAATTATGTTCAACATGAGCGGGTGGTACAAATACATGGACCACAGGTCCATTTGGTTCCATCTGTACCCTCACAGAATTAAATTTAGATCGCAAACATAATGTTACATTACCGAGCAAGCGGGGACATCATTCTCACAGACAGACAGAGAGCTTAAAACTCTCAAAAGAGTCAGCTGTGGCCCCTCCCTCCCCCTTCACACATGCTGTCTGTGTCTCCCAGAACAGCAGGCTGTGTGTGTTGGTGAAGAGAGAGAGAAGCGTATAGTAGTCAAACAGCAAACAAACCATACCCAGAATAGTCAGAGAGGGTTTCTTGTACATCTTCAATTAGATTAGAGCAGTGATACTGCGGATGATATATTTTCAACACAAATGTGTATATTACCTCGTTATTTAACATCAAAGTAACAACCACTCGTAACTCGAGTGCAAAGGCCGCTTTGAACAAGCAAGCCTGCAATCCACAGAATGAGCACAAATGAACTCTCAACTGGTAATGTTTCTGTCTTTATTGTCCTGTTGTCCTGGAATGTGTTCTGTAGTGTCGGAAGCAATTGCTGCTGCCTGGGGGGGAATCTTGAGTATCTTGGGCATGTAGGCCTACTTGCATCAGGGGTGTCTTTGCCAGTGTTATAAAAAAAAGGCAAATCTACAAGCTAGTACCTAAATGTTTTACCACTGCGCCAGCCACCCAGCCCCCAGGCTGGAACAGTTATTAGAATGTTTACAGTAAAGTTCATATATTCATATTAAAAAAGGAAATGATAAAAATGCTGCTATTAATTCACATTTCGCCATTATAAAAGTGAAGCTGACAAATTATCTTCTATTTTCACTTTGAAACAGGGCTTAAGTTGTTAATTCATAAATGCACGTTTTCCCTTTTCACTGCCTTATACTGTACCTAACATGAAAAAATATTGATTGATTGATTGATTGAATATTTTATTAGGCAAAAAATGTAAAACAACACATTTACATTTAAAATACTTTGTCTAACAGGTCCGTTCATAAAAGTCCTTGCGGACTTGTTTCCAATGAGGGCCTTGGTATTCAATTCATAGACATATATAGTGGCATCACAGTTCGAATATCATTACACAAAGAAAATAAAAAAAACAGCAAGAATATATGTATATCTATATATCTATATATATATCTATACACATATATATATATATATATATATACATACATATATACATACATATAATACTATGTACAACAAAAGAAAATAAAAAAATAAAAAAGGGGGGGGGGGAGATATGTACAAGAACAGGGGGGGGGGTCGGCTATCTAATAGGAAAATGGTACTACCTCCTCTTTTGGCCTCCTGAAAGGTGATTTTTTAAGGCTCTTTTAAATGAGCCCAGCGAACTGCATTTTTTGATGGATGGGGTTAGCCCATTCCAATCCTGGGTGGCAGTGCTGTAGGATTGGAATGGGCTAACCCCATCCATCAAAAAATGCAAATGGACCCCAAAGGGGTCCATTTGGTTCCATTTGTACACTCTCATGGGTCTAATCAAGTACTTAGTTACTACTGGCATAATACTACAGTAACCTTTGGTTATTTTAGTGTTTACTCATACATTTTTAAACGGGACACTAACACTGTGCAGAAAACCAAAATAGCCGATCTAGAAGCGCACACCACGCCGCAGTGCGACACGTTGTGATCTGCTATTTTCCTGAAACATGTTTTGTGTGTTTGTGTATGTCGGACTTTGGCGTTGATTGTAGTGTCAGTTTTTATGCTATCTTGAAATAGTTTACATAATTTTAATCACAAGGCCCGTACCTTTAAAATGGTACATAGCTTGACTAGGTAAGTGACACACACTTGTGTACACATGTTTGTTTTTCTGAAAAAAATGCAAGAAACGCTAATTGCGCTAAATATTGCTAACATAGGGACGACATGGTCTATACATTTCATGCCTTATCAAACTAGCCACTTGTAAGTGCATCATTAAGACATCCTAACATACATGTTAGCCCTGTTTTCACAGTGTGTGTGTGTGTGTGTGTGTGTGCGCACATACTGGGTGGAACAGGTGATGTAGCTGCCGTTGGCCAGCTGACCACAGTTCCCGTATTTGTTTCCTTGTTTGTTTACAGAGGAGAAACACACAGCAGGAGCCTTGGTGGAGTCTGGACGAGAGATATAGATACAGAGAGAGAGAGCGAGAGAGAGAGAGAGAGAGAGAGAGAGAGAGAGAAAAAACAGATGGAACAGAACAATAAACACCCAGCCGGGGCCTTGATGGCGACTACATGAGAGAACTAGAATTTTCGCAATTCTGGGAAATTGCAATGTGTGGTGTTTTTAAGAAATAGGCCCCATCCCACTAAATAAATAGGCCCCTCCCACACATGTAATGGGCCAATCATATTGTCACCTCACTCCTGAGATCACTTGCTTTTCATTTTGAGTGATCCCCCCAAAAATCATGTTTTTGGATCAACGATTACATTTTGCGCATTTGTGGCGCGTCCTATGGATCAAAGTGGAAATGCTTTTGGGAATTTCTTGAGTGAACCACCCTTGACATGTGATTCAAATTTGAGATTGACCGGACGTTTCGTTCGTGATGTTTGGCATTTTTTGTAAAACAGGCCTCTCCCGCTAACTTTGGAAGCCAATTACGGACAAACAGTATGGACTATCAAAATAAATTCTGCTTGGCTATGTTTATCCCATGGGTCCAGAGATCATGTGTACCGAAAATACGTGGAGGAGAAGCTAAAAGTGTGTTTTGAAGAAAATTCAAAATGGCGGAAAATCTATCCAGATGGAAATGGGCGTGGCCTATGTGGGGAGTTGCGTCATGACCCAAGGAACCCAGGGGAAAATATATTTTTATTCTACGACCTACGGTCTAGAGTTATAGGCCAAAAGGTAAAGTGGGCTGTTATAGTTTCACCATGAGGCCGACTGATGTAATTCTTTTTTTAATAATTTTGCAATAAACTATGAACCTCCCCTCCAAGTCTTGTAACTCTAGCCCTTACGGTTTCTGGCCAAATAGAAGCCCAATGGTGACATTTTCCTGTAACTTGTTCCCAGTGCATTCTGAGTGGCTGCTGACTGTGCGACTTGGCTAAAGTGGGTCAAAATAGCCTTTTCAGGCTGAGAGAAGCACTTTGGTGACATTTGCCTGTAACTTGTTCCCAGTACATTCTAAGTGGCTGCTGACTGTGTGACTTGTCTAAAAGTGGCCAAATAGAAGCCCAATCCACAATACATGGGCCCAAAGGCCTTCCTTATGACAAAACTGACACCCAATTTCTTAAAAAAATCATGGGTCAAAATAGCCTTTTCAGGCTGAGAGAAGCACTTTGGTGACATTTGCCTGTAACTTGTTCCCAGTACATTCTAAGTGGCTGCTGACTGTGTGACTTGTCTAAAAGTGGCCAAATAGAAGCCCAATCCACAATACATGGGCCCAGAGGCCTTCCTTATGACAAAACTGACACCCAATTTCTTAAAAAAATCATGGGTCAAAATAGCCTTTTCAGGCTGAGAGAAGCACTTTGGTGACATTTGCCTGTAACTTGTTCCCAGTACATTCTAAGTGGCTGCTGACTGTGTGACTTGTCTAAAAGTGGCCAAATAGAAGCCCAATCCACCATACATGAGCCCAGAGGCCTTCCTTATGACAAAACTGACATTTTACCATTATAGTCGATGGGGATATTTAATGCACTAATAAATCAATATCAATTAAGCTATACAACGTATCTCTTAGCAAATATGATAGCCATCGATTCCCGATGAAGCCGGTCAATTTGACATAAGGCACGAGTGTGGGGAAAAAAACTGTGGGAGGAGTAGCGGGCCAAAATAAAGTTGATCTATAAAGATAAATAAAGTCGGAAGAGTATAGTCTGGTTGCCCTGTTAGGGCAACCACACTAACTAGAAAAGTGCCATCTCCGCCATGCACATTTTGTAAGACATAAGACACAAGTCATAGCAGTGTTGGGCAGTAGCTAGCTACAAGTACCAACGCTACATAGCTTAACTACATTTCCCAGTATCGTGATGGTAGCGTCGCTCCTTTTGAACCAAGTAGCGTTTTCTGTAGTGTAGCTTTTTTTAAACCCAAGTAGTGATGTAGCGTCCAACAAACGCTATGCACTACTCTCTGTAGAAAAGTTGACTGCTAAGGATAGGGTGGGTCATGCCAAACCAGGAAGGAAATCAAAACAGACCACATGAAGAGCAATCCGCAATGCGTTATTATGTTGGCGATACTTTTCAGTTGTGTAGTACTTTTAGATGGATCATACAGAATCATCATATCAGATCATAACAGAAAGATAACAGAAACAGAAAGATCTATCCACCGTCCCAGCCATGGCTGTTGATAGCAGCCACAGAGAATGGATCACAGACAATTTATTATAACTCTATGATCACAGACGGAGCCAGCTAGTTTTGATAGCCATTCGAAACAGTGTTGCCAAATTGTGCGAAAGAAACAAGCAATCAGGTCTATAAAAAGAAGCCCCAAATAAGCTGATGAAAAGCTTTACATTGTCAACTGTTCCCAAACAGCACACAAGTCAATGCCCTTTTTTTGTCAACAGATAACTAATAGATAGCTGCTATTTCACTGTAGGCAGAAAATGAATAACATTATGGGGCGGGGAAAAGAAAAGGCAAACTAAAATAAATACATACAGTAGGCTACATAAGAGGGAAAAGATCATCTAGAGCAGTGAAAAAGTTGACAACAACTGATCTAGAGTTAGCCTGGTAAAGCCCCTCCCTCCGGAAAATCTAATTTCCATTTGATTTCAGGAAGGAGTCTGGCATGAAGGCTTGTATGGGCGTTTCTAGCGCATTACCAAAAAAACGAGCCTATCAGCGCTCATCGTTCTGTGATTGACAGCGAAAGTTGGCCAATCAGGTGGCGAGTTCGAGTGAGCCCGAATGGAGCCGAGTGCAGCCTGAGTGCAGCCGACAAAAGACGAACGGCAGCCATTGTTGTTGTGCGTTGTCTTTACTTCTTACTTTCGGTTTTAAAACGATCTCAAACTTCTTTTTTGAGGCACGGAATTTACTTTTAAGATATCGTTTGGATAGAATTTAGTTTCTGAGAACCGGCAGGGGCGGGCAGTGACACGCATGTATCCGAATAAGGCAACCTATTTTGGGCATGGCCGTCTCAAAAGTCCCGTTGCGTCACATTAGTCTGGAGGTGGTAAAAATGCACTGCTGATTGGCTGAAGGGGAACACTGCTGATTGGCTGCAGGGGTTGTCAGTCAACGGTATTACTCCCGCCCAACTCCAGCCCACAGCCAAAATTGCAGAATGGGCGATCATGCCAGACTCACTCCTGAAATAAATGACAAATGAGATTTCCGGAGGGAGGGTTTACCAGGCTAATCTAGAGTAGAGTATCTTTTATGTATATGTATTTGGATTTAAATACAGTCTAAATTGATCAATTGATTGTATTTACAACATAAGGAATATATAGGAATATTATTTGAAAATGTCAGTTTTGTTTGACATCACACATTATACATTATAATACAAAATCTAACTGAGCATTTTTTGCCTGCCTATTTGTTTGGTGGAAAGTAGTGTCGATGTAGGTAGCTAGTTTTGCCATGTAGCTTGTAGTGTAGCTTGCTACATTTCTCTGGAGATAGCTTCCTTTGTAAATGAGCTACAATTAATCGAGAGTAACTGGTAGTGTAGATTGCTACATTTTCCAAGTAGCTTGCCCATCACTGAGTGATAGCCAATTGGAATGGTATTATGAGAATTCTGACTTCAAAGATAATGTGTGGAGTTGTAGCAAAAAGTGTGCTCAGAAGAAAAAACAAAATTATGGCAAATGATTTGAATTGTGTAACGTACAGTTCAACAGTTATAGGCCAACAAGTGAAGTGGGTTGTTATAGCACCACCATGAGGTTGATTTGAAAACAGTTACCTAACCTTTTCA